>NW_022111319.1:1857893-1859664 GCF_000313985.2 Echinops telfairi
AATTATTTTGATGTAAACAGGTGTTTTATCTTCAGTATATCGCATTTGTCAATTTGTGAGTCATCTGTATTTGTGTCCTTCCCTATTTCTGATAGCCTATATATTTCCTGTGCCAAGGTTCTAGGTTTGCCCCAATTCCATCATTGATGGCCCTAATAGTTTTTGGGTTTACCTCAAGGTCTGTTATCCACCTTGAGTTTGCTCTTGTGCATGGAGTGAGGTAAGGGTCTTGCTACATTTTTTTTTTGCACGTAGATATTCATTTTTTTTCCAGCATCACTTGTTGAAGAGGGCATCCCCTTCCCATTTGATATTTATTGGGCCCTTATCAAAGATGAGTTGTCTGTATGCTGGTGATTTTATTTCTGGGTTTTTAGTTCTTTTCCATTGGTCTGAGTATCTGTCATTATACCAATACCATTGTGGCTAAATAATAAGTGCTAAAGTCAGGCAGATCAAGCCCTCCCACTTTGTCCTTCTTCTTGAGGAGTTCTCTGCTAATTCTGGGCTTCTTCCTTCTCCATATGAAGTTGGTAAGCACTTTTTCCAATTCTCTGAAGAAGGATGATGGTATTCATACCAGGATAATATTAAAATTATATAGTGCCTTGGGCAGAACTGATATCTTTACTATATTGAGTCTTCCAATCCATGAGCATGGGATATTCTTCCATTTATTGAGGTCACTGTTGGTTTCTTGTAATAGTGTTCTGTAGTTTTTCTCATACAAATCTTTTGGGTTTTTTTAGTCAGGTATATCTCTAGATAATTCAATTTGTGCTTGGCCATTATAAGGGCATTACCTTTTTAATTGCCTCTTCTGTGATCTTGTCTGATGTGTATAGCAGTCCAATATACTTCTTGTTGATCTTGTATCTTGCCACTTTGCCATATTCCTCTATCACTTCCAACACTCCACTTGTGGAGTTTGGGGATTTTCAATATATAAATTCATATCATCTGCGAATAATGATAGTTTTGCCTCTTCCTTCCCCTGACGAATACCTTTGATGTCTTTCCTTTGCCTTATGTTGTTAGCTAGGACCTCCAGTACGATGTTAAATAGGAATAGGGACAAGGGACATCCTTGTCTGGTACTGTTTGTCAGTGGAATTGTTTTTGTCTTTTCTCCATTGATTACCACATTGACTATTGGTTTTTCATATATAGCTTGTATAATATTGAGGAATTTTCCTTCAATTCCTATCTTCTTGAGTGCCTGAAGCAGAAATTGGTGTTGGTCTATTATTTGTGTTCAGTGTTTATCTACTGCCCATACTGGGTCCGCAAGGTTCTTTTATAGGGCTGGATTTCTTTTTACATGTCCTTTGAGCTTTTACTTGTGTGAAAGGCTCTTACTTCTCCATCGATCTTAATAGATAATATGGCTGCATATAGTATTCTTGGGTTTGTGTTATTTTCCTTCAATGTTTTTAATATACTACTGCACTCCGTCTTCTTCTTCATCAAGTCCATTGATCAGTCTGAACATATATTTTTTAATGTAGCAAAATTATCTTTATTTAAAAAATATTTTATCAAAGTATGGTGGCTATCCATGAGCTATACATTTTTTTGAGATCAGACTTGATTTTATCTTTAATGATAATTGTATTTCCTTTTTGTTTTTTTGTTTAGTTCTTTTTTTTAATCGCTTTATTAGGAGCTTCTACAACTATTATCACAGTCCACACATATATCAATTGTCTAAAGCACATTTGTACATCCATTGCCCTCATCATTCTCAAAACATTTGCTGTCCACCTAAGCC
>NW_022111319.1:1861345-1862326 GCF_000313985.2 Echinops telfairi
TCATCTGTTTCAGTGTGCTCTGATCAGGTATGTCCCTCTCCCAGAGCTGCAGGGTATTGCTAATATCTCTACAGGGAAAGAGGAACCAGACTTCAACCCAGTGCTCCAAGATGTGAATGCAACATGCCAGTGTGGAGTAGGGAACCAGTGGAGAAATCTGGGGGGCCGGACCCAATGCCAACTACTAAGTGGACACCTGCCCCTCTCCCCAGAAGAATTTATTTCAAAGGACAGCATTGAACCTCTTTAAAGTTTTAAAGAGCAACCATGTGACTTTGAGTACTAAAGTGTGCCTTACCTAAGCCATGGCATTTTTTCTCACCTCATATGCGTTTGAGAGCTATATAATGAATGGACTGAGGGGGGAAATGGCGACCCAATAGGACGCACCCGTCCAGAGCTCCTGCTGCCAGACCAGAAAATTGGGAGGTAAGGTGAAGGGAATGTGGAGTTGGAGTCCAGAAATTAGAAGTAGGGTACTAGGGTCTCTCCTGAATCTCTTTTTTTGTGTGTGATTTCCACTCACAAAGCAAACCGAGAACGCTTTAAAGCGCTCTAGCTTCTGCAAGCCTGTGAGCGCCAGCTGAGGCTTTGCTGGAGCAGTGGTTTCTCCTGGCTGAAGCCTTAGAGGGACAGTACCACCAGACACAGGAGAACTCTACGCAGGAATTCTCCGTGCTGGTGGCTGCCCTGAGCTCACTGCCTGCAGAGTGGCAGTGGCGGGTAGCCACAAATTAGAAGAAAAAGCAGATTATTACCTGAAGTAGATCTCAGTTTGGGAGAAAATAAGTGGAATCCAGGGAGTGGAATCAATTCCAATCGGCTGAGAAGCAAACAATTCCCTGGATAAGCTGGCTTTCCCCCTCTGTGGACCAGCCTGACAGCTGCCAATTCAGAGCACATCACAAGTATTAAAAAATAAAAATGAAAAAGAAGGTGCAATACATATTATTGGTTAATAACCCAAACAGCAGTCTGGAT
>NW_022111319.1:1863425-1874691 GCF_000313985.2 Echinops telfairi
CCCTTTGGCCCCACATACAAGTAATCAGGGATCAGCTATCTCATTATCCTTTATTTCCCCCTTCTCACTCTCCTCCCTCTTTGCCATCACAGACAATCTTAGAGAACACAGTTAGGTTTTTTCTGTTGTTGTTTTTTTTTTGCCCTTTCACCTTCCTTCTCCTTTTTCTCTTTCTCTCCTGTTTCTATCTTTGTTCTCTTCACTTCTCTCACTGCTTGTATGATTCTCTCTTCTCCCTCTCATTCCCTTTCCATACCACTGCTGGTTCCCAGACCCCTGCACTCTCCCTAGGGCAACCCTGTCCTCCTAGGGGGCAGCCTGACTCCTAAGTCAGGGCCCCACACAGGACGAGTCAGTGCTACACACAGCATAGCACGGGGGTCAGTTATTTCTCTATCAATTTTGACAGTTCTGTCTCCCTCTCCTTTTTTTCTTCTTTTTTTACTTTATTTGTGTTCTTCTTTCACTTTTTCTTCATCCCTCCTCTTATTAAAATACCTCTCTCTATCCTATTACAGCCTCATCAGATCGTTATCCTTTCTTATTGTTTTCTTCCTTCCTTTATTTTCTTTTTTATTCCTTTTTTTTTTTACTTTTTCACTTTTGTTTACTCTGTGCAATGTAGTTGAGTGTGGGTGAGGGGGTATCAGTTTGCTAGACATTGTTGCTCCAATCTGTGTCTTTCTCTTTCTCCCTTTCTCCTCTCCTTTCACTCTAATTCCTGTCACAAGCCACTAGTGGCCACCAGGCCACTCCCCTCTGCCTAGGGCAACTCTGAAGACCCAAGTGTGGGAGCTCTCACCCGCATTTATAGGTCTGGCAAGCAGCTGGGGAATTCAAGCTGGTCCTCTTCAACACACCAAGCAGCAGGGAGTTCTCCCCTACAAAAAGTGGGGGCACCCCCAGCCTAAATCCCGAGGCCCTACAAGTGACTGGGGGAAATGCCTGGTCATCACTAGTGGAGCTCCACGCTACTGCGGGAACACCCACCCAATCTCCCAGGTGATCTCTCTGTCTACAGTAATCCCCCTACCAGCTACAGAGCTCTACACCAAGGTGGGCATACCCACACACCCTCCTCAGCACTCCTGTCACAGAGGAAAATACCACAGGCCAGCCCAGGTGCTCCAAGAACCATTAAGGCTACTTAGAGACCAGCCAGGGAAGCAAGGCCCTCGTGGACCCACAACAACCCGACCAGTGTCACACGAGAGGAATATCTAACACACTTCCAAGTAACAGAATACTGGGTGGCCAGGACAAGAGTGAAACCACAGGAAAATATAATGACAGCTGGATCCCTCAGTAAAGCTACCAGCAGGTAGTTCATAGAAGAGCTCATACGAATCCCCCAAGAGAGAGCCCAGGGCTCTTTGACTCAGGAAGATGGCTCCAGGCTCCTCTAGAATAACACGTAAACAGCAACCAGTTCTAACAGCTTCAATGAGAAAGCAGGAGAAACAAAACAATACCGGAAGAAGTCATGGACCTAACGATAGGCATAGAAGAAGCAGATAATGACCTGCCACAAAAAGAAATTTTCAAAATGCTGCTTGAAGTCATAAAGGATATGAGGGATGCAATACAGAAAAAAAGATGAGATTATAGAGGAGATAAAGGCAATGCACCAAAGGGAAATACAAGAGTTAAGGGATGAAATAACAAAATCCAGTGACAAATTGACAGATCTTGCCAATAGGCTTGAGGAGGCAGAGAAGTGCACCAGTGACTTAGAGGATAACAAAGCAGACCTCAGCAAATGGGAAAAGCAGTCAAATAAGAGAGCTATATAATGAATAAAGAATACTAGAGAACAATCGATTCATTAGTACCATGGTGTTGACAAAGAAATTTGAAAGTAGTAAGGGTTGCCAGAAAAACAAACCTGTCTTTGAGGAAGTATAGTCAGAATGATATTTAAAAGAGAGGATGAGGAGACTTGGTGTCATGAACCCTGAGAATATTATCAGGAGAGAGCAGTGTCTGGAGAAGGACTTCATGTTTGGTAGAGGATCAGTGTAAAAAAGAAAGATCCTCAAAATATAGACTGACACAGTGGTAGCTAAATGGGCTCAAGCATAACAATTTTGAGGATGTTGCCCTCAGGACCAGCAAGTATTTAGTTATATTGTATATAGAGTATATATGAGTTAGAGAGCAACTCAATGGCACCTAACAACATGATTCTTTTCCCTGTTGTTTATTAATGGATCTTGAATTTTTCATATGCCCTTCCAACCCCATATTAAAAAAAAATCATTCCCCTGTCTAAGGAAGGGTAGGTAATTTAGATTAATTTAACTACTCTAACTGAAGCTCCATAGCGTATTTATAAGCCAACTTGCTAGGAAACCAGCATTCAATAATGCAAACAGAAAATTTTGGCAGACAAAAATGTCTCTTTTTAAGTGTTTTAACATATTTGGATTTTTAACTTTGAGATATCATGTAGCAGCACAAAGCTGCTCATCTTTTTTAAGAGTAGGGGTAAATAGAGTATGTTCTAATAGAATATTCATATCTTATAACAGATTTATTGAGATGTAATTCATACACCTTGCATTTCACGATTTTAGAGTACAAAATTCTCTGAATGTAGTTTATTTACAAAGTTGGGAGAATATTACCATTATGGAAATTCAGAATACTTTCTTCACCCGCAAAAGAAGCCTCATGCCCATTTATTGTTCCTTCACTCCATCACTTGGCTACCACGAATCTACTATCTATTTCTGTGGGTTTGCTCTTCCATAAATGCATTATTTATAACAACCAAACACAGCTACAATGCAAAAGTTCATAAGCTGATGAATGAGTGAATTAATTAATTAGTTAGTAGTACATATAGCATATATATGCAATGGAATATTATTATCTCTGGACATATTTTTGTACGAACATGTTTTAAATTTTCTTGGGTATATATCTAGGAGTGTAATTACTTAAATCTGTGCTAAATCTATGCTTACCAATTTGAAAAACAGCTTATTTATTTTCTAGAACACTGTACAATATTGCATTACCATCAGCAGTGTACTAGTCCCCCCATCCTCACTAACAATTGTTCTTTGAATTTAAAAAATAATATTCAGCCTAGTGGGTATGAAGTGGTACCTTCTTATGATTTGATTTATATTTCACTGATGACTAATGGTTTTGAGACTATTTGCATATACCTGTGGCCAATTGCATATCTTCCTCTGAGAAATGTCTGCTCAAATTTTCCCCCATTATTAAATTGGGTTACTTGTTTTATTGTTGGGTTATACTTCTTTATATATTCTTAATTCTTGACCTTTTTTGTAATATGTTTTGCAAATATTTTTTCTCATTCTTTAGGTTACTCTGTTCCAGAAGTGGTTTTTATCTTCTAATAAACTATTAATTTTGAAATATTGCTTTGAGATTTTAGTGGAAATCTGTTTTCTTTAAAAATGGGATAGTTTTACATTTTAGCATTTTAGATTAATTAAGTACAGATTCATCAGAACTTCCTTTAAGTTGAGAGTGTCTCTTCTATTTTCCTTTACTACACACATGGAAAAGGAAAAGTATGACTGTCAGTGGCACAGATTATTTTCTGTTACCTATCAGAAGTTCAATTGAGCATTGTCCTACTCTGTCATATATAGAGTAGCTCTGAGTCAGAATTGAGTCGATTGCAACAAATTTGCTTTTTAGTATGAGTCCAATAAATGATGATCAAATTAAAATCTTTATGGAAGATAAAGTATCTAAACAGAGTGCATACAAAATGTTAATTCCTGCGTTTGCTTCTCAGAGAAATCTCTAGCATTATTTCTGACATCTAAATTTACACAATTTCTCATTCAAACCACAGAGGAATAGTATGTATAAAAAGGAAATAAATGTTCAAAATTATAAAATACTTTCAGATCACATACTTTGTGTGGACTCAGACCCTTGCTGCATCACAACAATAAATAATAAGTATGAGTAGTTCAGTTTTATAAAATACAGGAAATTTTTTGTTAGAAGCCTTGAAACTATTATCCGGTACTTATGCACTTGTGGAGTACAATTGGAATTGATAATCATTATTATGACCTTTAAAACTCCTGAAATGTTTTATGAATCACTGAATCAATATTATATATGACAATCCATATTAGCAAAAATATTTGGCTAACCAAAATTTACCATATTCTAAGCATGAAAGAGTACAAAAGTTTTTTTTCTAACATCCATGAAATTTATAATACTGCATATGGCGATAAAAATAATTTAACATTGAACAAAGAGAAATGATTAAGTTTTATATCATGGTAGCATTAAATGATCTTTTGAATAATTTGGTTAAAATAATGACACCAAAGTATTATTGCCAAGGTGATAAAATAAGAACAAAAATGTTATTATTGTTAATAAATGTCAAAAGCAGCAGAGCCAATTCACTCAAAGTTAGACCGAAAAACAGCAACTTATTAAAAGGTGGCACCAATAAGGAATCTGACAATAAAGCAGGCTATCCTGATTGAATTCCATTTGAAATCAGAATATGTAGAGATGATATGCTATTACTTTAGAATTCACACCCGGGGGTGGGGGTTACATACAGATGTTTTATATTAATTCATGTTTCAAGATAATCACACGATGCAATTGTTGATCATGTGCAAACAGGTTCTCTAAGTCTTAGGCCCATCTCGGGATGTCTCTGTGACCAAATCAAACAAACAAACTCACTGCCAAGGAGTCCATGCAACCTCATACCGACTCTATAGATCAAGGTAGAACTGACCCTGAGAGTTTCTGAGACTGATAGTTATAGGAGTAGAAGACCTGTCTTTCTCCTCAGGCGGGCTGGTGGTTTTGAGCTTCAGATCTTGTGATCAGCAGCCCAATTCTTAACCACTACATTGGTTAAAGAGATAGTATAAATTAGCTTTCCTTAGGTATGATTCTCATAATTATCTGGAGGTTCTTTCAGGAAACACCTTGTGTGCTGCTGAGCAATGTTGCTGTGCCTAGGTTCCTTGGTTCCGTTCTGACTCGTAGGGATGCAATGTACAACAGAAACAAAATACAGCCTGGCCTTGTGCTCAGCCTCACCATTGTTCTTATATTTAAGCCCATTTTTGTAGCTACTATGTTGATCCATTTTGTTGAACATCGTTTTTTTTGTTTTGTTTTGTTTTTTACTGCCCTCTACTTTACCAAGCAACCCAGGGACTGATCTCTCCTGATCACATTTTCAAACTACATGAGACAAAGTATCCCCATCCTTGTTTCTAAGGAGCGTTCTGCCTGTACATCTTCCAAGACAGATTTGTTTGTTCTTTTGGCAGTCCACAGTATCTTCAATATTCTTGTCAGCACTACAATCCAAATGTATCAGTTCTTCTTCAGTCTTTCTCATTCAGTGCCCGACTTTAACATGCATTTGAGGTGGTTGAAATTACTTTAGCTTGTGTCAGGCACAACTTAGTCCTCAAAGTGGACTTTTCAAAAATTTAAAGAGTTCTTGCTTTTCAAAAATTTAAAGAGGTCTTGTACATCAGATTTATCCAATGCAATGTGTTGTTTGATCTCTTGACTGCTGCTTCCATGAGCATTTATTGTGGACCCAAGCAAGACAAAATCCTAGACAACTTCAATCTTTTCTCTGTTTATCATGATGTTACCTATGGGTCCAGGTGTAAGCACTTTGGTTTGTTTACATTGAATTGTAATCCATACTGAAGGCTGCAATCATTGATCTTTGACAGCAAGTGCCTTTAAGTTCTCATCACTTTTATCAAGCAATGTAGCAAGTTATAAAAGTTATTCTACAGATTTGGTGTGAGAAATAAGGCAAACATGGAGTAATGGCTAGGGATTATGTCAAATAGACACTCCTGGGTAAGGGTTAGAGGGGAAATCAAACTATCAATTGTACTGCAGCTTGATGATGTCTCCTTGGTGTCAAAAATCTTTTGTATAAGAGAGAGAGACCAAGGAGAGTTGATTCCTCTTTGGCTCCTTGCCTTCTGACAGAGCTGGATTCCTTGATCTCCTGTTGTGTCTCATGCTTATCCCAGGAGCCAACAGCAGACTAGTAAAGGTGGATTCATTCAGCCGACTTGGATCACATCCAGTACCCTGTGCCTCCTGCTGCTCTGCTTTGTCATCCTACTTCCTGATCACCAGCTTTTTCAAGTCAAGAGAAGCATAACATGAACCAGGCTGGACTGACTGTTTTCTACAATTTTTTAAATCCATTTCTTGATATAAATTTATTTCTACATACAACACATGTAAGCATCAGTGGTTTTGCTTTGCTAGATAACCCAACCTAACACTAATGGTGTGAGTTAAGGCTAACTACAGGGAGTAGATCTAAGCTATTATATCAGTGTTTAAAAGTTCTCTTAAGAATTCTGAAGGCCAATGATGATATTGTTCTGAAAATAATAATTCCTTGTAAATAGAAATTAGGAACCTTCCCTTAAAGATGTACTTTTGTCAGAGTAAAATTCAGGTAATACCAATGGAATTCAGAGTTATCAATGGAGAATGTGTAGGAAGGAAGAACAGGAGCAGAGGATTATATGCTGTGCTGCAAGTTTCTAAGCACTGAGCAGTCTTTTATTTTCTAAACATGGTTTCCATCCAACTATCAAAAGCAATCGTATCGCTGGCATCCTGGTGATAGCTGTGGTGATAGAGGCTGTTGAGCAGAAGAGTAGCAATTTATTTTGGATACAACCCAGTAAATTAAGGAGAGAAATTGTACATGCTAATTCTAAGATATTTAGATGGTTTTAGTTAACCTAAAATACTTTTCATTTTCCAGGTGACTGAAAATTCCACTTGACATGCTTGTTTTCTTGCTTGTTGAACAAACATTTGTTAATTGCCTACTATTATCAACAGCAGTGACCTGAGGCTTTTTAATATGTTAAAATTCAACTACTGAAGAAGATGAGATTTGCTTCAGCACACAAGGTTTTAAAATATTCATAATAAAATTAGTGGAAGAGGGATAGAAAAAAGTGGGATTTTAAAAAATATAACCTTATGCTAATAAGCAAAATTGAAAAATGACCATATTTACTGGTAGAGATTTCACATCATAGAATAGATTTGGCAAATGGATATGCACTGTTTCCATAATTTAAGGTACCTGAATTGAACAAACAGACTAAGTTGTGGGTGGATAAGAACAGTGAATATGATCTGATGACTATTGGGGAAAGTCTTTATGGAAAATGTCTTCTCGATTCTTCTGAAAATAAACAGCATTACTGATGTGTTTCACTGACTTTTCAAATGTAGGTGCAACTGACAGAAATATTATGACACTACCATTAATACATACCTTATTCTGGATTTTTAAAAAATCAACTTTCATACAAAGGTAGGCTTTGAAAGGGTAATATTTATTTACACAATAAATACTAAAAATTAAGAGAAAAGTAATTGGGAATAACGAGGTGTAGGAATTGAAACAAATTTATGTTCCTATTTTGTTTATCAATGCTGTGAATGGATTGCAAACTTTGATTGTCATTTTTCAAAGCTGTATTAGTGATAGAAAGACAGGAAATCTAAATTGCAATAGGATGCTTTAATTCTTAAGAAATAAAGAACAAAATGAATTGAGTGATATGTGATTTGTAATAATTAAAAAATACTTTTAACCACTTAACATTCATAATTATATTATGAAAAATATCATGTTGTGTTAAGTAATTGCATGTGCTTTAGAAATATTGCTTAAATTTTGCTATTTTGTTTAGAACTGAATAACAAACTTCAGTTTTAAATTGATTCTTTTGAAAAAAAATTAAATATTAATTCTTAAGTAGAAAAAATGAAACTAAATGATCATGCAAATAATTACATTTTAATTGCTTTAGTGTAAGTTAATAAGAAGCATGTGGAATAAGTATTCCTCTAAATATATAACAACTGGACTTATAAATGAAGGTAAAATTCAGTTATTTGTAAAACTATATTCTGGCTCTTATAAAACTCAAAAAGTTTGAAAATAGCTCAGTACGCAGCATAAATGACATCAACTAAAAGTTTTTTAAAGGCTTAATTTGATATCCGATACTATGATAAGAGCTGTTGTTACTAGTTGGCATTGAGTTGATTTCTACTCATGGTGATTCCATGTGAATCGGAGTATACTGTGCTCCATAGGGTCTTCAGAACTCACATGCATTAAATCAATGCTGACTTATAGCAACTCCCTGTGAGTTTCCAAGGTTATAACTGTTCGCAGGTACAGAAAGCCAAGTCTTTCTCCCATGGAGCTGCTGGTGGTTTCAAACTGCTAACCCTGCACATCTCAGCCCACCACCACCAGGGCTCCTACAAGGTTTTCAAGGTAATGGCTTTCAAAAACAGATGGCTAGATCCATTTTCTTACTTGCTTCTAGGTATTTTCAAATCACCAATATTTTTAAATTGTAGATATTTAACCAGTTGCATGCACCACCCACAAAATACATGATAAGCACTGAAAGACAGTTACAAAAATGCTATATTTTAACTTTTATAACCAGTGTAATGAAATCTAAATGGAGGCAATTGTATTGAGTTCCTTGATTTGTATTTTAGCCTTAGGTTTTTTAAACAACAACTGGAGACAATTACCCTACCCCTGAGGACTTACTTTTGCCTTAGGTTTTGTTTCTTTTTCTTTTTTTAAAACATTTTATTGAGGGCTCTTACAGCTCTTATAACTATCCATACATCAATTGTATCAAGCACATTTGTACATATGTTGCCATCATTTTTTCTAGACATTTACTTTCTACTGAGCCCTTGGTGTCAGCTCCTTTTTTCCTCTCCCCATCCCCATAGCTTCGTGGGCCCTTGATAAATGATTATTATTTTAATATCTTACATGGACCGCTGTCTCCCTTCCCCCACGGTTTCTGTTGTTCATCTCCCTGGGGGAAGGGTGCGGTTATGTGTCCATCATCGCAATCAGTTCCCCCTTCCTCCCTTCTTCTCCCCACCTTCCCTCCTGGTATTGCCACTCCCATTCCTGTTCCTGGATTCCATGTGTTGTGAGTTCTTATATGTTACTTATACATGTGCACATGCTTCGATCGAGCCCACAGTGAAAGGTAGTACTAGGTTCATGATAGTGGGGGGTGAGGAAGCCTCAAGGATCCAGAGGAATATAGTATGTTTCATTGGTGCTTTACTGCACCCTGGTTGACTCATCCCTTCCTTGTGACCCCTCTGTGAGGGGCTCTCCCATGGTCTACAGATGGTCTTTGGGTCTCTGCTCCAACCCCCCTCAATCTCAACAATATGTTTTTTTGTTTGTTTGTTTGTTTGTTTTGCATCTTCTGATGCCTGTTACCCTGTCCTGTCAACACCTCCTGATCATGCAAGCTGGTGTGCTTCTTCCATGTGGGCTTGTTGCTTCTCAGCTACAGAGAACAACACTAAACCTACAGGTTGGGCCTGCATGCCACGCCCACACAGAAGTAAACCAAGAAGAAAAAAGAGAAAGGAACCAGTGTAGTCCCCATATCGGAGCACCAAGCCTGGAGGATGACGTTCCTGCATGGAACTGCTAAGGCACAGAGAGGACTGTAGGGCTAGAAACACCTCAAGATATGTTGCCCCCCACTGGAGCATACTGCAACAGAGGACAATACTGAGGACACACGGTGGAGATTGGTCCCCCCAAGCCCCCTGCAGTGGGACAAACCAAGAAGGTAACAAAACAGAACAGCAATGGGAGCAAAATAAAAACACGAAGCCCCTGAAGAGTCCCAAAAATAGAGTTCAGGCTAGAAGGAGCAGCTCCTGGAATTCCCCCAAGACCAGTGGAGAGACAGTCATAAAGGTCAGCTGACAGACCTGGAATTATGTGGGGTTTTTTCTTTTTTCAATCTTTTGGTTTTCTTTTTGTTTGATCTCTATCATTGTTGGTTTGTCTACATGTATAAGATACTAGACCAACAGTTCAGAGGTACTGGGGGCTGAAGGAGATGGGGGAAGGGAGAGGTGAGCAATCAATGTCATAGACAGGGAATAACTAGGGAATTAAAAACAGCAACAATGAAGACAGAGATCCTGGAAGTGTTAGCACAACAGCAGTCTAGCTGAGAGGAATCACTAAGAGGTGAAAGTATGGCAAACGTGATGATGGGGCAGGAGGAAGGTGAAAGTAAACAGAGGAACAATCTACGAAGCAAAGATACGGACAAAGGTATAAGCATAGTTCATATGTTAATACATTAATTTATAAAAATATAGGTATTGGCCCATGTACATATATTTATATGGCAATACACTGAGGTTGTGGACAGACTTGAGACCTCTGCTCATTCCCTCCTTCAATGCAAGAACATTTTGTTCTAACAACCTGGCATACTGTGATGCTCACCGTCCCAGCAAAATCGCTGAAGAAAAAATGGGTGCATAAGCAAATGTGGTGAAGAAAGCAGATGGTGCCCAAATATCAAAAGATGGATAATCTGGGGTCTTAAAGGCTTGTTTCTTTTTCTTTAAAATTTTATTTTTAATTATTATTTGGTTGAAAATTATAACTTCTTTCATTTGTTTAAATTTCTTTTGGCTTCTTATAGAAATATTTAGTAGTGTTCACTGACAAGATGCGTTCTTAAATGTATTATCTTTTATATAGTTATTGTAAGTGGTGCTGTTATTTTAATATCCTTTTCAGTATCATAATATTTAATATGCAAGAATCCAATGATTTTTGTATGTTGATATTCTAGCATGTACGGTGCCAAATTTTTCAATTAGTTCGAGCAAATTTTTAATTGATTTTTTTTTAGTTTTCTCTATGTAGGTTTATATCATCTGCAAATTAGGAGAGTTTGTTTCTTCTGTGCCTATGTGGATACCTTTAATATCTTTTTGTTGTCTTATAGCTCTAGCTAAAACTTCCAGGACTATATTAAGTACAAGTGGTGATAAAGAGCAACGCTCTCTGGTTCTTGTTCAAAGGGGATTGTTTTCAATTTCACTCCATTAAGTGAGAAGCCAGCCATTGGTTTCACCTATATGGCTTTTATTATGTTAAGCCATTTTCCTTCTATTAGTAGTTTATTAAAATTTTAAATTAGGAATGGATGTCGAATTTTATAAAATATTTTATTTGTATTGACTGATATGATCACGGGTTCTTCTTTATTTTGCTTACCTGGTAAATTATTGTTTCTCTAATATTAAAACATCCTTGCATTTTGGGTATGAATCTCAATTGATCATGACGCATTTTTTAATGCTTTGTTGAATTCTATTGGCTAGGATTTTTTTTTAA
>NW_022111319.1:1876172-1878052 GCF_000313985.2 Echinops telfairi
ATGTCAGGAGGTAGCATATAAAAAATAACCAATGTTGCTGAAAGAAAAATTTCAAGGTGAACTGAATGCATTAGTGCAAAACAAGGCTCCAGGAATTGATAGATTACCAACTGAAATGTTTCAGCAAGCTAATGAAGAACTAGACGCACTCACTTGTCTATGCCAGGAAATTTGGAAGACATCTATTTGGCCAATTGACAGGTAGAGATCAATATTTGTGCCCCTTCCAAAGAAAGGTGATCCAAAAGATTACTCAAACTTTAGAAAAATACCTTTGATATCACATGCAAGTAATTTTTTACTGAAAATCATCCAAAAATGTTTGCAGCAGTACATTGACATGGGACTGCTAGAAGTTCAGTCAAGGTTTAGAAGAGGACTTGGAACATGGGATATCATTGCTGATGTCAGTTGGATATTAGCTCCAAGCAGAGAAGATTAGAAAGGTGTCTACTTGTGTTTTTCTGACTATGCAAAGTCATTCAACTCTGTGAACTGCAACAAACTATGGATAATCTTGAGAACAATGGGAATCGCAGAACACTTTACAGTGCTCATGCTGAATTTGTACATCAATCAAAAAGCAGTTGTACAAACAGAACAAGGGGATATTGCCTGTTTGAAAATTAGAAAAGATGTGGGTAGGGTTGTATCCTTTTACCATATTTGTTCAAACTCTATGCTGAGCAAATCATTAAAGAAGCTGGATTATATAAAGGAAAATGTGTCACCAGGATTGGAGAAAAGCTTATTAACAACCTGAGATATGCAAATGACACTACCTTACTTGCTAAAAGAGAGGACTGGAAGTGCCTGTTGAAGATCAAAGATTGCCGTCTTCAGCAGGATTACAATTCAATGTAAAGAACCCCCAAATTCTCGCAATTGGACCAATAGGTAACATCATGATGAGTGGAGAAAAGATTTGTTGTTGTCAAGGATTTTGTTTCACTTGGATCCATAATCAATGCTCATGGAAGCAGCAGTCAAGAGATCAAAGGACATAGTGCATTATGTAAATATGCTGCATAAGACCTCTTCAGACTTTTGAAGAACAAGGATGTCACTTTGAGGAATGATGTGTGCCTGATCCAAGCCCTGGTATTTTCCAATGCTTCATATGCAGAGGAAAGTTGGACATTGAACAAGAAAGACTGAAGAAGAGTTGATGCATTTGAATTGTGGTGCTGGAGAAAACTATTGAAAGTACCGTGTACTGCTGAAAGGACAAACCATTCTGTCTTAGAAGTATGTCCAGAGTACTCCTTTGAGACAAGGATGGCAAGAGTTCATCTTAAATACTTTGGAAATATTGTCAGGAGAGACCAGTCCCTGGAAATGGACATCATGCTTGGTAAAATGGAGGGGCAGCAACAAAGAGGAAGTCCCTCAATTATATGGATTGACACAGCGGCTGTAACAAGGGAGTCAATTGTGAGAATGGCAAAGAACAGGGCATTGTTTTGTTCTGTTGTGCATCAGATCATTATTGGTTGGAGCTAACTCTATGGCACCTAACAACAACAAGAGGTCTCAGAACCACCAAGTTGATGTAAGGGCAAAGTTGTGTTACAAAAGAAAATCACTTTCTTCCACTTCAGGCTATCGAACTATAACTCCAGTCTTCAACAGTATTTTAGCAGTCATCCCAAAAGGCTGTGGTCAGGCACTGAAATATTCTATCACATCACTGTTAAAGGTAACAATAAGAAGGTGTGTGTGACCCATTATAAACTATCAAGGGCTCATGAGGGAGGGGGGAGCGGGTAGGGAGGGGAAAAATGAGGACCTGATGTTGGGGGTTTAAGTGGAGAGAAAATGTTTTGAGAAACGATGTACAAATGCGCTTTACACAATTGATATGTGTATGGATTGCGATA
>NW_022111319.1:1878201-1883373 GCF_000313985.2 Echinops telfairi
CTCAATGGGATCGAACAGAATTTTATGTGAATGGATATATTGGATTATGTAAGATATGGCAAAAGATAAAACTTTTATGGGGGGGTGATGAGGGTTCCTGGGGGATATGGTTGAGGAGGGAGGGCATAAAAGGGAGCAGATATCAAGGAGTTCAAGAAGAAAGAAAATGTTTTGAAACTGATTGTGGTATCAATTATACAACACTGTTTAATGTGATTGAACTAAGGAATGTTATGATACCTATAAGAGCTCCCAATTAAATGATTAAAAAAAAGAAGGTGGTGGAAGTCTCTGGTATTAGCATCCCCAAAACAAGACACTGCTACAAACTACAACTTTTGAGGGTATTTAGGGAGTGTCCCTAGTACCTTCCTTATTTCTCACTGGGTAGCGTTGTACCCCTTGTCCAGATGGGGCACTCCTTGGCCCTTGGTGGAAGTGACTCTTTCTCATCCCTTCTCCATAGCCAGTTCCTTCTCTTGCTATCATCGAGTCAATGCTGAATCATAGAGACACACACCCTCTGGGTTTCTGAGACTGCAGCTCTTTATGGGAGTAGACCATGTGGATCACAGCTCAACGTGTAAACACTGGGCCACCAGGGTTCCTCTCTTATTAGGGCAAAAGCTACAGTCAGGTGTAAATGACATTTCTTAGTTTCTTCATAACCTTATAAGTGGCGTGTATGTGTGTATGTGTGTTTTAAATCTAGATAAAAGTTTTCCAGTCTGATGAAGGCTTAAAAAGCCCTTGACTGTGATTCCCCTTCCCCAGAATTTCCATAATTTATGATCCATTGTCATGTGCTTTGTACTTGATGGTTGAAAGGCCATAATACAGTAAAAAAATCACTATTAAGCCATTTCCATGCTAAAATACAGGCTAATTCTCTCAAAAATCTCAGTAAAACTTGACTTTTGTAGAGTATCAATCCTCTCAGAGTGAGTTTTATTTAGGGCTGCAACAATAGAAAATAACTTGTCTTGGGCTAGAAGGCCCAATTACCAGCCGAATTCCCCAATAGCTTACCTCTGATGTCAGCCACAAACTTGATGCCAAAGATGAACGACAAATGAAGTTGTTATCTTTGTAGGAGATACCTCTAGAGAAGATATCTCCATCCTAGACAAGCCCCCAGATGTGAAGTTCAGCAATGAGGCAACACACACACACACAAACGCACACCCCACACACACACAACCACCACCACCCTCTCCCGTAGCAGCAAAGCTTTAAGCCATAGTTTTATTCAAGCATTGAATCACTTTAAAAGAATGAAGCAGGTCCCTCTATTGGGTTGAAAAGGAACACCTTAAGCATACGTAAGATATGCTTAACTCCTGGAAGGGGTCCTACCTCGAGTTGAGAAAGGACATTGTCTAGGGCAGTGGTTCTCAATCTTCCTAATGCCATGACCCTTTAATACAGTTCCTCATGTTGTGGTGACCCCCCAACCATAAAATCATTTTTGTTGCTACTTCATAACTGTCATTTTGCTACTGAATCTGGTGACCCCTGTGAAAGGGTCGTTTGACCTGTAAAGGGGTTGCGGCCCACAGGTTGCGAACCGCTGGTCTCTGGTAACTTCTGATTTTTAAATGGAATTTCAAAGAGAAGGGACTAGCTGTCTGCAGATGGTCAAACAACTTTTTCATTAGTTACTGAGGTTGCCCTTGGGCCTCATGCATCTTTTCTTTCACATTTATCTCAGGTGTGACTCTGAGTACAGTCCTGTGTCAGGTTTTTCACCAATGCCTGGCTTCAAGGTTAGGAGTTTTACTAAGGCAGACGTCGCAGAGTCCTTTGTTGTAACTTGTTCTCACAGGGTCCTTTGTTCATTCCCTTAGCATGCAGGCTGCACTCCCTGTTCTGTCCCTGTCAGGAGACAGGAGAGATGCATTGTCATGGCAAGAAAACATCCCACATAGCAGCTTTCCTGGCCTTTTTCTCATCAATGCAGTTTTCCATTTTCTTAAAGCTTTTTCCTAAAAAGCCCCCTGGATCAACCTGTCTCCTTTGAGAAATCTATGATTACCCATTTGAAATGTAAAAATCAAACTAAAAAACCAAAAACAGCTGTAATAACCTTATGGGGTGACACCCTGATTTTAACTGGCCCAGCAGATGCCCTCAGAAGTCACTGT
Source organism: Echinops telfairi (assembly GCF_000313985.2). NCBI lineage: Eukaryota > Metazoa > Chordata > Mammalia > Afrosoricida > Tenrecidae > Echinops > Echinops telfairi. The sequence goes on from NW_022111319.1 coordinate 1,880,346, forward strand.
TTTGATTGGACATTTACTGTGAAGGTATCCTGATTAGACAAATACAATGTATTACTGAGAGAATGCATCTGCAACCATCCATAGATTAATATGACACATTCAAGCACATTTTGTTTGGAATAAACCTGTGCATATATGAAGTGAGACCCTAGTAGCAATACTTTTTAGTTACTGTCATATTTATGATGTTAGTAAATAAAAATACTTTCATTGAGTTTCAAAAGTTTAAAGTTTGTTGGACCATCTATAAAGAGAATAGAACTTGATCTAATGTCTAAAAAAGCATGAAAATGACCAATAATTAACCAATTTCAAATCAATTGTGAAAATCTTAGGACATTACTCCCAGTAAAACTTTTATAAAATACAGATCAATAACGCCTATACAAAATCCTTAGGGTCAGGTGGTTTGGAATGCAGCTATTTGGGATTTTTAAAATATAACAAGATTTATATTATTTATATTGTATATAATTTACTTTTCCCACTAGGTCTGGGGACCCGTTTTATTGTCATTAAGTTGATTCGGATTCACAAAAATCCTCTTTTGAATAGGGTAGAACTGTTCTACATGATCTTAAATATGTATAGAAGCAGATTGCCTCAGTTTTCTTTTGTGGATTCACTGGTCAGTTCTACACATGGACCTTTTGTTTATCCATCCAATAAAGCATCACTAAATAAAACCATATTAATATTGCTCTAGCCGAACTTGAAAATTCATAGTATAAAAACTCGGAAAACAAACAAACAAACAAAAAAACTCGGGCTTATTCGTGTAAAATTTTGCTGTTAAATGAATATTTATGCTATACTTTTAAAATAAGTAAACAGAAACAAACTTTTGACTTCAGGAAACCTGTATTCTTCAGTAAGATATAATCTCAATCATTTGACTCTTCATAAGACACATTTTCTATTTTGCATAAAGTGATATATAATAGCGATCAAGGTAGCCATAGATTTATTCAGACACATTTCAAAAGAGGTTTTGCATGACACATATCCCAGATACACAAAAATTGACATCTACTTTCCTCAAGCAGGAGGATCAATAAACTGGTAGGGATAATTAAATGATAATTTGCTGGGCCAACACTTTTAATAAGGTCATCACATTTTCAGAAATTTCACAGTAGGTTTCCATTATGAGAACCTGATAAACATCTACATATGCTCCAAAAGGGAGGGAGAAAGCAACACATTTGAAAGACATACAAAGCTTTCTCTTAAGCAATTGATTACTCTAGAGGAGAACATACTCTGCTAGAGCTTAAATGTGAACCCTAAATCCCATTCCAGCCCCTTCAGACCTTCTTGTGCCTTCTAAAGGAGGTCGAACATGGATAAGAAAGGTGGATCTTCCAAGAAGTAGATGAATAACACTGAAAATGGTGAATCAAGCAGGGAAATAAGGAAAAAGTGATACCTCTGGAGAAGCTACAACAATAATTGTGAAGGCAACAGTCCTGAAACACAACCTCACTAAAAGACTGAGACTTAACTAAAAATGTATAGGATGCTTCCCTTTCCCTATATCATACTCATATATCAACATAGGTTCAATAAAATAACTGTGCATTACAGCTGACTGAGTTGTTAAACACAGGCTCTTCTAGAAAAATAATACATAAGGGAGCAAGAGGGGAGACAAAGAAGAACACTAGAGTAATTTAACTTTTCTGGTACTGATAGCTACATTAAACATAGCCCAGATCCTTACCAGATGAACATAAATCCTTATACTAAAGGGATAAACTCAGTTCCTATTGCCAGCGGCCACATATCCAGATTTGAGAAAAAAGGACACGGCATGCCAAATACAACAAAAACTGAATTTACAAAAACAGGAATAATGACAACCAATCTCACATATGGCACAGATGTTAAAATTATCACACATGTTAAGGGTTCTAATGAAAAAAGGTAAATGACATGAAAGAACACAGGTAATCAAAAAATACGTGCTATAAATTAAAAAAAATCATGATAACATTAAAAACACTTTGAATGGACTCTATAGTAGAATTAATATAAACAAGAGAAGAATCTGTGAGCTCGAAGAAAAGCCAATAGAAACCTATTAACTGAAATGCAAAGATTAAAAAACAGAAGAAAACATCCCAAAATTTGAGATTATATAAATAGATTAATATGTATAATTATGATACAAAAGGCAATAAAGGAGATACAAGAGCATACAAACCATTAAAGCAATAATAGCTGGTTTATTTCAATATTAATGAAGATAGCATAGCAAAGATGCAGAAAAATGAGATAAAATGAGATGGGATAAATGTAAACAAATAGACGCTAGAATATCGTATCTAAACTCCAGACAAACCGAAAAATATCATATCTAAACAAAGACAAACAGAAAAATCTTGAAGCACTAAAAACAAGTATTAAAATTACAGAGGACCCATTATCAGAAGTCAAGCAAGCAATAAGAGAGTGAATTGATATCAGTAAAGTGTTGAAATTTTATTTCAATCTAGAACTTCTTAAAAAATAAATAATAAGTCAGTCAAACAAAAACTGAGTTCCTTGACAGAAGACAGAGTTTTACTTCAAGAGTGATTTGTAATTTTTTTTTCATGACGAAAGAAACACTGTGTACAGTTTTTCGTTCTCTGCATTGTAAACCGTATAATGTGTGAATCAAAATGGTGAATACCAATGCAATTCAGCTCATTAATACCTAAAATATGTATCTTTATGCATCACATTTCCTTTTTTTCTTTTTCAAATTATCTGACCACATTTCTTTTTTTTTTACCTATTAACATATTTTACATTTTCTCTTTGCATTTAAGAATGAGTTAAATAGCAGCAGCATCAAAAATCCATGATGTAATCAACTACGAATTGGTGATCATTATAAATTGAATGAAGGAGGGAGGGGAGAAGGAAGGAACAAAATAAAATGAGAAAGTAAGTAATAAAAACACTCATGATTCACAGATGCTATGATTCTGTACACATAAAATAGAAATATGACCTAATGATCAATCGCTATAGTTAATAA
>NW_022111319.1:1884178-1887175 GCF_000313985.2 Echinops telfairi
ATCTTACAGCTCTTATAACAATCCAAACATCAATTGTATCAAGTACATTTATACATATGCCATATCTTATCATTTGGGTTTGTTCCACATTACAAATGGAAATGCCAAGAGTTTTTGCTACATTTACATCATTAAAATCACCTCTATTTTGAAGTCAGCTCTTACCCTGTCATATTTTGTGTGCCTCCAAGATTAATGGTTCATCCTTGGGATGATATCAGAAAATGTTCTGCTGCTATTTGCAAGGTTTGCTGTGACTAATTTTTCAGAAGTGGGCTGCCACTTCCTTCTTCTTTGCCTGTGCTTAGTCTGGAAACTCCATTGAAATCTGTCTACCATGGGGGACTTAGCTAGTGTTTGAAATTCCAATAGCATACCATCCAATATCATGACTAAGGAGAAAGTAAGGATGTATCTGTCTAAAAGAAATGTATCTGTCTAAAAGAAATTTATCTTACTGCTATTGGGAGGTGGGGAAGAGAGCATTTCACTCTTGGGAAAAATGCTTGACATTGCCTTTATGGCCCCCCAAATGTGAGAATTCATCCTAAACTATACAACCAATCATGCGTGTTTAAAAGTTTCTTTTCAACCCTATGGTTCCTCATATTATAGTCTAACTAGACTTTATATATCCTGTCTTCTTGAAGTGTACAGCATACTACATAGGCCATATCAGAAAGATCTGAGTCCGAAAACCCATGTGAACCTGAGTTTACCTTAAACACATCTGCTGCAGATTATAGCAATTAATACACTCCTTTGAACTATAAGTCTTAATGCCCTAGGGTGAGAGGAAGAAGACAGGAATCCTAAGGTTGTGGAATTTGAAGTCATTGGACTTTGGTACAAACCTTTCACTTTGAAGGCTGCCCAATCATAGGCACTTTCAGATTAAGCAAATATTTGATATTTTCATATTTTCCTAGCTCTCAAAGACATGTTTTAGCTCTGCATACATAGTTCTGGCATAGTGGATGAGTGTTTTTGAACTGTACACCCTATTTGAAGCTGGGTTGTCTAGAGAAAAAAAATACAACGACATTCATCTATGTATAAGACCAAGCTTTACATCAAGGCATTCCAGGCAATTACAACTCAAGCTCAAAAATCTGTTGCTAGTCTATAAGTTCTTCTTTAGATTCACATAACTGCTGGTTGGTGATGCATAAAATGAAGCAGGAAAATCAAAAACCGAGTCATTGTTGCAAGATAGGTGGAAACACAGTAGGGCACTGAAAGCTAGTGTCCCAGCAAACAGAAAGGGAAGTCACAGAGAGAGGGAGGATCTCAGGTTTCCAGCTTATAAGAAGGCCACACCCCTAAGGAGGTATGATCAGGCAGTAAGCATTTTGACAGGTTGGATTCTACCCTAGACTTCCATAAAAATTAAAATGGACATAAAATTCAAATTGACATAAAATCATCTGTACACCCTGTATAATGCTAATTGTTTTCCTTTTTTCACAATAATTCAAATACTACTGATTTGCTCCTACCTACAATAAATGAAACTCACTTCAGAATGTCAGCACTTTGTTTGTGTTATAGAAAACTTCCAACAACATATCTACTAAGTAAAACTTAATATATCTTTACAGGGTTTTTTTCATCCAGAGGTACAAAGGGTATACAATCAGAATACTGTATTCAAGTTTTGACTGTATTGATCATGTTAGTACATTGATACGGAGTCAGATTAACTTGTTTCTCTTTTCTTTTAAACAATTAGATTGGCACTTCTTTCACATATTGTACAATTGAATATTTCAATCGCCTCAAGAAGAAGTGTACAATCATCACCACAATCAATTTTAGAACATTTTCTTCTTCTTTGTACTCATTGTTAATTCTGGCAAAAATATGTACAACACACATACATACATACAACAAAGCATTTTCCAATTCAACAACTTCTACATGTATAATTTCATGCCATTAATAACACTCTTCATGTTGTGCAACCATTTTTTCTATCCTTTTCCAAATCATTCTACCACCATTGGCATAGACTCACTGTCCCCTAAACAAAAGCCCTTCTTTCACCTATGGTAACCGTGCTCAACTTTGGTTTCTCTCTTTCCTGAGTAATTTGCTGGATATGAAATTCACATATCATGGACTTCAATAGTTAAGTCATTTTTAAATGAGTTGTATACAGATCATCACAATCAGGTCTAGTGCTCCGACCCCCCCTCTCAAATTCATTGTTTACTGGCCTATTCCTCACACCCTCCCAAAACCCCATCCCCAGTAAACGATTGCACCCACTCTTTCACTGCTTCATAAACTGGGACATGCAACAGAAACAAACAAAAACAGAAAGAAGAAAAAATAATAATATAAAGATAACAATAAAGAGTAAGAAAGGAAAGACTACCGACAATATTTAAAAATCCAGAGAAGAAATTTCTGTCATGAAACAAGTAAGAAATATTTGAGCCTAGAGCAAATTCAGGTTGAGTCAAGAGTGAGGCAAATTGACCAGCTATCATATTATACTGTGGTTCAAACCATCATAATCAAGTTTACAAGAATCTCTGTCTGATAGTGAAGCTGTTTGAGTCCCCTCACTTGTGACCAGAGGGCACCTGTCAGAAGCATAATCTGACTAGGTATTGTGCAAATGGATTTGGGGCTCCCACTGTCCTCTATAGCCTTCTACAAAATGGTGATCACAAAGTAAGCTTTGATATATTTCCCCTCATCATGTTTGGATTTAGTTTTCGTCATCTTTGGATCACACAGGCTGGTGTACTTCTTCGATGTGGACTTGATTGATGCTTCACTTGGATGGCTACTTGTTTGTGTACAAGCCTTTAAGATCCAAGACATCATTCCAATTGATAGCTGGGTACCATCTGCTTTCTTTACAAGATTTTGCTGTAGCACCTCTATCTTCAGTGATCTCTTCATGAAGGCGAGTATTGAGCAGGTCCATGTTATAAGAATTAACTGTATATGGGTTGGGGCTAAAATTAAGTGGGAGCTCAGAAT
>NW_022111319.1:1888349-1889741 GCF_000313985.2 Echinops telfairi
AGTCCTTCTGGGATGGCCCTTGGGAGATGCCATGTACCTTGTAAAGTCAGTATCCAAGGTCAAATGGTGCTTATTCTTTGGCTTGGTTCACCAAAGTTTGGGTAGAAACTCATTCAAAGTGTCTACCCAGTAACTTAGAACTGGGCCCCTTTTACCCTTATACCCCTTACACTTATTTTTCAACATCCCTTCCCAATGTGAGGTTTATCCTCCACCCACCATACCCAACAACAGAAATATAGCTACTTTCTCTGAAATATAGATGCTCCCTTCCCTTGGTGCTAACTTGATTTTCCAGTAAGGCTCTCCTCTCATTCCTGTGGAAGGTCTGCCAATCTACCGCTGCCCAGTCTCAATGTTTTATAGCATCAAGTGGATGGTCATCTCCCTTTTCTTCCATCTTGAAGGAGTGACTCCAGCCAATGTGAGGTCTCCTCTTTCAAAGTGATTCTTACGAAGTGCACATTGTGGGGTGGGGAGTGATGTATGGTTCATGGCCTGTAGGGAGACTTTGTATCTCTTTGTTTGGGAATTGGTGTCTAACATTGTTTAGATTGGTGTTTCTCCTTATTGTAGTGGACTCATACAATATTTGTCCATTTGTGACTAGCTAATTTCATTCAGCATAATGGTTTCCAGTTCCTTCCATGTTATGTGGTGCTTCATGTTTGCATCCCTATTTTTTAGGGATGCATAGTATTCCATTCTGTGTATGTACAATAGTTTCTTTGTCCATTTTTCCACTGTTGGGCATTTAGGCTGCTTCCAGTTTCTTGCTATTATGAGCTGTGATACTATAAACATGAGAGAGCTTACATGCCCTTATGTTGTGTCTCTTATTTATTTGTGGTATATGTTGCAGCATAAGGAATTTTAATTCCCAGTTGCTTTAAATATTGCCATATCATTTTCTATAGCTGGAGAAAAAAAAAGAAAAATTAAACAAAAAAGGGAGGGATCAGGTAATGTTAATTGGTAGGTTAAAAAGGGAAATCAGACCAAAAAATGCCTGGTTTTGCAATGATGGAGGAAGGTGGAATATATTTGATAACAAAGAAGAAAAAAATTATATACAATAGTAGTATCATTTGGTTTATAAAGATAAGTTGGAAATAGCTCGGTAGGCTGTGTTATCCCTGCTACTGGGGAGGGTGGACTGGGAGTGTATCAGACAAGAACTCCTTGGGCTTGGGCCGAGAGCCATGCTTATTTGTGCTTATATCTGCCCTAGGTTGGTCATGCAGAGCTTTATCCCTGCAGCTTGGCCAATCAGTCACCCTCACTCACTAACTCCGGGACCTGGAAAAATTGGACAGGAAGGTTGAGAAGTTGTGCTCCACCTGCTTGCCCCTAGGGCCAATGACAAAGGAGAGTCTATCAGCAGGTGTTGCT
>NW_022111319.1:1895719-1899072 GCF_000313985.2 Echinops telfairi
AAGGGAGGTGCTAGGTGGCCCACTAATTTGTCCAAAGTTAGTACAGTCACTCAGGGACCTCAGGAATCCCCAGCAGCCTTTTTGGAAAGACTATAGGATGCACACCACACATACACTCCTATACACCCGGAGGCCCCTGAAAATAGTAGGGCCACAGATTTGGCTTTTGTAATGCAGTCTGCTCCTGATATTAGAAGAAAACTTCAAAAATTGGAGGGGTTTCGGGGAACTAATTTAACCCAACTGCTAGAAGCAACACAAAATGCTTTTGATAATAGAGGTATTCCCAAGGAGGTCAAAGGGTAAGTAAGTGGCTAAAGCAATCATTGCTTTCTTACAAGAAACAGGAGCTTGTCTCAAAAGGCCCCCAAGAAATAATCAGAATTTTAAAGGCCCAAGATGACACTTTATCAGAACAGGGTAGCCTTCTCTTTTCAACCCATCATTATTACATGATCCTGGATTTAAAAGGAACTTTATATTTTAGCATTTCTCTGGCTCCTGTTAATCAACCTATTTTTGCCTTCAGTGGACTGATGCTGACTCTGGAGTAACAGGACAGCTTACCTGAACTCGGTTATCCAAATGTTCAGAAATTCACCAATCATGTTTGATGAAGCCCTCAGCCAAGACCTGACTGCTTTTCAGACCCAGTGGCCCCAGTGCTCCCTTCTTCAGTATGTATATGACATTCTACTAGCAGCAGGGGATGAACAGACTTGCAAAGAGGCCACAGAGGCCCTCTTAGATACCCTCCAAACATTGGACTACAGACCCTTTTGTGCTCACCTAAAGTTTCTTATCTTCAGTACCTCATTTAAGAAGGGGAATGAACTTTCCCCAAGCCATATTGCTGTGGTATTGCAAATCCACACACCCGAAACAAAACATCAAATCTGAGAATTTCTCAGTGCTGTGGACTATTGTCCACTGTGGATCCCAAGGTTTGATGAAATTGTAAGGCCCCCTGTATGCAGCTACAGGAGGAAATGGGCCCTTAAATTGGGCAACTATGAAGCAAGAGGCCTTTCAAAAACTAAAACGTGTCCTTGTCTCTGGCCCAGCCACTAGGACCTTGGAATAGGTCTGTTGCCTATTTATCAAAACAACTAGGTCTTGTATCTGCAGGGTGTTTTGGATGCCTGTGAGCAATTGTGGTCACTACTTTGCTGGTAAAATAAGCTGATAAATTAACACTGGGGAATGAATTAACTCTCATTGTCCCACATGCTGTAGAGAAAATTCTCTGCAGTACACCAGACTGATGGATTTCAAATGCCCGCATCACCCAGTACCAGGTTCTTTTAGTGGATCAGCCTTGCATCATATTTCGCAAGGCTAATATCTTAAATCCTGCCAAACTTCTTCCAGAGGCAGACCCAAAGGAACCCATACATGACTGTCAGTAACTGATTGATTACATCCAGACAGCTAGGCCAGACCTCACAGACATTCCATTAACAGTGCCAGATGAAGGCACACCGATATGTACTACTGCATACCAATGGAAGAAGCATGGTTCTTAATGCAACCAGGTATGTGGGGGCAGCAATAGTCACCTAAAGTCGCATTATTTGTTCTCAGGAACTTCCACATGGAATTTCACCTCAAAAGCCGAATTACAGCCTTAATACAGGCTATAAAATTGGAAAAGGAAAGGCCATCACAATTTATACTGACAGCAGATATGTATTTACTATAGTTTATGTACATGATACTGTTTCCAAGGAAAGGGCTTTTTACTTTGGTCAGGGAGGACATTTAAAACAATCAAGACATCCTGGCATTCCTGGAGGTTGTATGGTTACCAAACTCCATGGCCCTGGCCCATTGCAAAGGATACCAAACATATTATTAGGCAGAAGCAAACGGAAACCGAGCAGCAGATTCAAAAGCGCTGTCAGTGGCCTAAGACCAGTGGGGTCTCTCCCACCTCTTGTAATTCTGCTAGCTCCAACACTTCCAGACAGGACATTTTATACTCCTGAAGAAACAACATTTGTAAAGTATTCAAAAGCTAAAGAAGAACCTACTTACAGGTGGGTGTTCACTGATGGACAAATTTTGGTCCCAGAGGTTTTGGGTCAATACTTACTAAACTATATCAATCTACTCACTAAGGTCAGTCTAAGCTAAGTGAGCTGGTTCAAAGTAGGTATTATATCCCCCATTTAAATCACATTGCTTCTGAAATAGTCTCATGGTGCTGCACCTGTGCTCAAGTAAATGCAAAACCCATGCAAGCAGCCGGGGGTCCGGGCCCAAAGGCGCACACCTGGGGAACACTGGGAATTAGACTCACTGAAATAAAGCCCCCAGCATCTGTATATAAATAATTGTTAGTTATTATAGATACCATTTCTGGATGGGTCAAAGCTTTCCCCACCCATTCCGAAACTACTAGTATAGTAATCAAAATGTTTTTACAAACTATTGTTGCCTATTTTGCCCTGCCCCTGATTCTGGGCTCAGAAAATGGACCAGCATTTACGGCCCGAATTTCACAGATTGTTGCCAAAGCACTTGGAATTACCTGGAAGTTCCACTGCATTTACAGGTCACAGGAGTCAAGAGGATCAACCTAAACGAGGTTCTCACTAAATTAACCTTAGAAACTAGTGAAAACTGGGTCAATCTCTTCCTGTCCACTCTCTTCCACACCCAATGTTCACCTTACAAAACAGGATTTTCTCCTTATGACATTATGTTTAGGAGGCCACCCCTTTTGCTCCCCAGATTGTGAGATAATTGCCAAGCTTATATTCATAACCATAATTTACTCAAGTCATTACAGGACCTGCAGGTAACCCAGCAACAGCTGTACAAGTCTCTGTGGGGCACTGAACTCCAGTAGATGTCACCCATGCCCTATTTCATCCATTCCAAGCCGGAGATTCAGTATTAGTAAAGCATTTCTCTGCTCCAGGACTTACTCCTCACTAAAAGGGCCATTGACTATCATCCTGAGCCCTCCAACGGCAGTTAAGGACAACAGAATAGTTGCCTGAACATACCACTCTCATCTCAAAGCTTACCCACCAGATGCTCAGTGGAAGGTCTCCACCTCCTCAGAAGATGGAAAACTAAGACTTGTGTCATCTTGCTCCTAATTCTGCTTAACATAGGTGTAAAAATCCATGCTAAGCCTCCCTACCTGCACCTATGTATTATCAGTGTGTCCTCCTTGAAGGCTCAGAGAATGTTTTGTGGTCAATAGAGCCAACAACCTCCCTGACAAATGTGTAATAATTAATGTAACTAAGGAATACAATTGAGACACCTCCCTTTAACAGAATCAATCATTTGATTCCCCCATAAGATCAGTGGGGAATGTTCCAGCCTACCCCCAGTTT
>NW_022111319.1:1899523-1902931 GCF_000313985.2 Echinops telfairi
CCCTAAGTCAACTTCACATCGTGTCATTACAGTGGTCTTTACTTTCTTGTGGCATATAACACATGTGATATTAATGATATTGTATAATAATTTATGCATCTTTTGGGTCACTTTTCTTTGCAATGGGCACACGTATGGATCTCTTCTTGTCAGGTGGCCAGCTAGTTGTCTTTCAGATTTCTTGGCATAGATGAATGATTGCTTGCAGTACTTCATCTGCTTTTTGAGACATTTCTATTGGGGTTCAACCAATTCCTTAAATTTTATTTTCCATTAATGCCTTCAGTGAAGTTTGAACTTCCTTTAGTAACCTCAGTTCTTGATCATATGCTACTTGTTTGTATAAGCAATTGGATTCTTTTTGATAATGTGACTGTGTATTCTTTCCATCTTCTCTTGATCCTTCTTGCATTGCTCAGTATTTTGACCATGGAATCCTGCAATATTGCCATTTGATGCATTAATTAATTTCTTCAGTTCTTTCAGCTTGTGATATGCCAAACATGCTCCTTCCTTTTGTCTTTCTAACTCTGAGTCTTTGCACATTTCAGTATAACAATTTGCTTTTTAATCTTGAGTTCGCTTTGATATTTTATGTTCAATTTGTTCAGTTTTTTTGCTGTCATCATTTTTTTCTATTTTATTTAGTTCTTCTATATTCAAGAAGTTTTAGAGTTTCTTCAGACATACATTTAGATCCTTTCGCTCTTGTCTTAATTTTAATGGCCATTTGAATTCTTCTTACATGGTGTTCTTGATGTCATCCTACAAGCACTTCATTGGGTCACTGCCATTAGTGTTCAGTCCATCAAATATAATCTTTAGGTATTCTCTAAATTCACATGGGGTATACACAATGTTGCAATTTGCCTCTTATGGATCAAAAAATTAAAAAAAAAAACTCAACTTCAACCTGAACTTGAATACCAGCAATTTATAGTCTTTCTAGTATCTTTTCAGTATCTGACTTGATAGATGATAGCTGGATTATCTTACCTGTTTCTGTATTTTATTTATTGTGTGATATGTTGCTTGACTTAAATACAGAAAGCACAAATTTAACTCCCATATATCTGTTGTTTGAACAGACTGGAGTGCTTTAATAGATTTTTAAAAATGATCGTGGATATTTTTTTATATTCACCCAACCAATACATGTGTTATAATTATTTGTATTAAAGTTAAAACCACATCAATTAAGGAGATTGTTTTTATTCAAATAAATACAAAGATCATGATGTCTCAGCTGAGCGGTTTTGACTTAGACATCTGTAAAGATGAATAGGAAAATTACAGGTGATGTTGTTTATAGATACAGCTGTTTATAATCAGCGTAAGTCTCAATCAACTGAAAAGGAAATGTTTGTCTCTTTGTCTAGTTTCAAAGGAAATAAAGCACTTCTAATCTTAGTCAATCACTTAAAAGATGTGGAAAATGTGTCATAATAATCTCTTTTAGAAGAATTAATACCACAGTAGTCCCAAGGAGTTGAAATTTAATAATGTCCCAAATGTCCAACTCTTCCATGATGCTATTCAGCTTCATTCCCCAACCCCCACTCCTCCCTTAAGGATATTCCCTCACATTCCATGGTTATTTGATAAACTGCAACATTCTACAGAAACTGAGGAAATGGCTCACATGGTGGTGGGAGCACCCAGTGAACAGCAATCAGTCCAAAATCAAAGGGTCAGGGCCCAAATTCAGGGGCCAGGGTCAGAAGTCAGAATGTCCAAAAGCCACAGTAGGTCTTCTTGCTTCATATTGAAGCTCAGTCAGGAAAATAGAGGTCTGGCTTTCCAGGTGAGGTAATGAATGTGTGAGATTGTATGGCATTTCACATATGTTTGGAAAACCTAGTAAACCACCAGGGTGGTTGCCAGGTTTGTGTGCATCCAGATGCTCCCTTCCAGGGTTTTGCAGCCAGCACCCACCAAAGGCTCCCCTCTTCTGAAGAATTCCATCACAAAGAATCCGTGGCTTCTAACACCCAGAAGGGAATATTCCTAGTCAAGAATTGGAATTCAGCATGGAAAAAATGGCCAAGAACTTAAAGCGGTGGATCCATCAATAGAAAGAATATTAAAAATTGATCACAGGGCAAGATGATTTGTTGCTGGAGGAGCTGCTGTTGGTCTTAGAGCATTGTGCTACCCTGGCTTAGGAATGTCTAATGAATTTGGAGCAATTGAAAAATCTGTAATTTGGCGTCAGTATGTGAATGATAGGCTTCACTCTTCTTATATGTACGTAGCAAGAAGCATTGTTTTAACAGCCCTATCAGCCATGATGGTGACTAGAACTCCTTCTTTCAGGAACTTCATGTTGAGAAGCTCTTGGGTGGCAATTCGTACAACCTTTGCAGCCATGACTGGTGCTGGAATGCTGGTGCAGCTAATATCCCAAGACCAGAACTCAGGCCCAAAGTATCTTGCTTGGTTAGTACCTTTTGGTGTGATAGTGGCAGTGGTGGCTCCTCTGTATACATTAGGGGGACCTCTTTTCCTCAGATCTGTGCTGTATACAGCCAGATTCATTAGGGGCCTCTCCACAGTGGTCATATGTACTCCTAGTGAGAAATTTTTAAACATGGTCGCACCCCTGAGAGTGGGCCTTGATTTCCTCTTTGTGTCCTCACTGGGACCTATGTTTCTTTCATCAGCCACTATGCCACTCTGTATTCAGTATGTTCCTTCTGTAGAAGACACAGAAAGTAATCAAGCATGCAGAAATAGCACTAATGTATGGCATTCAAAAATATGAACCCGTCAACTCAATGATAGGCATCTACATAGATACATTAAATATATTTATTCAAGTTGCCAGTATGCTAGCAACTGGAAGCAACAGAAAGAAATGAAGGGACTTATTTTCTGACTTCTCAAATACATTAGTTACCTTGCTTGTTTAATTGCGATACCCACTAAATAGTTTGTACAAGCAAGTTTTGTTGAAGTTTAGATGATAAGAATATGAGAACAAGCTAATATGTTCCAGTATAAAGTGATGTATCAGGGCTGAATTTTCTTCTGGTGAATAAACTCTCTTCTTTACAGGAATATTTAATTTAATATAGTTAAAAATGATATACTTGGCCTAGGTAATTCAATATCATTTGGACTTTTTGAAAGCAGCAAAAAGTTGTAAAGGCCAATTAAACTCTACATCTATTCAAGTATATTTAGTATACTATAGGTCTAGAAAAAATATGAATATGTAATCTACACATTGACATTTTAAGATAAGCTTTTTGCTGTTCCTGTTAGTTTCTATTCAAACAACTCTGACTCATGGCAGTATTATGTATAAAAGATGAAATAGCAGGCCTGTCTGGATAGGACAGGCTGGATGAACAATCTGGAGGAGAAAACAACGGGACTGACAGTTCCGGGGGGACATGGGAGAGG
>NW_022111319.1:1906427-1908256 GCF_000313985.2 Echinops telfairi
AAAGAGCAATTGTATATTGAGAAATAACCCAGCTCAGGCAACATTAAGTCCCTAAGCCCGATATTAGCCCACATGTCTGATACCAATCTACAAATTCCTCTTCAGACTCATGAAGCACATGTAATGGCACTGAATGCAGAAAGATCACAGGCCAGTGGGTGGAAAGTCTTGTGGATCCAGGGGCAGTGGAGCCATCTCAGCACTGGAAGGGGTCTTCATGTGGCTCCTCCAGCTCCGGGACTCTAGTGTAGCTCCATATATCTTGTCAACAGGAATGTCTCATAGGGAGTGAGTGTGTTCTGGCTCCAGTGAGCTATTTATTTCCATTGTGTTTCTAAATTAGGTCATCAAGCTTCGATATGATTGACAGGCCAGACTCCACCCCTTCCTCACATTGACAGATTATGTAACTGCTACACCCACCTTAGGGTCCTTACAAGAATTTTTAGGCATTTTCACCCTAACCTGGCGGTTGGTCCTTACCCCCATTTCTACCAACAGACTTTCCCATCAATGTCCCTCATCACTCTTATAGGGATGTCTGCCTGTCCAGGGGACCTCATTATTTTGCATGTCAGCCACTAAGTGGTCAAATTCCCCTCTCCTTCCTTTGACAATTGGATCCCAACTGACGTGAGGATCCCTCCTTCATAGTGACTTTCAAGAGTCATACCTAGGGAGAATGGTGTTCACTGGCAGCTGACTGGATGCCCTGAAAGTCTGAGCTTGTGCCAGTCCTGTTGTTTGTCCCTATAGCAGTGGACTCATACACTATTTGTCCTTTTTTGATTGACTGATGTCACTCATCATAATGTTTTCCAGAACCCTCCATGTCATGAGGTGTTTTGTGGTTTGGTTGCAATTTTGTAGAGATGGATAGTATTCCAGTGTGTGTATATACTAGAATTTTTATCCAATCTTCTCCTGATGAGAATTTAAGCTGTTTCCAACTTCTTGCTATTGTGAACTCTGCTTCAACGAACATGGGGGTACATACATCTGTTCGTTATCTGTTTCTTATTTCTTTGGGGTATATGCCCAGTAAAGTTATTACTGGGTCATATGTTATTTCTATTGCTATCTGTTTTAGGAATTGCCATATTGCTTTCTACAGTGGTTATATGTATTTCCAAGCCCATCAGCGGTGTATAAGAGTTCCATTTCCTCCACATCCTCTCCAGTGTTTGTTGTTTTCTGTTTTTTTTTTTTAATTGGGCTATGGTTATGGATGTCAGATGGTATGCCATCTTTTTTCACTTGCATGAGAACATTTCTTCCAGTGGTTATTAGCCATTTGGGTGTCATCCTTTGTGAAGTTTCTATTCATGTCCTTTGTCCACCTTCTCAGAGGGTTCTTTGTTTGTTTTCTTGTTGAAGGTTTATAGTGTACTGCAGATTTTAGTAATTAGTCATTGTCCATTATGTCATTGCTAAATATCTTTTCCCAATCTGTTGGCTCTTGTTTTACTCTTTTAATGAAATTTTTTGATGTACCAAGTGTTTTATTTTTAGTTTTTCAAATACATTCAGAGACCCAAAACCCATCTGTAGACAATGGAACAATCCCTACACAGAGGGGTCACAGGGAAGGGATGAGTCAAACAGGGTGCAGTAAAACATTGATGAAACACACAATATTCCTGTGGTTCCTTGAGGCTTCCTCACCCCCCACTATCATGACTCCTGGATTGCTTCACAATTCAAACTAGACTGGAGCATGTACACAGGTATAGATAAGAGATGAGGGCTCATAATACATGGATTCCAGGAACAGGAGTGGGAATAGCGATACCAGAAGCATAGGGGAAAGGAGGGAGAGGAAGGGAGAA
>NW_022111319.1:1910244-1912027 GCF_000313985.2 Echinops telfairi
TATCAAAAGATATAACGTCTGGGGTCTTAAAGACTTGAAGATAAACAAGTGGCCATCCTTCCTTATTTTTAATTTATTTAATTGGAATGTTTTGTCTTCCATGGTGTTATATCTGGTAGTCCATGTGTATCTTGCATCAAACCTAGGGCCCTTAGGTTTGTCCCAATTTTCTTGTTGATGATCCTGATAGCTTTGGCTTTTGCATTTAGGTCTTTGATCACCTTGAGTTCATTGTTGTGCATGGGGTGAAGTATGGGCTGCATTTGACTCTTCTGCAGATGGATATCCAGTTTTTCCAGCACCATTTATTGAAGAAAGCATCCCTTCTCATTTAATGCTTATTGGGTATTTGTCAAAAATCAGTTGTTTCTGGGTGGAAGTTTTTATTTCTGTGCTTTCTGGCCTCGTCCATTGGTCTATGTATCTACCATTATAGTAGTGCCAGGCTGCTGCTCTGACAAAAGTGGCTGTGTCGTAGGTTTTGAGTTCAGGAGTGTAAGACCACCTACTTTGTTCTTCTTGAGGTGCTCTTTTCTAGTCCTGGGATTTTTTCCTCTTCATATGAAGTTTATCATTAGTTTTTTTCAATTTCTTTAAAGAACGATGTTGGGATTTGGATGAAGATTTCCTTGATTTTGTAGATTTTTTTTTAGGTAGTATTGACATTTTCACAATATTGAGTCTTCCTATCCATGCACAGAAGATATCCTTCCATGCATGTAAGTCCCTTTTTGTTTCTTGTAATAATGTTTTGTAGTTTTCTTCATACAGGTGTTTTGTTTCCTTGGCTAGGTGTATTCATAGGCATTTTAGCTTTTGTGTGGCTATTGTGAATAGTATTGTTTCTGTGATGTCTTTTTTGTAATTTTCATCACTTGTATACAGGAATTCCTTTGATTTCTACTTGTTAATCTTTTATCCTGCTACTCTACTAAACCCCTCAATTGTTTCCAACAATCCTATTGTAGACACTTTAGGACTTCCTTTCTATAAAATCAAGTCATCTGCAAATAGCAAAAGCTTCACTTCTTCTTTGCCCAGTATTACACCCTTGATTTCTTGCTGTGGTCTTATGTTTCTGGCTAGGACATCCAGAACAATGTTGAAGAAGAGTGGAATTAAGGGACATCCTTGTCGAGTTCCCTTCTTCAGTGGAAATGTTACCTTTTCTCCGTTGAGTGTAACATTGGTTATTGATTTTTCATATATGGCCTTTATTGGTGTTGTTTTGCTTCTACTTCTATCTTAAGTGCTTTTATTAAGACTGGGTGTTGGGTGTTGTCAAATGCTTTTCTGCATTAATTGGTATGATTATATAGTTCCTATCAATTGTTTATCCTTGGTTGTTATCAATGGTTCATATATATATAATTCTAACAAACCTGTGACTGACATTTTCAGTGAATATTACTGTAAAATTTCCCTGACAACCAACTCTCATTGTTTGTGTAAATAGTGTCTAACCATAAAAGGATTTATTCTCTACAAGTAAATAATTCGGGTACTGCGATATGGAGTTAGCCTACACTGGCCCAATATCCCTCTCTCAACAGTGTTTTCAAGGAATTATTACCAGTGGCTAATCAATGACAATATTAGTGGGGGATCTTAATGCCCTAGGGAGAACATGATCAATAAGACCTTCTACTATAAGCTAACAAGGAGGTCTCTAAAGGGAATCAAAGGTATATTAAGAACAAAACATAGATCTATGAATGGGTTTGGGGCTTGAACTAAATCCTAGTTCCAATTTAAGTACAATAAATTCATATACATATATGGG
>NW_022111319.1:1915195-1933868 GCF_000313985.2 Echinops telfairi
GGGACATCCCTTTACAGAAGGGTCACGAGGAGGATATGAGCCAGTCAGGGTGCAATGATAAAACATACAACTTTCCTCTAATTCTTAAATGCTTTCTCCTCCGCCATACCCCCACTATTGTGATCCCAATTCTACCTTACAAATCTGGCTAGACCAGAGGATGCACACTGGTACAGATAGGAACCGGAAACACAGGGAATCCAGGACAGATGATCCCTTCAGGACCAGTGGTGAGAGTGGAGATACCGGAGGGTGGAGGGAAGGTTGGGTAGAAAGGGGGAACCGATTATAAGGATCTATATATAACCTCTGCCTTGGTTATATAAAACCAAGACAACAGAAAAGTGAGTGAAGAGGGAGACATCAGACAGTGTAAGACATGATAAAATAATAATAATTTATAAAGTATCAAGGGTTCATGAGGGAGGAGGAGCAGGGAGGGAGGGGGAAAATGAGGAGCTGATACCAACGGCTTAAGTAGAAAGCAAATATTTTGAGAATGATGAGAGCAACAAATGTACAAATGTGCTCGATATACAATGGATGGATGTATGGATTGTGATAAGAGTTGTACAAGCCCCCAATATTTGATTTGAAAACAAAACAAAACAAAAAACAAGCTTAATTCCAAACTGGTATTTTCAAAAAATTTATCATAGAAATCTTTTTAATGAAAAAGAATCTGTTAATATCTTGTATGCTACAATATATTCATGGACCACAATTTGAGAAACTCTGATCTATCTAACCATCATACTTCACCATTGATATATCGAGTCAGTATCCATATTAGGAACCAGATATATTCCTAATTGTGCATTTAAATGGAATTTGTAGGTAAGCTAGAGCTGGTTCATACAGTTAATACTTAGCCTTATTTCAGCTCTGAAATCTTTCTAATGACTTGAAAGCTGCACCGCAGAAGTGAAGATGATCATGATAAAGTATTTGTTTTAACTAGGGACTTGTTCAATCATTTTAAACTGAGAAAATTTACATAACATTAAAGGGTAAGTGAGACATTCAGGGACTGCTTCCAGTACATAGCTTCTCATTAGATTAGTAGGGGAGTAGAAGTTAAATCTAGGGTTCTTTCCACTTTACCACGTCCCTGTTAAGGAATTGCATAATTTTTGCTTTGTTCTGTGTGTGACTATTGGAGAGAAATTGCACAATGACTTGATTTATTTTGTGAATGTCCACACCACAAGTACAATTTTGAAATGACTCAAAGGACAAATTCCATGATCCACATTAGATCTTTCTCGAAATTAGAAAGGCGTCAATTATAAAGTGTAAATTTAAAATTTGTATAATTTGATTTACAGAGCATATTTTATAATTGTACATTATCAAAATAACTTGATCAATAACTTCATGTGGATTGCTCAGAACAAGTTGTCTGGATATCTTAAAATGTGCAGTTTTAAACAAAATGAGTTATTTTTTAAAATCATTTTATTGGGGGCTCATACAACACTTATCACAATCCATCCATCTATCCATTCCGTCAAGCACATTTGTACATATGTGGCCATCATCGTTTGCAAAGCATTTTCTTTCTACTTGAGTCCTTGGTATCAGCTACTCATTTTATTCCCCTCCCTCCCCCTCGCTCCCTCTCTCCCTCGCTCATGAACCCTTGATAATTTATAAATTATTATTATTTTTTCATGTCTTGCACTGTTTAATATCTCCCTTTATCCCCTTGTCTATTGTCTATCCCCCTGGGAGGGGGGTCATAGTTAGGTCATTGTGATGGGTTTCCCCTTTCTTCCCTCACATTCCCCTTCCCCTCCTGGTATGGCTACTCTCAATATTGGTCCTGAGGAGTTTATCTGTCCCATATTTCCTGTGTTTCCAGCTCTTATCTGTACCCATGTACATGGCAATTGGACATCCCCTTACAGAAGTATCGTGGGGAGAAGATGGGTCAATCAGGGTGCAGTATAGCACCGATGAAACATACAGCTTTCCTCTGGTTCTTTAATGCTCCCTCCCACCCTCCCACCCCCACTATCATGAACCTAATTCTACTTTACAAATAAAAGAGTTTTAACTTTACTTTTTGAGAAGCAAAACCTCCCTTGTATTCTAGGGTGTTTGTGTACCTTGTTGACATAAATCATAATTTTTCATTGTACTTCTCCAAGTATAACAGAGAAGTTAGTATGGGAATTCTATTTTGTTTTGTTTTGATGATTGTCTTTCACAGGGAACAGAAATAATGAAATGATAGTTATTACATCTAAAGGTACACAATTTATCAGTTTCTCCTTTTTTGTTTTTAATATTTTAGCATAAGTATTGGTTTCAAAGGTTAAATATAATTTCATTATTTTATTTTAATAAGATAAAAAAATATAGAAATGTTTGTTTCATCTTTTTAAAACAGAGTTGGAATGGAAAACAGTTCAATAATAAGAGAATAGTTGCAAAATCTTACTGCTCTTTGGAAAGAGTGGTTTTAACAAAGTAAGCAAGAATCATTTTCTCTGGTTGAGTGTTGATTCCCCAGTGTGCTCTCAGTAAGTAATTAGAATGGCCCACTGAATGTCAGCATCAGCTTGTTTATTCTCATTATTTTATCATTTTAAAAACCCTCTAGGTGATGAGACATGCAGTATAGAACATAATTACCATTATTAGCATACTAATTGGACACATAAATAGGCCAACTACAAGGTAGCCAGCTGAATAATTTCACATTAATCAAACACCATAGTGAATAAGCCTATTGTTAAATTGACAGCTACCATAATTGGCAATATTTCGCAGTAAAATATCAGAATTTCCTTGTAATATCTCTCCAGTGTCATATAATTTAGTAATTTCCAGTGTCCTCATCTTCAATTGTGTACACCTAGTTCAGGTTCATGAAATCATCATGGTAAGAATACTAGTCTTTTGACAACTGGCCTAAGTGTTTAAATAGAACTTTAGTGACTTTCAGTAAGAGATGTGAGGGATAGTCAAACAAGAAAACTACCAATTTAACCACATGTTGCTACATATTGTGGGTTATTTCTAAATGCAGGTAAGCCACACATTATGCTACACTGCACCTTGACTGGCTCGTCTCCTCCCTGCAACCTTTCTGTAAGAGGGTGTCCAGTTGCCTACAAATGGATCTTGGGTCCCCAATAATCTGCACTCCCCCTCACTCACAACTTTCTGCTAGTTCCTAAATGCTTCTCCCCCCAACTATCATGATCCCAACTCTACCTTACAAATCTGGCTAGATCAGAGGATGTACACTGGTACAGATAGGAACTGGAAACACAGGGAATCCAGGACAGATGATCCCTTCTGGACCAGAACTGAGAGTGATGATACCAAGAGGGTGGAGGGAAGGTTGGGTAGAAAGGGGGAACCTATTACAAGGATCTATATATAACCTCCTCTGTGGAGGATGGGCAATAGAAACAAATGGGTGAAGGGAGATGTTGGACAGTGTAAGACATGACAAAATAATAATAATTTATAAAGTATCAAGGGTTCATGAGGGAGGGGGGAGCAAGGAGGGCTCAAGTAGAAAGCAAACATTGAGAATGATGGTGGCAACAAATGTGCTTGACACAGTGGATGTGTGTATGTATGTATTGTGATAAGATTTGTATGAGCCCCCAATAAAATGATTTTTTTTAAAAAGAAGAAGAAGAGAGTCAGCAAAAAAGGGGAAGATCTTTAACTAGATTGATTGACACAATGGCTGTTGAAATGGGCTCAGATATAACACCAGTTGTGAAGATGACACAGGACTATGTTTCTCTTTTGAACAGACATGTATGTTCTCCATTTTACTTGACTACCAAAATATATCAGAGATGTTTTTAAAACAATTAGGCATCATTAGGACTGCATTGTATTGTCTTCCTCTAATATTCTTTGGAGCTCTCATTCTGTGCCAAAATCTTGACTTACTCCTTGTTGTATCATAGTAGCATAAAACTAAACTGGCAGTTAATTCAGATGTTTTGAACACCATTCATTGGAAACACTTTGAAAGGTAATTTTTATTTAGTTATTTTTGGAGTGCCTTTACTATATAATCACATTTCTACACATCTTTCAAGATTATAACTATAATTCATTGATAATAGGTAAAGTACATGATTTTGATGAAGACATACTGTATGGTTTCCAAATCATAGTCATGATTGTGTATTTTGGCTTCCTGGGTCCTGGTCTTGAAGTATTGTCAAATACTTTTGACATGTTTCTGAGAGCTCCAATACTGGGCTGGAGGACAGGGGCCTCCTCCTTTTCTTCCCATACATGGTGGCCTGCACACATTAGTGAGCTTATTGAATGAACCTGGGATTGGTATGTGGAACTCTTAATAATAGATCGATACTTTAAATAACATTGTTTAAAGTTCATTTCTGTGACAACACCAAATCTTTCCAAAGAAATCTTCACAAATAAACATTTGCGCTTAAAAAAAAAGTACAGAAATTAGTGCGTTAGGCCAGGTTGATCAGAGAAGCAAATCCAGAGACACTCAGATATGTGAAAGAAAGAGCTTCATATCAAGGAGTAATTGTATATCAAGAAAACATCCCAAACCAGTCCAACTCAAGTTCATAAATCTGATACTAGTCCATAAACCCCTCCTCCACTCACACACTCTGTGTAAGTCTGGGTTAACTAGAGAAACAAATGCAAGGACACTCTATATGTATAAGAAAGAGCCTTATATCAAAGAATAATTGTATATAAAGAAATCATCCAATAATTGTATATAAAGAAAGCATCGACCTGCCCCGTTCTAGTCCATAAGTCAGATATTAGCCCGTAAGTCCAATACTAGTTCATAAATCCCTCTTCAGACTCACACAGCTACACAAAATGATGCAGAATACAGGAAGATAACCAGCCAGTGAGTGCAAAGTCTTGTCCATCCAATGGTGGTGGAAGCATCTCAACACTGGTGTGGGTCTCCGCATGACTTCTCCAGCTCTATGGGTATCTCAACAGCAGGAAAGTGAAATAGAGCAAGTGTGTGGCCTGTGTCCAGGCAGAAAGTGAGTTAGAGTGAAGGTTCTAAATGGGGCTATCTGGGATAAATCTAGTTTCCATCCCATCTGTCCCTCTCTGACCCTCAACACTGGACCTATAGTCTCACATTGGGCATGTCCCCTCGTTGATCTGCAGGGAGGTAGCCAGGCCTTTTCTAAGATTTGGGCCTATTTTATTATTGGTCACCACACCTTCAGAAAACCAAGAGGAGAGGATCAGAAGGATGAGCAGAGTCCCTATTGACCAGCCCCAACACCAGCACCTCCATAAATTATCCTCTAATTCTCCCTCCCAGAGTGTCCCCTCTGCTCTCACCTGACCTAGAATTATTGCTGTAAGCTGTACATGGGTCTGAGTGGTATCTCAGGAAATGAAGAGCTTCCTGGTGAACAACATCTTGTTTCACCTTGATCACCTTTAAAAACAGAGACAGGGGTCAGTGGTTTTGAATCTGAGGTGGGAGTGGGGCAATCAGTGAGAGACAAGCACTAGTGGGTCTGAGTCTAGGCACACATGTCTTGAGACTGTATTACCTTTAACATTTTCCTATCATTTGACTTCAGCTTTCTTTGCACAGCCTGTGGCACACCGTAGAGGTTTTCAGAGAATGTTATCTGCAGAAAAGACAGGAGAGGCAGGATATATAACAGGACCTCTGAAAACCAATATCCAGCAACAAACACCCACCAGCCTACTGCCTTTAGCTAACTCTGGCTGTGCTCAGACACGCACCCTACTGTTATTCTCATCCCAAATCTCACCACTGAGTTTCTTCAATGCATACTCAATACTGGCATTTTTTTACCAAAAAAAAAAAAAAGGGCTTGCACTTTCTCGGTGAAACTTCAACGAGAGGAGCAAGAACAATAAAACATGAGGTCAGAATTCCTGCTCAACCCAACTCCCCATCTGCCTTGTGACACTCGCTAGCCTCCCTGTCCCCTCTTACCTTGAATGTAATCAAAGGTGCATTCCATCAGCTCTTGAACCAATTCACCAGCAAAATTGCCGTGTCTCATACCAAATGGAATCTTGGAGCAAACAAGGGGGACACAAGAGGACATCTGCATAATGGAAATAAAGCTTGCAGAGAGTCTTTTTTTTCAGATCTTTTCTCAAACTTTACAATTATTTTAAAACATAGACCAATGTCCATTATTTATACCTTTTGTGCAAGATATGGGTTCCCTAAACACCCTTTCTGTACATTTGAACATGTAAACTCCATACCCTAATTAAGATCTGTAACATGATGTTCCTTTTATAATGTTCTAGGAGATTCCACCTAATGTAGATCCTGCTTTCCCTTCCAAAAAGAGCTTGATCCCATCCCTCTCCTCTCCTCTCCTCCCACCTTTGAACCAAACTGAGTGATGCAATGGATGATTGCTCCATTTCTTTGTGAGCATGTTAGACCTTTGTCTGTAGACAACCTACCTAGCCTCCCTACCTTCAGCCTGTTCCCTTCATATTATTTATCTCAACCAATCATTAGATGAATTGAGGATGTTAATATCTAGTAAGAAAAAGCACAAATTATCAGCTCCCTGTGCTCCAGAAATGTGCCCAGTGTCTCCACATGAGATCAGTACAACTCCATCCAGCCTGTCTCCCCTACATGTAATGTCCATTTTTGTCAAGACACTCACTGTGATTTTGAAGAACACCCTGGTGGTCTCATTCCATCTGTTTCCCTCCATTCCTCCATCAGGAGGTTTTTTTCTCTCCACATTATCTTGGGTTTGGTCTCCTTTATTACTACTATTTCTCAGCGAGTACACTGGAATGGCATGAGGCCTGCTGTGAGAATGTAGCGAGAAAAGAGGTATTCGTAAATGCAAAGGAAATTTTCTCACATCCGGCCTTACTAATATCCAGGCTATAACAATGTTTGTTCAACTATTAATCTGGTCCTATTACTCCACAGTCTATCTGGTTGGAGAAAAAAATAGGAATAATGACTTTAAAGTCAGTTTTACAAATTCCACTGGCTGCTTCACCCCACCCGGCTGATTAGTCACTTACTATTTTACTTCAGAGCCCTCTTAGGCATCACTCATTTCCATATCTCCATCTTGCTCTAACAGGATGATAGATGGATGCCAGTACTGACTTGTTCAGAAGAGTGGGCACACTTTCTTCGAGAAATAATCCAGCGTGTTTTGTTTTTTATTTTAAAAATTTGCAAAGAATTAACTTGGTGATTGTGCTCTGAAACTGAGAATATCATATCAATAGTCCAAATATCAGAATAAGTTCTAGGAAAATACCGTAACTGGTAAAGAATCAATTCTTGATTTTCATAATCTGCAAAGAAGTTTAGCACAATGCTTCATAACGTTTGCACTTGCAGGGATATGAAGAATACGGAGTGTTTGAAGACCTAAATAGAGCAAACACAGAGAAAAAGTCTCGAGAAGAGGGTCCTTTCTGAGATGGTAGTCCCTGCTGTGCCTTTCCCTGTCTGGCTGACATTGGACAAACTGCTCACCACCTTTAACCCTTACCTCCCTCTTCTGTTCTAAAACCAAACTAAATAACATCAAAACCCACTGCCATGGAGTCTACTTCAACTCAAAGCAACATTATATAGGGTTTATAAAGTTATAATTCTTTTTTCTTTTCCAAAACCATTTTATTGGGACCCCTTACAGATATCATACAGTTCTATATAGTTCACTCAAATCAAGTAGTATTTTACAATTGCTACTACAAAGTTTCAAAACATCAGTTCCCCTTTACCCTAACCCCCCATCACCTTATTCTACTTGTTGTCTCTAATGGTTCATCAGCCTGAGTTTTATATACTGAAAAAACAGAAAAACATGTAACAAAAATTCAAGAGGGCTACACACAATGACAAACAAACCATTAAGATCTCAGATGCTATTCTGTCTGGTAGCCAGTCACCATGTAATTTCTTCACCACACTTTGCTGTAGCACACATATCTTCTGTGTTCCCTTCCTGGTGGTGGGGTGAGAAGTATTGAAAAAATGGCCATGAAATTAAGAAATAATTGTTCCTAAATAGGAGCTAGGATTTAGTGCAAGCCCAAAATCCATTTATGGATCTATGTTTTTTATATGTCTTGTCTCCCTTTACAGAACCTCAGAGAAATGGAAAATTATGAAAAATTTTAAAAAGAAATAGAATATAGCATCGCTGGAGCCCATGAAAAAATAACAGTTTCAGTTCTCAGAGTTCAGAAAGAAAATTCTTCAAACTAAACAATTTTCAAAAATTGCCAAAGATTTGATGCTTTAGCAAAAGTCCAGCATCATCCAAACAGGCACGAAACATTAAATGAACTAGCAATGCTGGGTAAGGAACTAGAATATTTTTTCATATAGTAAAGAAAGTGTTGAAGATAAGGTGAAAGTGAGGCAGAAACAGTTTCACATTCTTCTTTGTACCATCCCCAAAATTCAGCAAAAACTGGAAAATGATGAAAAGCTCTAAGCCATACACAAGCTAGTCTCTCACCATCCCAAGAACATTGAACTAACTACTTGACCTTAGTGTGTTTAGAAAGTAAATGTTTGTGTTCTTTGAAATACTTAAAATTTCTGCAGTGAAATACTTAGCATTTAAAAAGGACGCATATTTTATTTGTATTTCTACACACAGCACAAAATTACTTCAGCACAGAACTTTCTTTTATCCAAATTCAGTTCCTTTTCAGTCCAAAATAGTTTAATAAAGTGTTTTCATGCAAATATATATATATATGTATATATATCTCAAATAGGGCATTGATGTACTAAGCCAATGTTTGTCTGCCTACCAACAGTTCATTCCTTTTTTTTTTTTTGTAATCCAAGTAAATTTTTTGAGGGAAAGGTAAATTTGGGGTAATACAAGCTCAGATAGTACATGCTATCCCTGGAAAGCATGCAAGGCCGCATGGCAGGGGTCATGGGAAAGTTTGTCAATGAAAATGGCTGCATTGGAGGAGCTTGAAAAACCACGTGAAAAATGGCCTGAAAGTGGAGGCAACGGAGCCAAAAATATGTCTGAACCACAATTGGAAAAGGACTCTGGAAAGAGAGTGTGTGAGCCCTGAGAGGGTGCATGCATGCGAGGTGTTCACTAGGGAGGGAGCCCACCCTCAGTCCTAAGGGAGAGGCCTGCCTTCAGTCTCTGCTATTTATCCCCTCTGGCTCCTAATTGAGGGGGCGGGGTTGAGGCTATTGGCTGCTCTTAATGGCTGAATTCAGGTGCATGTGTGACGACGTGATGTCACTGGTGCCTACTGTATGTGCCCAGGTTGACATTTACCTCTGTCTAGGGGACCTTGGTCTGAGCACTCCCAGCTTCAGATTGTCACCACTGGTGTCAAATGTATGCCTGTTTTCTTTCAAATCCCTTTATTGTGACATGGACAGCTAGTTTTCTTTTAGGGTAGGCATTCCTACCTTTCATTCCCCACTGAGGGAGTGTATGGACTCAAATTGTTGGGATATACTAGGCGAAGATGATCCTGCTGGTTTCTTCCTGCTGACAAATGGGCATGAAGAGGGGTTTGGGGTCCATATTCTTGCTGCTCTTTTGGAGGGGTTGTTATCTACTTAGGGGCCCATGGTGAATAAGCTTGACGTGATCCAGATATTGGTGATCCTGGGGATGGCACTGTTGGCTCAGTGTCATTAGTAATCTGATGTCTTCTGGAAGAGACAAAGCAGGTGAACAGCATAGGGAAGGCTGTGGAATGGCAATGCACATTGAAGTGTGGTTTAGTCTCACACTGGAAGTTTCCGAATGAAATCTCATGAGGTACTATAAACACTGGGTTGACAGGCATAGCCTGAAAGCTTATTGTAAACACGGGAATTATGTGAAAGAATCTATGAACTTAAAGACTGTTGTTGATTTGAAGTAAGGTTTGCTGCAGAGCACCTATCTGTCTCAGGGGGCCGACAAAACACCATCTTAAGGCCATCTGACGGTATTCACATGTGTACTTATCTTGCTCCATTTGATCTAACTCTGAGGGAGTTGGTTCTAATGGTTTCCACAGCTTTACCTGTGAATGGTGGATCCACACAGTTTGTCCTGCACCTTCCAGAGGAGTAGAGGTAGAGAGAATTACCGGGATAGGACCCTTCCAGACTGGCTGGAGCTAGGACTTTGTGGAACCACCTTTCTAAGTCTCCAGGAAGGCACAAAGAAGGAGTTTTACTTTCTCCTTGGGCCTGGATAAACCCATGTTGATGAACTGTTTCTTGACATTGGGCTACTCCTGTGGCATATTGCTGTGTTAAGGACACTTCAGCATCTACAGACAACTCTGTTGTGAGGAAAGGTCACCCATGTAAAACTTCATAGGGGCTTAAATATGAAGGGTGCATTGAGGGTAATTTTGAGACGTCACAGAGCTACTGGCAGTGCATCTTTCCAGTTCATCTGAATCACTTGTGTCAATTTCCTGGGGGTTAGTTTTAAGTGTTGGTTAATTCTCTCTACTTGCCCTGAGGATTGTGGTCTCCAACCACAGTGGAGACAAAAAGTTATTCCTGTGTCAAACTACTGCTTGTAGTCTGAGGAAGGAGGTTAGGAGAGAGTAGACAGCAACAAGTAGGAAAAAAATTTGCTGGCCTCCCTGCCACATCAATGAACAACCAGAGTTCCAGCGACAAAAATGTTAGGTTTCTGGGATGGGTTTCTTCAGTGCTTGCTTCTCAACACTGAAAGAATTCATGCGGCAGAAGCACCTTTTTGTAATCCAAGTAACTTTTATGAGGGAAAGGGAAAGTTCAGGTAATACAGTCTCCAATAGTACATGCTATCCCTGGAAAGTGAGCAAGGCTGCATGGCAGGGGCCATGGGAAAGTTCATGAATGGAAATGACTGCTTCGGAGGAGCTCAAAAAACACATGGAAAGTGGAGGCTATGGAGCCAAAAGAAGGCCTGAACTGAAAAAATGGAAGAAGAGCTCAGGAGAGAGAGAGTGTGAGCGCCGAGAGGGTGCATGCATGTGCAGTGCACACAAAGGAGAGATCCTACTCTCCAACCTGAAAGAGAGAGCAACAGTTCAATCCTCTTGGTATAGCTGTCTTCTGCTTCTTCAAAAACCACGAATGTTGGTCTGCAGGCCTCTAGTTACAAGTGTGTTTGAGGTAGAATCTAGTTTACCCAATGGAGTTTCCACATTAGATCTCACTTGTATGGTCTTTAAAAAGTGTTCTATGGCACTTGGGCTGGGTCCCCAGGATGTGTCCAGAAACTCAGACCAATGTGGCTTATTCAGTGCCTATTACCAGGCATACTCTGCTTCGGGTCCTTAAAAGTATTGTTAGTTATTTCCCCCCTACTTGAAAGTTGGTCCTCCCCATTTTTCTACCAACAGACCTGCACTTGTCATCTCCCAGACATGTCTGGTCCCCTTTTCCTCTCCTGACTTGACCTTCCCATCAGTACCCATCATCTCTCTGATTAGGATGCAAACCTGTCTGGAGGACCTCCTATAACTTTGCATGGCAGCCACTAAGTTCACCCTTCCTGGATAGTTTGATCCCAACTGATGTGAGGAGCCCTCCACCAAAGTGACCATCAAGATATACAACTGGAGAGGCTGGTGCATGGTTCGTTAGGACTAGTCAGGCTCTCTACTAGGTTGTCTGACCGTCCTGGCCAGCAGACTGGATGCCCTGCAAGCCTGGTGCCTGTCATATTGTTGATCCATACAGCAGTAGACTCATATAGTATTTATCCTTTTGCAATTGACTAATTTCACTCATAATGTTTTCCAGATACCTCCCTGTCATGAGGTGTTTCATTGCTGTGTTTTAAGAATGCTGTGTTAGTCTGGGTACTTTAGAAAACAAATCCACAGAAACTCATGTATAAGAGAGTTTTATATAAAAATGGTAAGTGCACATCAAGAAAATATCCCGATCCAGTGCTGCCCAAACCCACAAGTCCAACATTAACCCATTAGTCTATATGTCCACCACCAATCCACGAAGTCCTCCTCCATCTCCAAAGCACACACTATGATGCCCACTGTAGGAGGAAAGCCGAATCAGTGAATGTGTAAGCATCTCAGCACTGGCAGGGGTCTCTGCACCGCTGCTCTAGCACGCAGGGCTGCATCGGGGTAGGTCTATGTGGCTTCTCCTTAGGGATGTCTTGCAGGAAGTGAGCCTTGCCAGCTGAAGCAGGGAACTGGCTAAGGCAGCTGCACTCTGGTCAGACCATCACAAAGCAAGAGACCTGAGAACTCGAAAGGCCAGGCTCATCGAGCCATTTATCTTTCTGTACTTCTGTTTACCCCACATGTGTTTATTGACCAGGTTGGCACAGTGAACTTTAACTATATCAGATGTGCAATATTCCATTGTGCATATATACCAGAGTTTTATCATGCATTAATTTACTGATGGCAATGTAGAGTATGTCAAACAACTAATTGCTATTGTGAACTGTGTTGCAATGAACATGGGAAAGCATACACTTGTTCTCTAGCTGGCTCTTATTTCTTTTGGGTATATGCCCAGCAATGGTATTGTGAGTCATATGGTATTTCTATTGCCATCTGCTTTTGGAATCACTATATCGCTTTCCTCAGTGGTTGTATGTATTCCCACCCCCACCCCACCCCCACTGTTTATGGTTTATGTGGTGTTTTAATTGGTAAAACAGATAGTTGTATTATTTATACATAGATCTTTGTACATTATATGGCAAATAGACTACTCTGATAAATATGGTACACAAAATAAGATCTGCTAGGACAGTTATGCACAAGACATGTGATACTGGATTTACACACTGGAGCCATAGATGTATTTGGGGGGGGAAATTGGACTTGGTATGTTGACTGAAGGCTCCAGAAGTTATATTACACACACTAAACACATTAGCAGTGGTGTGTCAGAGGTGGTAGAACAATTTTATGCTAACCAATTTAGAACTACACAGAATAAGTATTATTCCCTGCAGAATAGAGCTGTAAGGCTTTATAGACCACCCCCAGGTCTGACTTTAGGAAATGAATGTTTTTCCTAGATTGCAATTTTACTGCTTTAGTCATAGATCACATAAAAAGGATGCCACGCACCACCCACAACTAAAATCCATTTGTAGCCAAGATAGGGAAATGGTAAAAGAAAAGCTATAAAATTGCAGCTCATTTTGGAGCCCTCAAAGTATGTCTGCACTTTTGTTCAATTGAGTCTCGTCCTCAGGAGTCATAGTCACCCCCACTACATCTGAGATTCCATTCTGTCCCAAGATCATAAGACACTGAGGATGACATCTTCATTTATTCCACAGAGTCCCTTAATCTTGGTGGACATTGGATGCACCTGCCTAACATTCTTCATTATACTTTCTGCCACGTCTGCCATTGACCAGTCTAATGGCCCAGGACATATAGCCTTTCAGTTTGATCACCTCTAAGCACTATCGACCATCTGTTTGTGGACCTCATTGCACTATTCCTTATCTCCATTGGTGCCTAAAACAAGGTGCAGGTTTTTCTGGGAGACCAGAAACATTCACTCAACTCCAAACTGACACACTAGAGTCTCCATGCTCCCCAAGGATCCATTCGTGACAGATTAATGGGTGGACTCCCAGCCTCTTCCCCATTAGGTAATCCAGATTGCAACCACTTCCAATAACACAGTCATTGTCTCCTTATCGTCTATTTTCCCACAATGGGACAAGTGGAAGGCTGTGGCTGCTCTGTTGTGAAAGCTTCTCACTATAGTACAAATCAAAATCTACCCTCCTTAACACGCACTGCATTGGGTGGTCAGTTGTATGCCTTGTTGTTTTTGCACCACTTTCATAACAAGATACACAAAGTTCTTAATCACAGAAAGTTTAACATTTGTATCTGGGACCTCGAAAATTTCCTTTTAAACATGATTATAGCTGACACCTTTTTGTTGGGACATTCTAGTTCAGAGTGTGGTGGCACGGCCCCTCCAGGGATCCAGCTGCAGTGTCCCCTGCAGGGTCCCTGTACTACCTTTGCCAGCTAGCTGACACCACTCAACTCCAGGGCTTGGTCATGAGGGCTGGGCTGGGCAGAGGAGGGCTGAGACAATGGCAGCAGGGGCAGCGGAGAGGTGGCACAGGGCAGGAATGGGGCTGGACTTCGCCTGGACTGAGGCCCTCCAGGAAGCAGTCCAACATCCAGCTCTGCCTCAGGCCCTCAGGCTCTGGACTGCATCGCCCCTCAAATCCTGCTTCGCAGCTCCCCTGGTCCAACTCTTCCTTTCTCCCCCAGATTCCGGACCACACCTTCTCCTCCCCTCTTTGGTGGTGGAAGCATCTTAGCACTGGTGTGGATCTCCATGTGGCTCCTCCAGCTCCAGAGCTCTGACTTTACCAGAATAGTTCTATGTGGCTTGTCAACAGGCATGTCTCACAGAGAGTGATAGTGTTTCTCACCTCCAATGAGCTATTTAACCCGGTGGCACCTCCAAATGAGGTCATCAAGCTGTGACCTGATTGACAGGCTAGACTCCACCCCTTCACAAGTTGACAGGAGATTATGTAACTGCTACATGCTCAGCATATTTGAAACAGAAAGAATTCAAGGGGAGAATTCAAGTCTTGAATTGCAATTTTGAAAGATTCTATAGACAAAATATTGAATGATGCAGGAAGCATCAGAAGATGGAAAGAGTGGAAAGAGACACTCTACCAAAACGAATTCATTGACAGTCCACTATTTCAGGAGGAAGCATATGAGCAAGAACCAATGGTGCTGAAGGAAAAAGTTCAAACTGCATTGAATGTATTAGCCAAAACCAAAACTCCAGGAATAGATGGAATACCGATAGAAAAGTTTCAGAATGCTGAAGAAGCACTGGAAGCACTCACTCATCTATGCCAGGAAACTTGGAAGACAGCTACTTGGCCAATTGGAAGAGATCCATATTTGTGTCCATTCCAAAGAATGATGACCCAACAGAATGTTCAATCTATACAATGATATCATTGATATAGCATACAAGTAAGTCTTGCTTAAGAATATCCAACAAGGTTTCAGAAATGCATTGACAGGGAAATGCCAGGATTCAGAAGAGGATGTGGAATAAGGGATCTTATTGCAGATGTCAGATAAATCTTGGCCCAAAGCAAAGGATACCAGAAATATGTTTACTTGTGTTTCGCTGACTATGCAAAGGCATTCGGCTATGTGGACCATAATAAACTATGGATATCCTTGAGAATAGTGTGAATTCCAGAGCACTTCAGTGTACTCCTGAGGAACTTGTATATGGATCAAGAGGTATTTGTACAAAAAGAACAATGCCAAACTGCATGGTTTAAAATCAGATAAAGTGTGTGTAATGGTTGTATACTCTCACCATATTCATTCAATCTATATGCTGAGGAAATCATCAGAGAATCTGGATTATATGAAGACAAGTGTGGCATCAGGATTGGAAGCAGCCTTATTAACAACTTACGATATGCAGGTGACATGTCCTTGCTTGCTGAAACTGAGGTGAAATTGAAGCACTTCCTGATAAAGATCAAGGATTATAGCCTTTAATGTGGATTACCACTCAATGTAAGGAAGGAAAAAACAACTGAAACAATAGGTGACATCATGATAAATGGAGAAAAGGTTGAAATTGTCAAGGATATTTTTCTTACTTGGATCCACAGTCAATGGTCATGGAAACAGCAGAAAAGAGTTAAAAAAAAAGTATTGAAATAGGTCAATCTGCTGCACAAGAGCTCTTGATTGAAGAGCAAAGGTGTTACTCTGAGGTCTATGGCATGTCTGACCTAAGCCACGATATTCTCCATTGCCTCATATCCATGTGAAAGTTGGACATTGAATAAGGAAGACCGTAGAAGAATACATGCATTTGAATTGCAGTGCTGAAGAAGAATATTGAAAGTAACCTGGACTGCTAAAAAAGACAAACAGATCTGTATTGGAAGAAGTAAGGTCAGAGTTCTCTTAGAGGCAAGGATGGCAAGACTTCATTTCACATACTTTGGATATATTGTCAGGAGAACCCAGTCCCTGGAGAAGGACACCATGTTTGGTAAAATGGAAGGGGAGGAGAGGTGACAAAGAGGAAGGTTCTCAAGGAGATGAACTGATACAGTGGCTGCATCAATAAGCTCAGACATGTGAGAATGGCACAGGAGTGTGCAGTGTTTCCTTCTGTTGTGCATAGGATCACTCTGGATCCTAAATCAACTAGATGGAACCTAACAACAAAACATCCTAAATGTTTGGCATTATGGTTTAACAGTCAGGGGCAAATTCTCCACTTTGAAGGAAAGCTGGGAAATGAAAGATTATCTGAAGAAATACCCGAAATTTTTCCTGGAAAAACAAAATGATGGATAATAAAAAATTATGGTTAAAGAACATATAGTGACAAAATCTACCATTTGTTAAATTGAAGCCATGGGGAAAACAATGGAGAAGCAGAATTTGAAAATTTTCTAAAAATAACAGAAGACACCAATTTTGTATAACCATATTTTCCCCAGGCATTTTACTTTGAAATGGTGCGGCCAAGTTACTCAATCCTAATTAGAAAAATAAATTGAAATTTTTATTGTGAGCGTTATAGCAGAGAGGAGACCAAAACTAAAATAGGGTTCTCTGTGCTGTCCTGTTTGAAATCAAAAGTCACATCTTGATGTATTATATTAACTCAGGTTTCCGAGTTACTGTGGGAAATAAATGTTGATCATGAGCAAGCAAACCGAGTAATAAGTTTCCTAAAGTCTCAGGCCAGTCTCAGGATGTGATTGCATTGATAACATCAATAATTAATCCAGTGGCATAGAATTTAAGGTATTTTTATATGAATTTATTTGAGTATAGTTCAACTGTGAGCTGCAATCTCTGAGTTGTTGCTTTGTGTGGATTGGTTTCTTATTTGATTGAGCTCTGTTCACATTAAGCATGGGTGTTGGTGCTATGGGAAAATGTCCTGTAACATATCTTTATAAGGGAAGATTCTTGTCTATTAGATTAATATATATCATATTAATGCAAGGTGAGCATTGAGATACTAAATATATAGTGATTCTGGGAACACTTTCATTGGACACCCACTACACAAGGGGTCCCACCTAAGGTCAAATGGTCATGGGGTGGCCATTCTTTGCTTCAATTTGCACTAGAGAATTTCAGTGCTAAGTCCAAGGGTACTTGTAGTTTTGAGGTAGGGGCCTGTTCATTCAGTTGGGTTTCCATGTTAAGTCCTTCTGGTATGGCCCGTGGGGGAGTCCATATTCCCTGTAAGGGCTGAGTCAAAGGTCATCATAGTGTTAGTCCACGGTGTGGTTCACTTAAGGTTGGCTAGAAACATATTAGACGTGTATAGCCAGGAATATAGGACCAGGCTTATTCTCCCTTTAGGTTCCCTTCGATTATTTTTTAGCATGCTATCCCAATGTGAGTTTGATCCTCCCCATTTACCCACCATACCCACCAACAGAAATATAAGTGCCGCCTCTGAAATTTAGATCCTCCACGTGCCTGATTTTACTTGATTTTCCGGTAAGGTTCTTCCCTCATTCCTATGGAGGGCCTGTTGATTTGTCATAGACTTTTCTCAATATTGTGTAATATCACGTGAATAGTCTTCTCTCTTTTCACCCTTCTTGAAGGGGTGACCCCAGCTGATGTGAGGTCTCCCCTTTCAAGGTGGTTCTTATAAAGTTGATATAAGGGGAGTGATGGCCGGCAGAATTTCTACTCCTTTGAGAATTGGTCTCTATGCTTAATATGTTTCTCCTTATAGTAGTAGATTCATACACGCTTCATTATTTTGCCATTAAGTAACTTCACTCAGCATAATGGTATCCAGGTCCTTCCATGTCATACATACTTTCCTGCTTTCATCTCTAGTTTTTAGGTTTGCATAGTATTCCACTGTGTGCATGTACCATAGTTTCTTTATCCATTCTTCCACTGTTGGACATTTGGGTTGCTTCCGGTTTCTTGCTATTGTGAACTGTGCTGCTAAAAGTATGGGGAACATATATCCATTTGCGTTGTGTCTCTAATTTCTTTGGAGTGTATGCCTAAGAATGGTATATCTGGATCATATGGGATTTCAATTACCAGTTGCTTTAAGTATCACAATATCATTTTCGACAGTGCTTGTATGTATTTACAAGTCCACCAACAGTGTATACCAGTTTCATTCTCTCCACAATCCTTCCGACATACGTTGTTTTCTGTTTTCTGTAATTGGGCTAGCATAGTGGGTGTGAGGTGGTATCCCATTGTTGTTTTAATTTGCATCACCTGGATGGCTAATCATTATGAGCAGTTTATCATGTGCTTCTTAGCTATATGGTAAACTTTTTTTGGTAAACATTTTTGGTAAACTGTTTGAGATGACATTGGCTGTTGTTTTTTCACATATGGCTCTTATTATATTAAGGATTTCCCCCTCTATTCCTATTTTGTTGAGTATTTTGATCAAAAATTGGTGTTGAGTATTGTCAAATACCTTTTCTGCATCTATTAAGATGATCATGTGGATTTTATTCTTTGCCTTATTTATGTGGTGGATTACATTGAGTGCTTTTCTATTGCTGAACCATCCTTTCATCCCTAGAATGAGTCCCACATGGTCATTGTGACTTATTTTTTAATATGATGTTGAATTCTATTGGCCAGAATTTTGTTGAGGATTTTA
>NW_022111319.1:1934349-1936005 GCF_000313985.2 Echinops telfairi
TGATTTTTTCCGTATCGTTGATTTCTGCTTTGATCCTTATGATTTTTCCCCTTCTTTTATTGGATGGTTAATGTTGTTGTCATTGTTCCAGTTCTTAAAAGTGTTGTGTTAGGGTATTGATTTTGGATTTTTTCTCTTCTTTTCATGTGCATGTTGATTGCCATACATTGACCTCTGATTACAGCTTTTGTTGTATCCCAAAGGATATAATACATTGTGTTATCATGATTGTCTCCATGAAATTTTAAAATTTCCTCCCGTATGTCATTTATTACCCAATCATTTTTAGTATTCTATTGTTCAAACTCCATGTGTTTCTTTACGCTACTTCTCATTTCATTGTAGTTTGCTAATTTTATAGTGTTGTGGTCTAAGAAGATGGGTTTTAGGATCTCACTTAAAAAAAATTTTTTTAGGTATGTGTGTTAGGCAGGGTTCTCTAGAGAAACAAGACCAGGACACTTATGATTATATATGCATGAAAGGATAGGTTTATACAGAGAGAAGGAATGTAACAGCTAATTAGCCCACACAGCAGTATAGAGGGCTCAGTTCAATTCACTTTCCTGGGACAGTTAATAGACTGGAAGTCCTTCAACTCATGTGGGCTGCCAGGTCCAACGTCAAGGAAGCAGACAGTGGAGTCCTTCCTCAGGCAAGGCAGGCAGCAAACCACAGGGTGGGTCAGTAACAGAAGCAGGCCCAGATAGGATATCAAACTCAAGCAATGCAAAGTGACAGGATCTACAAGCCTCAGACTCAAGGGATATACACACCTGTAGCGTGGCAAAGAAGTTATCGAAGGAGCCTCAAGCTCAAGTGACACAGTCCATGGGTTGGCCTGGGCCACAGGTAGTGTAGCGTACAGGTTGAGGCTTTTGTGTTGGAAATTGACAAGTGGGAGTACAAGTGATAGAAAGGCACAGGAGGGTGGCTGGATAGAAACAATGAAGACAACACACATACATATTCACTTACTATACTTTTCTATCTCAGTACAGTCCTTGTCTCACAATTGTGTTGGTGCTGCCTGAATGAAAGGCCATCACAGGCATACTATAACAGTGTCAGTCACCCAGACTCCCTGGGCTGCCCCTCAGACTAAACCCTGCAGTGAGCTGACCCACCCACACTGAAATGGCAGTGAGCACCCTTTATGTCGTCATATGTGCTCACATGGCTACTCAGCATCTGGCCTGGCCCTGAGTGCTGCAAGTGGTTGATGTGCTCAGGAGTAGTGAATATGTTCAGTCTAACCAGAGGTGCCTTCCAAGAAAGACCCAGCAATCTACTCCTGAAAAAACACCCATAAAACCTACTCTGACACATGAGTTGGCATTGACAAGAGAATAACTGGTTTTTAAACAGTATTTGGTAAATAAATTTAAGGGTTTAGATTAGGGTTCATCAGCATAATCACTTTTAAGAATGCATCTGCTTTATCCTTTTTCTGCATCTACTGATTCCAGACACACTTGGGCTGAAGAAATAGTTTATAACCTGTTGCTGCATAAATTAGCATGGATTGAACTTTTCTTGTCCAAAATGAATACTTTTTCATTAGTGGACATTTGGAGCAAAGTGTCTCTCTGTTAACTAAAGGTATAACTGTAGCTTTGGTGATCTCAAAGAAACTTTGCATAATGGTGGCAGAAG
>NW_022111319.1:1943426-1948669 GCF_000313985.2 Echinops telfairi
TCCATGCAAAGGCATCCAACTCTGTGGAACATAACGAACTGTGGATGGCTTTGAGGAGTATGGGAATTCCATAACAATACTTTGTGTTCACGGGAAACCTTTAATTATTGTATGAAAAGAACAATGGAATATTGTATGGTTTAAATCAAGAAAGGTCTGTGTTAGGGTTGCATCTTTCCAGCCTATTTATTCAATTTCTACACTGAGCAAATAATCAGAGAAGCCAGATTATATGAAGAGGAAATCAGGATAAGGATTGGAGGAAGGCTTATTAACAATCTCTGATATTCTGATGATACAACTTTGCTTCATGAAACTAAGGAGGACTTAGTGTGCTTGCTGCTGAAG
The DNA here is from genome assembly GCF_000313985.2 of Echinops telfairi. Classification (NCBI taxonomy): domain Eukaryota; kingdom Metazoa; phylum Chordata; class Mammalia; order Afrosoricida; family Tenrecidae; genus Echinops; species Echinops telfairi. The sequence goes on from NW_022111319.1 coordinate 1,943,775, forward strand.
ATAAAGTTCTAAAACCAAATCTTCCTCTGGGTTTGGATTTTATTATTTACAATTCTTGGAACGCACAGGCTGATGTGCTTCTTCCATGTGGATTTAGCTGATACCTAATTTAGATGGCAGCTTACTTTAAAACAAGCCTTTAGGATCCCAAATGCTATTCTTTCTGCTAGCAAAGCACCATATATTTTCTTCACCACACTTTGTTACAGTACTCCATTTGTAAAGCGATGTCATAAGAATGAATTATTCTTACGTTAAGGCTATGATTGGGAGTGAACCCAAAATCTATGCAGATATCTACGGTTTATATATGTCTCTGGTTCACTTTAGAGATATTATTAACACTGTATAATAGAGAACATGATAAATCATCCTCATAGGGGCATAAAGTAATACTATTGATAATATAATTAACTTAGTCAATAATATATAATTTAAATTATGTTGATAAAAGGAAATTATACATGTATAGGCCAACTTTTCATATAGCAAAGCAAGAATGGCTGACTTGTACAGATTAAAAGCTTAAGTGACTGGACACTATTTAAACAACAAAAAAGAAGATTGGGATTGGGCAAAACTTTCAATAAAACTCATTCACAACCATGCTGCTGGACTAACACATGTCATAAAAAAGCAAAGAGAGCATAAAAACGGTAAATATGTTGTAGTCCTGGGCCACCATTCAATGGGCACCATCAAAGTAAGAGATCTGAAAGAATGTTTAGTAATCACCAATTCCATAGCTTTGGGAGAGAGGTCACCTGTTTTTTCTCGCATGAGGGCATTTCAGTCTTAAGTCTAAGAGAATATGCCAGTGTCTTAAATCTGCTACAGGCAAGTTTAAGGGAAATCCCAATTTACTTAATGAGGTTTCCAAATTGAGTTCTTGTGTGGCCTATGAAAGATGCTGCTTGGCTGGAAAGGACATAGTCTAAAGTCCCAGTTTTCTATAGCATGCTATCTAGGTCATTATGGTGTGTCCTATGAGGGATGTTGCATGCCTGGAAAGGACAGAGACTAATGTCCAAGTTTTCTAGAGCTTGAGGCCTGAGTCACAAAGGGCTGGATATATACTAGATCAGTAGTGTTTAATTAGGAACATAATATCTGGAATATTATATGCTTGGGTTCTTTAAAAGTATTGTTAAGTGTTTTTCCCCATGGACTAGTTGCCCCCCACACACACTCACCAAAGAAGTGTAATCACCTACTCTGAGACAAATATGTCTCCCAGCCCCTAGGTCTTAACTTGAATTTCTGGCAAGATTCGTTAAACACTTTTGTAGGAGCATCTGTTGATTTGGGGTGATCTTACTACACCATTTTATTGTAGCAGTCAAATGGTCTTCTCCCTCTGCCCCCATCTTGAGAAACTGACCACATCTGAGGCGAGGACCCCTCTGTCAAAATAGTTTCTAAGATGTGCAAATAAAGGGGGTGATATATGGTTCATAGACATGAGGCAAGCTGCCTACCTCATTGCTTAGGAGACTGGATTAGGAGATTGCATCACCTGAAAGCAAAAGTCTGCTTTCTTCTTGGTGTTTATCCTTAGAGTAAGGGACTCATACACTATTTGTCCTTTTGTGATTGACTAACTTCACTCAGCTTAAGGGTTTCCAGGTCCATCATGTTATGAGGTGTTTCATGATTTTATCACTGATTTTAGGGATGCATAATATTCTATTCCACCACTATCTGTCTATCAGTTTGTTCATACTATGTTGGCTTGTATGTTACTGTGATGCTGAGAGCTATGCCACCAGTCTTTCAAATACCAGTATGATCACCTAAAGTGTACAGGTTTCAGAAGAGCTTTAAGACTAAGAACAGACTATGAAGCAGTAAACCGTAAAGATAGAACATATATTGTCAGATACCGACAAACTCATGAAAAGAAGCAGAACATTATCAGAGATAGTGCCAGATAAAGGAACTCAAAATATGGCTAAAGAAGAGCCGCCTTCTCAAAGTAGAGTCAGCCATAATATTGTGAATAAAGTAAAGCCAGTGGGAGTAGAACCTTCAGGACCTTCATTTGCTGATGTCATACAACTCAAAAGGAGTTTATACAGCTTCAAACATCAATTAATAATTGGAACTTGGAATGTATGAATTATGACTCTAGGGAAATTGGAAGCTGTAAAAAGTGAAATGAAATGCATAAAATCGACATTCTAGACATAAAGCAACTGAAATGGACTGGTATTTTCCATTTCGAATCAGAAAACCATATGGCTTACTATGCTGGGAAAGAAATAATCAAGAGGAACGACATTGTACTCATCTTCAAAATGGATATTTCAAGATGGATCTTGAAGTACAATGCTGTCTGTGTTGGGACTATATCTATTTGCATTCAAGGAAATTCAATAAATGTAACAATTATTCAAATTTATATACCAGCCACCAAAACTGGTATGAAAAATTCAATGAACTCTACCGGTATCTTCCGTCTGAAATTGAACATACATGCTGTCTAGATGCCTGGGAAATTATTGGCAATTGGAATATAAATGTTGGAAACCAAAGCATGGGACAGTAGTTGGAGAATATGACCTTGATGAAACCAAATATGGAATCACTTGATAGAATTTTGCAAACCAAGGACTTCTTCATTGACAATACCTCTTTTCAACTATACACATGGGAGTTTCCTGATGGAATACACTGAACTCAAATTGACTACATCTGTGGGAAGAGATCATGGAGAAACTCTACCAGAAACTAAAACTAGGTGAGGAAGGAGCAAACATCAATTGTTCATAGGTAAGTTCAGTTTGAAGCTTGAGAAAATGAAAACAAATCCATGAGAGGTAAAATACAGCCTCCAGGAAATCAAACCTGAAATTTGAGAATATATCTAGAATAGATATTGACAGAAGACTTAAAGCGCTTTGGAATGACATCAACACGCAAAGCAAAAGGTCATAAAAAGACAAGAAAGAAAATACCAAAGTGAATGCCAGAAGAGACTCTGAAGCTTGCCCTTAATCCACAAGTAGCTAAGGCACATGGAAGAAATGGTCAAGTCAAGAGCTGAACAGAAAATTTCAGAGGGTAACGAGACTGAATCAAATTTTATCATGAAAAACACAAAAACCTAAAGTTAGAAAACCAAAAAGGCATAAAATGCTCAGCATATCTGAAACTGAAAGAATAAAATGAAAAATTCAGGCCTTGAGTTGCAATATTAAAATATTCTATGGGTAAAATATTGAGGGATGCAGGAAGCGTCAAAAGGAGATGGAGACAATAAACAGTCACCATACCAAAAAGAACTAGTCAACATTCAATGTTTTTCAAGAGGTAGCTTATGAGCAAAAACCAATGGTATTGAAGCAAGAAGTTCAAGCTATACTGAAAGCATAAGCTAAATAAGGCTCCAGGAATTGGTGGAATACCCATTGAAATATGTCAAGAAGTTTATGAAGAACAGTAAGCACTTACTCATTTTTGCAGGAAATTTGGAAGACAGCTACTTGGCCAACTGATTGGAAGGTATCCATATTTTTGCCCCTGTCAAAAGAAAGTGACCCAACAGAATCATATCATTGATATCATATTCAAGTAAAATTTGCTAATGATCATCAAACAGCAGTTGCAGCATCACATTGACAGGGAGTTGCCAAAGGTTCAGGCCAGATTTGAAAGAGGGCATGGAATATTGCTGACATCAGATGAATCTTGGCTGAAAGCAGAGAAAACCAGAAAGATGTTTGCTTGTGTTTTATTGACCATGCAAAAGCATTCAACTGTGTGGATCATAATAAACTATCGATATTCTTGAGAAAAATGGCATTTCGGAATCTGTACATGGATCAAAAAGAAGTTTTGTAAGCAAAAAAGGGAATACTGAATAGTCTAAAATCAGAAAAGGTGTGTATGCTCTCATATGTATTCAATCTGTACACAGAGCAAATAATCAGGGAAGCTGGATTATATAAAGAAGAATGCAACATCCGAGTTGGTGGAAGGCTTAGTAACATCCTGCTATGTTCAGATGATACAACCCTGCCTGCTGAAAATGAGGAGAACTTGAAGTACGCACTGGTGAAGACCAGAGATTACAGCCTTCAGTATGGATCACAACTCAATGTAAAGAAAACCAAAAAGAAACACACCAGCCTGTGTGATCCAAAGATGATAACAAAATCCAAATACGATGAAAGGAAAGGTATCTGAGCTTAAATTGTGAACACCCAATTTGTAGAAGGTGATGGACAACTCTGGGAGTCCAAAATCCATCTGCAGAGTATCTAGTCAGATTACGTCTCTAGCAGATACCCTCTAGCCACAGGCAAGGAACTCAAAACAGCTTTACTACCAGACAGATTATTGTAACCTTAGTTATGGTATATCAAACCATGGTATAATATGATACTTGGTCAGTTGACCTCAATCTTGACCCAACATGAATTTGTTCTCTGCTCAAGTATTTTTTGAATGTTCCATGACAGAAATTTCCTCTCTGGCTTTTAAACTATTGTTCCTTTCTTATTCTTATATTCTTATTATTATTACTTTCCTTCTGTTTAATTTTAATTTTTTAAATTAAATAATCATTTTATTAGGGGCTCATACAACTCATCACAATCTGTACATACGTCATCTGTGTCCAGCACATTAGTACATATGTTGACTTCGTCATTCTTACAACACTCGCTTTCCACTTGAGCCCTTGGTGTCAGCTCCTCATTTTCCCCTCCCTCCCCGCTCCCCCCTCCCTACCGAACCCCTGATAATTTATAATTTATTATTATTTTATCATATCTTACCCCATCTAGCGTCTCCCTCACCCACTTCTCTGCTGTCCATCCCCCAGGGAGGAGGCCACATGTAGAGATTGTCCTCTGTTTCCCCTTTTTCCCTCTCCTTCCCTCCACCCTCCC
>NW_022111319.1:1949006-1964452 GCF_000313985.2 Echinops telfairi
CTTCTTCCATGTGGGCTTTGTTGTTTCTCAGTTAGATGGCCCCTTGTTTATCTTCCAGCATGTGGGACCCCAGATTCTGTGTAATTGGACAGCTTGACACCCTCAGCTATCTTCACCGCATTTGCTTATGTACCCGCTTTGTCTTGAGCATTCGTGTCGGGGTAGGCTGGTGTGCTTCTTCCTTGTGGGTTTTGTTGTTTCTTAGCTAGATGGCTGCCTGTTTGTCTTTAAGCCTTTAAGACCCCTGATGCTGTATCATTTGATAGCCGGGCACCACCTGCTTTCTTCACCACTTTTGCTAATGCAATTGTTTCTGTTAGGTTTCCCAGTTTATGAAGCATAGAAGGATGGGTACATAGAGACAATAACTGATGCAATGGTTTATGGAGAACTGGGGTTGGGGATTGGAGAGGGTGAGGGGAATTAGGGAGAAAGTAATCAATGCAGGAAGGCAGAGGGAACGTTATAACTGGTTGTGATGATGTATATACAACTCTTTTAAAAAGCGATTTAACTAAAAAAATCAATTTAACTATAACTATCAAAGTGTATGATATGAGAATACTACTTAAAAAGGGGGGTGAGGGCTAAACTTGGCCTATGGTTACCATGGCAGAAGGAGGAAGTCTTGCTTAGGGGACGCTGATTTTATGTTAATAGTGGTGGAATAATTTGGAAAAGGATAGTTATTGTACAACCTGAAGGAAATAATCAAGGGCAGTGAATTGTACATGTGGAGGTTGTTGAATTGGAGAATATTTTTGCTGTATATGTTTTGGCCACAATTTAAAAAATAATTACATGAATAACAAAGAATACAAGAAAAAGGAAAACATTCTAAAATTGATCGTGGTAATGATTATACAACTCTTCTTGGTGTGATTCAACTATTGGATTTTATGCTATATGGATGAAGTGCCAATGAAACTGTTAAAAGAAAGGAAAGAAGGAAGGAAGGAAAGAAGGAAGGAAGGAAGGAAGGAAGGAAGGAAGGAAGGAAGGAAGGAAGGAAGGGAAAAACAATACCCTCACCAATGGATCAGTAAGTAACATCACAGTAAACAGAGAAAAGATTGAAGTTGTCAACGATTCCATCTTGTGTGGAACCACAATCCATGCTCATGGAAGCAGCAGTTGAGACATTGAATGACCCATTGCATTGGGTAAATCTGCTGCACAAGACCTCTTTTAAGTGTTGAAAAGCAAGGATGTACCTCTGAGGACTAAGGGACTAAGGTGCACCTGACCTAAGTCTTGATATTTTACATTAACGCATATATATATATATATATATATATATATATATATATATATATATAAAGTTGAACAGTGAATAAAGAAGACTGAAGAAGAATCAAGGCATATGATTTATTGTGCCAATGAAGAATATTGAACGTTCCATGGACTGCCAAAAGAAAAAACAAAATGTCTTGGAAGAAATATAGCCAAAATGCTCCTTACAGGCAAGGATGGTGAAACTTCCTCTCAAGTGTTTTGGACATGTTGTCAGAAGAGGCCAAACCCTGAAAAAGGACATCATGCTTGCTAAACCAGCAAGCAGAGAAGAAGAGGAATCCTTGAATAAGATTGATTGGTATGGTGCCTGCAACTATGGGTTCAAACATATCGTTTGTGAGGGTGGTACAGGACTGGGGAGTGTTTAGCTCTGTTGTTCATAGAATCATTATGAGTCAGAACCAACAAAACATGCCATTGTGTGTGTATACAGATTTTCATTTATCTGATAGGCTATTGGGCTGTTCGAAGCTTCTTTCCATTTGAACTGTGCTGCAATGAACATGGGAAAGCATATATATGTTTGTTTTCTGTCTTTTACTTCTTTGGGGTAGATGCTCAGTAGAGGTATTGTTGGGTTGTTTGAGATTTCTATTCCCAGTTGTTTTAGGAAGTGCCACATTGAAGCAGAGAATATTAGAAAGATGATTTTTCGTGTGTTTTATTGATTATGTCAAGCCATTTAACTGTGTGGACAATAATCAACTATGGATAACCTTGAGAAGGATGGGAATTCCAGAAGACTTGACTCCAGCCATGTTTTTCTTGCTTCATATGCATGTGCAAGTTGGACATTGAGTAAGTAATAATGAAGGAAACCAATATTTTTGAATTGTGCTGGAGAAGCATCTTGAAAGTATCATGGACTGGCAAAAGGCAAAAAAAATCTGGCTTGGAAGAATTATAGCCAGAGTGCTTATGTTAGGCTGAGTTGACTAGAGAAACACATTCAGGGACACTCATATATGTATAGGAAAGAGCTTCATATCAAGAAGTAATCATACATGCAGCAAACATTCCAGCCCAGTCCAGATCAAGTCCATAAGTCTGATATTAGCCCTTAAATTGATACTAGTCCGTACATTTCTCTTCAGATGCATACAGCACATGCAATGATGCAAAATGCAAGAAGATCAAAGGCAGTGGGTGAAAAGTCTTGAGGATCCAGTGTCAGAAACATCACAGGGCCGGCACGGGTCTCCATGTGGATCCTCCAGCTCTCTGAATGTGGTTCTTCAAAAGGAAGGTGAAGCAGAGAGAGGGGCTTCTTTCAGGTCTCAGCAAGACTCCATGTGGCTTGTCAACAGGAAGACATAGGCAGAGAGAAAGGAAATTCCCAGAATCCTCATGAGAAGGCCGTGGCCACAAGGAGATATCATCAGGCTGTGATCTGATTGACAGGCTACACTCCACCCCTTCACTCTTAATATCCTCAGGTTGACACGAGATTATGTAACTACCACACAGACACATGCAATGATGCAGAACACAGAAATGTCACAGGCCTTTGAGTGCAAATATTGTGTATCCAATGGTGGTGGATGCATCTCCAGGGCTCTGGCAGCAATCAGCATCAGCCAGCAAGAAGGTGAAGGCAGAGAGGGGTGGGGGTGTTCCCAAGAGCTTCATATGAGAAGGATAAACCGAAAAGGGGGCACCATCAGGCTGGGACCTGAAATGCTATGCTCCACCCCTACACTTTTATATATCTTCAAGTTGACATGAAATTATGCAACTACCACAGTTAGCAACTCAATGTATTAACAGTAATTACCTACTTAAGAATGTGCCATTAGCAGTTATGAATTATAATTGTACCATGCCAGCAATATTTTTACTTTTATTTAGGTAAGCAGACAGAGATAACTTAGACTAAAATTGCTGTCAGTAGAAAAACAAACAAACAGATCGAGTCCCTGTGATACCACTTACTGTATATACTCGATTATAAGCTGACCTGAATATCAACCGAGGCACCTAATTTTACTACAAAAACTGCATAAAAGTGTGCTGAAAAATGCGGCTTAAACTTGAGTATATACGGTACATCAGATTACCTGTCAGTTCAAATATCATTAAGGACCACCAGCTTCCCTCAGAATCCAACTCTCAATTGAGCATTATTAAAGGCTTTTGGCAATATAGCCCCAGCAGATCATTTTTACTGGTCTCCCAAATCGGTCATCTGCTCCATTCAATTTCTTTTTTACCAGCCAAGCATGCTATATTTCTCTTAGGCATACTTTTTGCTCGTATTTTTGTCGTTCTGAAACGCCTGCTCTGTTTTCATATACTTCTGCAAAACTCCATTTTCTTCAAAGGTTAGTTCAAATTCCTCCATTAAGTCTTCCTTACTACTACGTCCTAGAGTTAACTTTCACACTGATAAGTTTCAAAAATGTTTACTATTTATTATTAACCATTCAATAAACATTAGTAAACTATTCAATTACAGAAACTCCATTTGGCACTACAAGTCAAAAAACATTCTGGCATAATTTCCCCTTGAAGGTTCAAAATTGTGGCCCTAAACTATACTCTCTATACTTTTTAAAAGCAAGAATACTATGCTATATTCCTGTTATGCCCCTCAATATTAGGTGCTGCAAGTCGATTCCAACTCATAGTGATCTTATGCACAACTAAATGAAACAGTGCCCAATCTTCACCACTGATGTTGTGCTTGAGCGTATTGTTGGAGCCACCGTGTCAATCCATATCCTAATGGTCCTACTCGTTTCTGCTGACCTTTGCGTTGCCAAGCATGATCAGGAGCTAAAGTCTCATCATACTTGCTTTATTTTTTCCAAGAAACATTTTTTGTTCTTATTTGGATCCATGGTACTTTCAATATTTTTTTGCCAAAAGCATAATTCAAATGTATCCATTATTCTTTGACCTTTTTCTTTCAATATGCAACTTTTACATGCATATGAGGCAATTGAAAATATCATGACTTGGGTCCAACATGAAACTGCTACACCACCAGGGTTCTGAATATAGGAGCTATTTAATTAGTTTTAATTAAGGCTGAATTTCTATTAAACCCTAAAATTCTCCCAGTAATGAGGGTGCTATTTTCCTCAGACATCCCTGGTCTCTTGCTCTGCTTTCTCTGAAGAATTTGAAGGTCAGAGGTTTGATTGGGACAATGAGGTATCACACACATGCACATTTCACTCAGCCAAGCATTTACGCAAAGCAGAAACACATTCCAAAAAAAGAGGAATAGGCCAGTCTCTGCAGAATGGAGAAGACCCAGGGGTGTTACAAAGCAAGGGTTTTCTTTCATTCTAACAAAAATATGCTAACTAAGAGGAGTGATAGTATTTTTTTTCTAGGATGAGGGTTTCTCAGAATTAGGATGGCTCCGCTTTTCAGTCCTTATTTAGGCTTTACTCGGCGCAGTCATGGCTTTAGGAGCTGTGTGATTTAGAATGCTTATAAAGAAAAAGTATCTCTCCTACTGCACATGCCCCGATTTGGGAAAGCCCTTCATGTCAGTTTCCTTCTCTGTGGTTTTAGCTCGATTTTCTTCTTGGTTAGACCCATGGACAGTTACTTCTCCATAGAGCACCAGGCCCTGAATTTCCCTGGTCTGTCCCTAACAAGGGGTTCAGGAAACCTGAGGAATCAGACATTCCTCCAGCCAGTTGACTGTGAAATAGGAAAAAACAAAAACCTTTCTCTATCGTGAGTTCTTGTATATACCGGAGTGCCGAGTCTCTACTGCGTAGGGATTTGCTCTTTCAATTGGGAGCACAGGTCACTTTTAGTGCGACGGAACTAAATCTTCGGGTACTTATTGAGCATGCCTGTGCCCTTCAAGCAGCACTCATTTCTGAGGGAAGTGCACCTTCTGGTGAATATCACCCAGGAAATAAAGGGTAAAATGACTCAAGAAGCTGAAGGAACCTTAGGGAGTTCAGCATTTGCAGAACCTCTGTGTGTTTTCCTGAAGAAAGGCCTCCAGGTTGTTAACCAGAGACACTACTCCCTCCAGAGAGAAGCCCTAGAGGGAGTAGCTCCCCTAACCAAAAGATACCCAAGGACTGGGCTTTTAGCATCATTCCAACCACCATAGAATGCCCCTGGCCTCACAATCTGGAAGCCCCAAACCCAAGAGTTTGTGCAGGACCCCAGAAGAAGTCATCAGATCATAGAAGGAATCTGCCCTATGGCCCCAAGCCCCTAGAGCTTGCTAGTGACTATTCCCAGACACCATGTGTTCTAGTTTTTAGTACTAGACCTGAAGGACACTTTTATGTGCATCCCCTTACATTCTGAATCACCAGATTTTGCAGCAACAACCTCCTTTGAGACTGAAAAGAGGTCACAGAGTAACAATCCCAACCTCGGGGAAGTACTTGAGAGGCCTCCTGGGATTATCTTGAATTTTCAGCATTTGGATTCCGAACTTTGGACTCAGTGCCAAACATTTATATTAGGCCTGAGAGGGAAGGGGAAGGAGCCCCTGATACGGACCCCTGAATGCCAAGGAGCATTTGAGAAAATAATGCTTACCTGGACACAGTCTGTGCCCTAGGGTTACCAGACATGCAGAACTTATTTGAACGATTTGTCCATGAGCAGCAGGGATAACCCTTGAGAGTAAAATGACCAGTCCTGTTTTTATCAAAAACAATTAGTGTTGTCCGAGGGTGGCCTCCATGCTTGCAAATAAGGCCACTACTTGTGATTTGCTGCAGGAAGCAGAAATTTATACACTGAGGAAAACGATCCTTGTTCAGACATCCCACATCGTAACTACCACGCCTAGAACAAAATGGAGGGAGCTGGTTTACAGTAGGAAGAATGGGGAAATGCCAAGGGTATTGTTAGATTATCCAAATGTAACCCGAAAGACAGTCACCATTCTAAATCTTGCCACTCTAGTGCCAGAAAGCGAGGATGGATTTGCCCCTGACTGCCTTGAAATGATAAAATTGTACTAGAGCCGGCCAGATCTTAGGGATATCCCACTTGAAAACAGAGATGCTGAGCTGTACACAGATGGATGTAGTTACATACACCAAGCCTGATGGAAAGCAGAGTATGCTGTGATCCCTCTAGATGAAGTTTTTCAGGACACACCCCTATCTATAGGAACATCTGCCCAGAAAGCCAAATTTATTGTCTTGGGGTGGCTTCTGCAGCGTGGGAAAGGGAAGCAAATTTATTATAGATATATACAGCAAATATGCATTTTTATTATACATTCACATTCTGTAGTATGGAGAGGATGAGTGCTCCCCTCCTCAGCTATTAAATAAATTAAATGTGCCTGAAATTTTAGAGCTCCTTAAGGCAGTTTAAGACCTTTCCTTGGTTACTGCCATGTATTATCCAGGACACTGGGAAGAAAACTTATCACAAGCCAGAGAAAACTGGAGGGCAGATGAGAAAACCAAGTGAACAGCCTTGGGAAATAGTTTTCTCTCGAATTCCTTATGTATACTTAGCACAACCTTTCCCTTGGTACACTGAGAATGATAAGAAGTGAGCTACAGAGTGAGGTTTCCAGCCCTCCACAGTGTTCCCATAGTATTCAAAAGCAGAAGGTATAGTCTGATTCCTGAAATGAGAATCCGCGCAAATTGTCCAAGTTCTGCAAAATAGCTCACACTTGAGAAGCGAAGCCAGCATGAATTGGTTTCTTCGGGTGATTGCAAGCCCTGAACTTACAAGAGTGATCCAAGAGGGTACCTTGTGTGCTAGAAATAAATCTGATCATCCTCCACACCCCATTCACGTTGGATTGCAACATCTGGGAACAAATCTGGAAGATGAAAGGCAAACGGACTTCACTGTTAGGCCAGAGGCCCCAGGCAATTTTACTACCTTCCTGTTTTTGTTGATACTTATTCTGGATGGTTAGAAACCATTCTTAGCTCCACTGAGCAGGCCACAGAAATAGCCAGTTTTTGTTTTTTTTTTAAGAAATCATTCCAAGGTTTGGGCTCCTCTTATACATAAAAAGTGATAACCAAGGAGCATTTGTCTTGAAGATACTCCGGGAAATTAGTCTAAAAAATCAAACTCACTGTAATCAAGTCAATTCTCACTCATCATGACTTTGGAGTAGGGCACTGAAAATTACACTCAACTTGGAGACCTCAATCTACTGGAAAACTATAAAGATGAATAATGCACTCAAGAAGACAATTGATAAACTGCATCAGGACATTCATTTAAACTGGATTAATATTTTACTTACTACCCTGTTTGGTCTGCATAGCCCTCTGAATAGGGCTCCAAATGAGCCCCTACTAAATGATATATGAGAAGCCTCTCCTCCAAAGGTTTATTCTCCCTTAATAAGTGCTCACTGAGGTAGAGCAGAGAAAATGGATCCAATTACTAAACCAGATAATCCAAAGTATTAACCAATATGCTTCTCTCTGAATGTCTTTCACTGCTGACAGACCCTCTCACAGATATTGCCCAGGAGACCAAGTGCTTCTCAAGACCTGGAAAAAACAGCATCCTGGAGATCAGCTTGCACCTCAATGTAACTTTGATGTTCTCTTCACCACTCATTCCTCACTAAAAGGGAAGACATCATTTCTTTTCCATTTTCACCACTAAGGTAACATGCTTTGATGCAGAAAAAATACTCTTATTTAATTATAGAACAGGTTCCCCAAATGATATTGTAATCAGCAGAGTAGGAAAATTTGAGTCACTAAAACCAGTTATCTGGACATTACATCTGTAATGTCTACATTACATAACCTATGGCTTGGTCTGGTCCTCCAATAGCTTATGTCCCAAGTATAGCAATAGGGAGAAACCTGAGTAACAGTTGACTTTGCCATTAATTGTTCAATTGAGGGAAATATTAAGCTTTATAGTAGCCCAGTCTTTGATTTTCACCCTGAAACCCTCAATTTCAACATAGGAGATTAAGAACTCTGGGCCCCAATCCATGGGCATCAGATTTAATACTCATTTTCTGTCCCATGCTTTCTGCTCACAATCTTCATATGATCCAGAGAGTCATGGGCAAAATTTCCCAACCCAGTTGTGGTAAATAAATAATCTGTTGTCACTTTGAGACTTATGAGTGAAGGAGTGGAGTTTATCTGTCATTCAGGTCATCGCAGCTTGATGACCTCATTTGGAGATGCTAAGAAGATAAATAGCTTGCTGGAGGCAGGACACTTGCACATGCCCTGCAAGACATTTCTGATGAGAAGCCACATGAAGCTAACCTGATGTAGCCAGAATCCTGGGAGCTGAGCTGGAGCAGCCACATGGAGATCCCTCCCAGCACTGAGATGCTTACACGACCACTGGATCCATAAGTCTTCCCACCCACAGGCCTGTGATCTTCCTGCATTCAGCATCATCACATGTGTTTCATGAGTCCGAAGAGGACTTTATAGATTGTTATCAGACATATGGGCTGTTATCGGACTTATGGACTTGATCTGGACTGGGCTGAGATGTTTTCTCAATATTCAATTACTCTTGTATATAAATAAACCTCTTCCTTATACACATATACGTTTCTATGAATTTGTTTCTCTAGTCTACCCAGACTAACACACCAGTATTTAGAGATTTACGTGGCTTAGGAATGCAAACACAGTGTCCCAGATAGCCCTAATAGCAACCTGTCCTTGTATGCCCCATCAGGATACACATTTCTATGTGGAGAAGAACCATGACACATTAACTAAATAACAAATCCAGAAGTGGCCTTACACTAATGTTGTTCTGTGTTTCATGCATATACTTTATGGGCGAATGCACTCTTGGAATTGTTGCTTACACAACCAGGGAAAACTCCACCAGGTGGGAACAGGCACTACCCACTATTCCTTTTGATAGTTGGGCACCATCTAATTTCTTCACCACTCTTTGCTGTAGCACCCATGTTTTCAGTGATCTCTTCATGAACACACACATCAAGCAATACCATATCATAAGAATGAATTGTTCTTAGATTGGAGCTAGAATTAAGTACAACCCCCAAATCCATTCATATATCTATGTTTTACATATGTATCTGGTTCACCTCAGAGACATCATTATCATTTTATGTTAGGGAACATTATTAGTCATCTCCCTAGGGCATCACTTCCATTTCCATTGAATCAATACTGACTCATAGTGACCCTAAAGGACAGGATAGAATTGCCACTGTGAATCTCCAAGACTGAACATCTTTATCAAGTAGAAAGTTTCATCATTCCCCACCCAGAGCTAGGGGGTGGTTTTGAATGGCTCACCTTGCAATTAGTAGTCCAATGTGTAACTACTACACATTGATAGTGTTATTAGTTTTGCCAGGGGTATAGAATTTAAAAGCTGTTGAAAAAGGAAGCTATACTAATATAGTCCAGCTATGATTGGACATTGGCTCGAATCTCTTGCCTTGAGGGTGCTGGATGAATGGTATCCCAGAACTACCATATTTTTATTATTTTAATGCCCTAATTGTTTCCTTATGACATGTATTATTCTGTCATGTAAATAGTGTCCAGTCACTTAGGAGTTTAGTCTGTACAATTCAATAATTCATGTATTGCTATTTCCCTTTATAAGTTAAAATTAACCCATCTCCTTCTGAAGGACAGAATTCATTAACAATACCTGCATTCAGAGCACAGATGCACAGTATTTTGCTGGGACTTCTTGCACTTTGCTTTCTTCTGCTTTTATCTTGCAATTCTGTTAGAATTCATGATGAACTAACTAACCATTGATATTCCCTTTTAAAAGTTAAAGATTTCATCTGAAGACCAGAACTCAATAACCTGCAGCTGGAAGGTGGACATGCCCCTCTAAACAAAAAGAATGATCTGAGAACCAGATAGGCTGGACTGTTCTAGAAGATCTCCTCCCACAAACCTTGACTGTAAGACATCCCTTAATCTGTTTACTGGAGGAAGCAGATTTTGATGGACAACGACCAGTCTGTTTTGCTTGGTTGCTAGTACTCAATAAATACTCTCACTCTACCTTCTACCCCAATTCACGAATCAGCTCACTCATGATATGCTGCCCAAATCACCCACATTCCATGAGCAACCTGAGTTTAGACCAGTCTTGTTTATAATAGAATCAAGGTACAATAAATTATTGTTTCTATAAGCATCAATGCTTTAGTTATCCAATAAAGTATAATTGATAAAATGAATAGTTTCTAAATAAAAATATTGCTAATAATTTAAACATTTATTAATAACTTCAGTTGCTACTATTTCAATTGTGAGAAAATTTCCAAATCAAAATTAATGAAAAATCATCCATAAATTATCCTAAGTCAAGAAATGTTGTCAGATTTCTCATTGCTCTCAACAGAATGAAAATTAACAAACATCATAATTAGAAAAACATTAAAAAAATTAAAAGACTATTTGGATTGACTTGAAGTCCTAACCACTGTACCTATGAACATGACCTCATCAGGCAATTGGGTCTCTGAAGTTGGATCAATATGAGATCAGACCGGAATACAGTGGGTCCTCATTCTATATGATTTGTGTTCTTATGAAAGAGAAGAGACGGAGAGACACATAGAGGGAAGATGACCATGTAATGTCAGCGACAAGAAAGTCTCTCATTCTGGAAACCAGAAGTCCCAAATCAAGGGCGGAGGTTCTGAGGGAAACCTCTCCTTGTACTCCTCTCTCCTGCTACTGATGATGCCAAGCAAACCTTAGCTTATAGATGCAGCTCTCCCATCTTTGTCTCCATCTTCATATGGTCTTCTCCTCTATATATCTGTGGGTCCTCCCATCTGATCTCTTATAAGGACAAGTGTCATTGAATTTAGAGATGGATCAACACAGTGACTGCAACAATGTGCTCAAACATAGCAATGATGGTGAAGATGGCCCCAAGACTAGCAGTGTTTTCTTCTGTTGCACTTAATGTCACTGAGTCAAAACCAACTCAATGGCACCTGTTATGGATTGAGTTGTGTCCCCCTAAAATGTGTGATGTCGTGGGTAGGCCAAAATATTCAGTAATATGTCATCCTTCATTTTGTGATCTGATGTAATTATCCTCCCAATAAATAAATTAAAACATAATTATTATTCTTGTTGGGTATAGAGTAAATATGCAGGTATAATAATTTAAATAATATTTATGCATTTAATTAAGTGATAATCCAAACATTGCTGCCTCTTCCCCCAAACACTCAAACCCGCATAATAATAATTTAATTAAATGTTTATATTTGGTCCAAAATTCTGCACATTTTAGGGAATAGATCTTTACCCATCTCCAATGTTATGGTCTTATTTAAAATCTTCAATTATCTTTCAACGTCATTGTTTTAATGCTTTGCTGCAGTCTCTACCCTCACCCTATTCCCTGATTCTGTCTGCATAGTCCATCTCTAGAAAATTCTTTGGACAATATTACAATTTTATCATGCCATTTCCTTTGCCAAAATATTTTAATGGCTTTTTTAAATTACCTGAAGGATGTTGTCCAAACTCTTTGGCTGAGTATGCAGGATCCTTCAAAAACTAATGACTCCCTACCATATTTGCATTCGTTTCACATATTTGTAAGACCAGTGTGAAATATTTGTTCAAAAATTATTCTTAATCTGAGTTCCAGGTCACATTCTATACACAAGTTGCATGCCCATGAAACTTGTTCTGAATACACCACTCATTTCTAATCTTTGCACAATTTTCCTCAATTCCATGGAGAATTTTTAAACCAAATAAAAAGAAAGGTGCTTCCTTCTTCGAATTCCCATAGCAATTGAGTCGTAACCTATCATAATATTTTTCACATTGCTACCATTATATTTACAAATGTGTCTCCACCACTCCCTGAAAATCTCTGGGGTAGATTTCATAGCTTTATCCATCTGAGTCTCCAGTATATAGCATAACTCCACTACAGAAGAGATATTCTGAAATATTTAATTCTCCAGTCTTTGAAATGTAGATAACTTACACTTCTTATTTAATGCTCAGAAATGAAATAACTGAGTATGCTAAAGATTTACTTCACATGATAGTGAAACAGTTTAACAGGACTAGCTGACCCCACTTTATGACTTTCATCCAATTTTTGACTAAGTTTAATTGAAAAAGATGACCAATATACTAAAATTTAATCATGTTATATTCATGAAACAAATAAGCTCAAATATTCTTTGTTTTCACATTGGAAAAATCTCTTTTCATTGACATTGAGACAGAGTAGAAGGGCTGACCAAGCCTCAATTTGAAAAATTGAGACCAACATCCTGTGCCACTCCAACAGGTAAGAAACAATGATGGCATTTTTATGTGCATTGTGCCATGTAGAGTTTCCTATATAAATGGTCTCTGGGCAATTGGTTTGAAGGAAATTGGCTGCTCCCTATAAAAGGATAAATTTCATGGCATGCATAATAACACACAGCTTCCTTTTAGAATGGCTTCAAAACAACTGGGTCACTTCCAAATCAGGAGCATGGGTAGAGACCACCACCCCATTACCATAGGGCTTTCTGAAATGTGGGCAAACATGCACATCCAACTATTCAGGTATGGCATTCCAGTTTCCTACCAGTACCAGTAGTCCCTAAAGTGGATCTGTCTTGAAATTCTGTCGTGTAAGTACCTGATGAACTTGGTCCCACCTAAACAGGCTATTTTCCTGGGAATCCATACTTAACAAGTAAATAACCATATGTCCCGTCCTGCCAAACAAACAAGAACTTTAAAAATTCAAAAAGCACTTTTGTTTGTGAATGTGGGGAATGAGTGTTGCATAAGCGGCAGGATGTCGCCTAGGTGCATTATCTCCACCTGCAGGCTCTTCTCATAATACATTTTTATTCTTCTGTTAAATATTTGCCTCTCCTCATTATTGTTGGTCAACAAGAGGTAAGATCCCTCTTATATAGGGTGGGGAATAGCACTCATCCCACTGCTACATTACAATAGTACAGACATATCATGAATCACTGTGCTCATCTACATATGTCAGTCATCTTATATGAACCATCTTCCAGTGACATGTGCAGATAGAATGAGAAATATGATCCGAAATATTTGTATTGAATAAATGGAAGAAAATATCTAATGCTGGATGCCCTGTCTGGTGATTAACTTCATGGGGTGACAAATCTGCATGCTAATATTTATCATTTTATTCACTATGCTCAACATTTAATTATATTTTCTATGCCAAAGGGAGAGATTGGTCTTAGTTTTGACATATCTTGAGAGTATCAACACTACAATGCAATTTTGAAGAAAATATATTACATTTCCTATCTCTTTTTTTGTTGGCATCTGTAGACGTTATGTAACTGAATCTTTTTTTTCTCCAAACCATTTAATTAGGAGCTAATCCCAACATCATACCATTCCATAGTTCAACGGCATCAAGCAGTATTGTACAATTGCTACCACAATCAATTTCAAAACATTTTCTTCCTTCTTGAACCCCTTGATATCAGCTTGCCCCTACCCCTGCCCCAGGGACCCTTATCGAATTGTTGTCTCTATAGGTTCATCAATCCTGGGTTTCATATAATGAAAAACATATAACACATGACAAAGATTCAAGAACACTAACCACAATAACAAAGTGCATGAGAAATAAACTCCAATATGAAGAAAAATGCAGAAAATATTGAAAACTAGATCAAGCCCAAAGAGGGGAGATCATGATTCTCAAGGTAATCCACATTTTGTTAAAATCCACAGTCCAAAGTTTGAATAGTCAAAAAACCACAAATAAACATATTTTTCTGTCAGTTTATATACTGTGGTGGCGTGTGATGCTATGATGCTGGAAGTTAAGTCGCTAGTATTTCAAAACTAGTAGGATCCCCCAAAGGTAACAGGTTTCAGCAGCGTTTCTAGATAAGAACAAACTACGAGTAAGGAATAGGCTGAGGAATCTCTGAGGAATTTGCCACTGAAAATCTTATGATTAGTGAATGAATTAGGATTGATTTATTATACACACAATTCTAAAATTGTTAGTAGGGTTTAAAATTAGTACAAGTTCTTTTCATGACAGCTTATCAGTAATTACCAAACTAAATAAGCGTGTATGTGTGATGTACTCTGTGACTTTTCCTTTTACCTCAGATATATTCATAGATGGTTAGGGGTGTGGTCCCAAGATGGTGACCAAGTAGCCCCCACTGGAGGAACTCCACCGAGACCAGCCCAGAGGGGCCATGGAGAGAGATAACCAGTACTTCCAGAAAGCAAGATTCTCAATATAAAGGTAAATAGATACAAGTTTATTAAAGTTAAAGAGCAGGAACACCTGCTGTTAGATAGATCTTTGTCATTGGCCATCAGCACAAGTCAGAGGAGCATAGCTCCCGAACTCGTCCAACAAAATTTTCCTGGTCTAGGAGCTAGCCAGGGTGGCTGACCTACTGAGCTGCAGGGACATACCGCAGCATGACCAGCCTGAGGCATATATAAGCACAAATAGGCTTGACTCTGGGCTCCAGCCACGGGAGCCCCATTCTAAATCCCCTAGCAGTACTACCTCCCCAATGGCAGGTACAATAGAGCATATGGAGCCGTATGAGGATAACTTTGCAGGCAGCCAGGGGCCTGTATAAATAGTGAATAAGCTATCTCTCCATACACACCAAAGAACTTCAAACCCGACTCAGCAAAATGAATCCACCACCCCAGCGGTATAACTCAGCATGGCCCATTTTAGAGCACCTGAAAGCATGACCATTCACGGGATTTTCTTTTTCTTTTGTTCACAGACAACACTCACCTAACCCATTAGCAAAGTAGCAACATAACAATACAAGTAGAGAGCTAAGAAACAGGGGAATGGGAGAAATTTAACCATTCCCCTGGGTTTAATTAACACCACCAGTCTATAAACCCAACATATCCCTCTGCAGGTGGGTGTTCCTGGCCTGGCATATACCCAGTCATACAAGTAAAACTGCACCAGCCGTGTTCCATAGCACAGACAGGGAGTTTGTGCATGAGACAAGGGCCATAAGCCCCAGGGCCAAGAGGGTGCTCCCAAGCTGAGGTACTGAATAGCCTGAGCAATCTAACAGCTGCCTTGTGAAACCAGACTCTGGTCAGCATCCCAAGCCACTTAGATAAGCAACCTGCCTTATGATCAGGCTATTGCTTCACCCCTTCCCCCAATACAACCTAGGAAAGTGACACTTATAGACC
>NW_022111319.1:1966364-1967723 GCF_000313985.2 Echinops telfairi
GTAAATCCAAAAGATGACATATTCTTTCAATTTTTTTCTCTCAAATATTATTAGCCATTCCTCTTCATTGCAAAACAAAGCAATTGTTTGGTCTAATTTCCTTTCTTTTAACCTACCAACCAACACCATCTGGTACCTCCTATTTTTGTTTCCTTTTTCTTTTCTCCTTTTTCTAATACTTCCTGCCCCACTCTTTTGTCTCCCCTCGACGACTTTGACTAGATGGCTTGCCTGCATCAATGAGCTCAAACAGAAGAACAACCATGAGTATGGCACATGAACAAACATTGTTTCGTTCTCTTGTGCATAAGGTTCCTGTGAGTCAGAACTAAATCAATGGCAACTAACAAGATAATATTTTGTTCTAAGTCTACTCACAGAAATGTCCTGTGAAGGAATATAGTTGCTTTATAGGATTTTTTAGGTTGTAATACTTTCAGGAATCGATCCCTGCATCTTTTTTTTCCCTCCTATATGGGTGCTTTGTGGGTTCAAGTTACCTGTTGTGTTTTTTTTTTGGCTGGCGTCTCAATGTATAACTATTGTACTACCAGTACTCGTTAGTACTACTGCAGGATCTCAAATCAGAGGAGATATTTGATTGATTCTCTTCTGAATTACCTACTACATTATTTGACTCTATACATTGAGATTGGGAGGGTTTTCAGTTGGTTTATAGTATATATTGTGGAATGTGTCAGTGCCTAAATTTTAATAATATATCTATTTCTTTCTAAGAAGTTACTAAAGGAACAAATTATAGCACCAGTATTTTATTGATTCAGGTAAAACCAATAACTCATTTTAACTCACTGTGATTACTTGTCAGGCAAGGAGCCCTGATGGCCTAGTGGCTACATGTTGGGCTGTGATCCTCATGGTTGGCAGTTGGAAACCCACCAGTAGCACCACAGGAGAAAGACAGGGTTTTCTACTCTCATAAAGAGTTACAGTCTCAGAACCCCACAGTGGGGTGGCTGAGTCAGCGTTGACTTGATGGCAGTGAAAAGAAACTGGGAGAAAAATCTGGGTAAGGGACAGGAAGAAGGTGGCCAGGAGAGAGCTAAGCTTATGGTGGTAGTTAGGTTAAAGATGGGGGTAATTGGGTTGTCAAAATTAGTGGTGAAAGAGCCCAAAAAAGAAAATTGGTATTAAAATTCTGGTGGGTAAGGAAACCTAGTGACTTGTGGGTAAACAGTGAGCTGCTAACTGCAAGGTATTGCAGTTCAAATTCACCAGCAATTTCACCAGAGAATGATGAGGCTGTCTGTTCCTGTAAAGATTTACACAGTTTAGGAAACCCTACATAGGGTTGCTGTGAATTGGAATCCATTCAATAGTAGTGAGTTTGTGTTTGAG
>NW_022111319.1:1969140-1970166 GCF_000313985.2 Echinops telfairi
ACCTGGCTGCTGAGATCATGGCCACCTGAGGCGAGCAATGGCATGCCTTATATTGTCTGATGTCTCTTTAATTTACCTCTCAATTACACAACCGTCCCTTGGACCCGTTCGATTGTGGGGGCTGGTACCCTACACTTTCCCTTGTATTAAAGATAACCTTTACATCTTGGAAACTCTATCATTCTGCTTGGTCACATTGTTTCCTGCTTATGAACACTGTTGAGTTTGTTTTCTGCATGAATCACAGCTTACCCTCATTCTATTAACTCAGGTAGTCCACTCTGTGTGTACCACACAAAAATCTGCATATATGTATTAAAAGTGAATTTCTCTGCCTGAAGAGGGAGAATTGGCCGTGTAATTCCTTTTATCATTTTCTATGTAGGACCCCTGGTGGCATAGTGTTTATGTGTTGGGTTGTGATCCACAAGGTCAGCAGTTCAAAACCACCAGTCACTCCATGGCAGAAAGATCGAGCTTTCTATTCTCGTAAAAAGTTAGAGTCTTGGAAACACGCAGGGGCAGTTGTATTCTGTACTATAGGGTCATTATGAGTTGGCATCGACTCGGTGGCAGTGATCTTTTTTCCTAAAACATCTACAAATAACATATATCTCTTTTGAAATATGAAAAAAATGAAAGTTTTGGAAAAGCAAACAAATATATAGTCCTTTCTGAGAGATACAGGTAGTTGAACTGTACACCCAAGACAACACTAATGGCTTCTCTATTCAGCTATTTTTACACTGGAAACTGAGCCAACCATCAAAAACACCTGAACAGATGATAACAAAGGAATAACATGCTATGCAATGAGTATAATGTTGTAGTTAAAAACTTGGACTCTGGATTCAGACTGCATCACAGCAGGTTACTAGCTTACTGGCATAGAACAAGATATTTAACCTCTCTACCTTAATTTTTCATCTGTTAAATGGGAATAACTATAGTATCTGCCACATAAAGTTATTGATAAGATTGAATAGGACAATACAAGTTTTTAAAAGAGTCCCTTGCACATATAGA
>NW_022111319.1:1970907-1971983 GCF_000313985.2 Echinops telfairi
CAGGAGGGGAAGGGGGCAGAGAAGGGGGAACCGATCACAATGATCTACATATACCCCCTCACTGGGGAGTGGACAACAGAAAAGTGGGTGAAGGAAGACATCAGACAGTGTAATAAGTGACAAAATAATAATAGTTTATAAATTATCAAGGGTTTGTGAGGGACGGGAGGGTGAGGGAGGGAGGGGAAAAATGAGGAGCTGATACCAAAGGCTCAACTAGAAAGAAAATGCTTTGAGAATGATGGCAACAAATATGCAAATGTGCTTGACACAATATATGTATGTATGGATTGTAATAAGAGTTGTATGAACCCCCCAATAAAATGATTTTTAAAATAATAATAAATATATATATTTTTTAATCATGGAAAATTCAACTCTTTTGTAGTGGGGAATCCAACATTTGAACTTTCTAAACGAAGCCCTGCTTTACATATTTCGCAAATATATTGACCCTGAGAATGAGGACTCCAAATATTTTCCTTTCTTGTCTCTAAATCTATGTTGCTATCTTTTTCTTCTCTCTTTCTTTCTCTCTCTATATCTATTTGATTAAAAAAAACACTCATAAGTATTATTTTGGGATAAATATGATAATTAAATTTTTACTTGACTATATCCAAAAATTTTGATATTTGTAGCTTTCTCATTGTTGTTCACACCAGTCACGAACCTTGAAATTTAATATAAATTGGATATACTTTAATACATTTTTTCTTTTCTCAAAAACGCCTGTAAAGATATCAATAAAATAGCAGATGCAATTTGTTCCCTTGCATTTTCTAATCACAAGTAGAGCACCAGTTCAAGGAGAAAATTGACCTAAATATTTTTCAGTTTAAGAGGGGAAGAAAGAAAAATAAGAAACCTTTCAAGGAATATGTTTTCCTTTGAATGACTTGCTCTCTTTAAAAGATTCTTTAAGCTCATTTGAAGACTGTCCACATTGCTTAGTGTATAATCTACACTTAAAATCAAACCATC
Organism: Echinops telfairi; assembly: GCF_000313985.2. NCBI lineage: Eukaryota > Metazoa > Chordata > Mammalia > Afrosoricida > Tenrecidae > Echinops > Echinops telfairi. Next base: position 1,971,892 of record NW_022111319.1, read on the forward strand.
CCATTGACTCTCAATATAAGAAGATTGGTAGTGAGGATATGTATTAGTCTAGGTACTTTGGAGAAACAAATCCACGGCGACTCATGTATAAG
>NW_022111319.1:1974376-1990175 GCF_000313985.2 Echinops telfairi
CAAAGACAATGATCTACATACTACTTTGGTCAGTAGCAAGTGGGGTGTTAAAACTTCGTGAATGGCCATCTAAGGTACAACTGCTGGTCTCTTCACATCAAGAGGAAAATAAGACTGACAAAAATTAAAAGACATATGGAGTGCCAAGACCAATGGACCATGCAGATATCAGCCTACATGACCCTGAGGTCAGAATTAGAGGGTGCCAAGCTAACACTATCAACTGCTCTGTACGGATCACAAAAGAAAGTCTTAGATAGAGTAAGGAAAATGTGGAATAGAATGCAAAAATATAAGACACTAGGCTTACAGAATAGATAGAAACTTGTGGATCCTCAGGGCTATGACTCTTAGTCATTCTTCAGGTCTGGAAATGAACTCATTCTAGTAGAATAATCAGCCCTTTAAGCTCAAAAGAACAGCATTTACTGAAGGACAAATTTTAAAGGTTTAGGAAAGAAGTAGGAATTGAAGCATGAAATACAGAGAGGAAGTCAGATAGATGATGGTACATTGAATGCATTGCAATGTTGTTAGGTGCCATCGAGTAGGCTCCAGCCCATAAGGACCCTATGAAACACTGTGTGGACCTGCACCATCCTCACAATTGCTCCTGTGCCTGAGCCCATTGATACAGCCACTGTGTCAATACATCTTGTCAGGGACCTTCCATTGTTTCGCCACACCTCTACTTTACCAAACATGATGTCCTTCTCCAGGGACTGGTCTCTCCTGAAAATATGTCTAAGGAATATAAGACAAAATCTTGTTATCCTTGCCTCTAATGAGCACTCTGGTTTTAATTTTTTTTTCCTTTTAGCAGTCCAGGATACTTTCAGCATTCTTCTCCAGCACCACAGTTCCAGTGCATAGATTCTTCTGTGGTCTTTTTAATTCAGTGTTCCACTTTCACATGCATATATGATGCATTGGAGACTGCCATGGCTTGTGTATTAGTCTGGGTATTTTAGAGAAACAAATCCACAGAAACTCATGTATAAGAGAGGGTTTTATATAAAGGTTAAGTGTGCATCAAGAAAACATCGCAACCCAGTGCTGCCCAAGCCCACAAGTCCAACATTAACCCATTAACCCATATGTCCAACACCAATCCAGAAAGTCCTCCTCCATCTCATAAAACAGATGCAATGACGCCAACTTCAGGAGGAAAGCCGAGACAGTGAATGTGTATGCATCTCAGAACTGGCAGGGGTTTCCACACAGGTACTCCAGCACCCAGGGCTGCATCGGGGTATGTCCACGTGGCTTCTCCTCAGGGATGTCTTGCAGGAAGTGAGCCTTGCCAGCTAAAGCAGGGAAATGTCTAAGGCAGCTGCACCCTGGTCCAACCATCAGAAAGCAAGAGACCCAAGAGCTCAAAAGGTGAGGCTCACCGAGCCATTTATCTCTCTGCCCTTCTATTAATCCCACATGTGTTTATCGGCCAGGTTGGCACAATAAACTAACTACCCCAGCTTGGGTCAGGGTCACCTTAGTCCTCAAAGTCACATTCTTGCTTTTCAATAGTCTAAACAGCTCATGTGCAGCAGCTTTACCTAATGCAATACATTTTGAATCTTTTGAAAAAAATTGAAATCATTATATTGGGAGCCCTTACAGATATAACAATTGCTGCTCCCATAAGCATTGATTGTGGATCCAAGACACAATCCTTGAAAGCTTCAAACTCCTCTCCATTTATTTTGATGTTACTTATTGGTCCAGTTGTGAGCATTTTGATCTTCTGGACATTGAGCTGTAATCCATACTGAAGGCTGCAATCCCTGATCTTCATCAGCAAGAGTTTCAAGTCCTCCTCACATTCAACAAGCAAGGGTTGTGTCATCTTCATATCTCAGTTTGTTAATAAGCCTTCTTCCAGTCCTGATGCAGTACTCCTCTTTATATAATCCAACTTCTCTGATGATTTGCGCAGCATGTAGTTCGAACAAATGTGTTGAGAGGATACAACTCTGACACACACCTTTCCTTATTTAAAAGCATGCAGTATTCCCTTGTTCTGTTCACACAACTACCGGTTGATCCATGTACAATTTCCAAAGGAGCACAATGAAGTGTTTTGTAATTCTTATTTTTCTCAAGGTTATCCACAGTTTATTATGGCTCACATAGTCTAATGACTTTGCATAATTAATGACACACAGTAAACATCTTTTTTGGTATTCTCTACTTTGAACCAAGATTGATCTGACATCAACAATGATATACCTGGTTCCATGTCCCATTCTGAATCCAACCTGAACTTCTGCCAGTTCCCTGGCTATGTACCACTGCAAACATTGTTGGATGATCTTAAGCAAATTTTTATTTGTGTGTGATCTCAATGATATCATTCTATAGTTTGAGCCTTTTGTTGGGTCACCTTTCCTTGGAATGGACACAAATACGGATATAGTCAAGTCAGTTATCCAGGTAGCTGTGTTCCAAATTTCCTGGCATAGACCCGTGCGTGCATCCAGTGCTTCTTCAGATTTCAGAAACATTTCAGTGCGTGTTCCATCAATTCCTGGAAGCATGTTTGTGGCTAATTCATTCAGTTCAGTTTGAACTTCTTCCTTCAGGACCATTGGTTCTTGCTCATACCCTGCCTCCTGAAATGGTGGACTCTTAACTAGTTCTTAGTATGGTGACTCTGTGTATTCTTTCCATCTTGATGCTTCCTGCATCATTTGGTACTTAACCTATAGCATCTTTAAAAATTGCAATTCAAAAATGTGTCAAATGTGTACAAATTAATGGATGTATGACTGATGTTATGCTCTGAAAATCGCCTAATTCACATTAAAAAGTTTTTTTAAAAGAAGGTGGTGACAAAGTTGTTCAATGAGAGAACAATAGTTTCTTCAACCAATAGTTCTGAAACAACTATTTTCTTCACTAAACAATGAAGATATGCCTAAAAGTAGTTGCTCAACTCCCTGTTTTCAATTATTTGTGTTATATACCAAAGAGTGGTATAGTTGCATTATAACTCTGGTGGCACAATGATTAAAGCTTGGCTTCTAATGGAAAATTTGGTGGTTTATTACCCATTCATAATTTCTGTGATACAAAAGACCTGGAGATCTCCTCTCATAATGATTGCAACCTAAAAAACTCTACGTGGCATTTCAGCCCTGTCATAAAATGTCATTCAAATTTGGAACGGACTTCATGACATATAATAGCATGGTAATTCTATTTATAACTGTTGGCGGAATAGTAAGGCTATTTTCTACGGTGGTTATATCATTTTACATCCCCATCATTTGTGTTATTTCTTCATATGCTTTCAAGCAGTTACTATTTTTTCACTTTTTAAAGTAATAATTATCCCAGTGGATTTAGATTGGTTATCTTATTGTAGTTGTCATGTTCATTTTCTTAATGACTAATGAAGTAGAACATCTCTTCATGTACTTATTGGCCATTTGTTTATCTTCTTTGGAGGAATATCTATCCAAGCCCTTTACTCACTTTAAAACAAATCATTTAGTTTGTAATTGTTGTTGAGAATATACACATGAAATACAATAGTTTCTACATGTACAATTCAATGACAGTGATTGCATTCTCCATGTTATGTAACCATTATCATCCTCTTTTTCTGAATTCTTTCTCTCTATTAACATAAATTCACTGCCTCTCAGGTTTAAATGTAATTTTGAAAGTTAGTATGTTCAATTTAACCCTGTATACATAGTTTATAAAAGAGCATAATGCTAAAGGTAGACATATTTTTACGTTTAGCTAAACTAATTTTTTGTTGTTGTTTGAAGAAGAGTCCAGGGGACAGTTTTGGTTTAAGATTTAAAGATTGTCTCAGGGAAATGATTTCAAGAGTTCATTCAGCTTTCAAAGCAGTAGAAAGCCAGCCTGATGTCCCTGAGAATTTGAAATTGTATTCTACATTTTCCTCTTTTTGATCAGGAATTTTCTATAGAAATCTTGATCAATTGTTCAGTAATGGCTGGTGGCCACTATTCAGTTCTCCTGGTCTCATAGCAAAGGTTGCATTCATGGAGGTCACACATTCCATATCCTCTGTTGCTCCAAGAAATAGATATTAATTTCTATCGCTTAGATGGCCATTTAACTGACACTATGCGACAAAATAGGACATAGAACAGAAGCACAAAACTTGTTGTTAGGCCAATTAGCTGTAATGTCCTATGAAACAATGATCTTAACCCCTCACACCAAGGAACTCAATCCCAGGAAGTATTTGGGTGTACACAAACAACCTATTTATTTGTTTGTTAGTTTATGTAATTTAATATATGTCTATCACACAACTTTTGCCATTTTAACTTTTTACAGGTGTACAAATCATTGACAGCAATTATAATAAACATTTTATTTGTTTATTTGTTCTTGAGTTGTAGGAGTTCTTTAGATAGTCTGCATAGTGCACCCTTATCATATATATGGTTATCAAATATTTTCTATCATTCTGAGGTTGCCTTTACTGTTTCTTGATTCTTCCTTTTACCAATTTTTTTAACTAGGCAGTCTTTTAAATTTTTTATTTTGTAGTTGTTTTTAAGAACATACACAGCAGGCTTATACCAAACTCAACAGTTTTTACATATACAATTCAATGACACGGACTGCAGTCTTCAAATAGTATAACCATTCTCACCATCCTTTTCTGACTTTTTATTCATTTTGATGAACAAAGCTTCTAATTTTGATGAAATCCAGTGCATCTATTTATTTGTTGCTTTTTAAAATTTCATGATTATCAATTTATTGCCAAATCCAAAATTAATGAAAATTTACTCTGCTTCTTCTAAGAACTCTATTGTTTTAATTCTTATATTTAGGCCATTGATCAAATTTAAGTTCTTTTCTATTGAGTGACAGAAATCCAATGTCAACATTTAATGTTGTTCCAGAACCATTTGTTGAAGAAATTATATTCTCTCCATTGAGCAGACTTGTCACTCTTTGCAAAACTCAGTTGGCCTTTGATGTGTGGGCTTATTCTGCACTCACAATTCTATTCCACTTGTCTTCATGTCTACTTTTATGCCAATACAACACTATTTTGATGACTATATCTTTGTTCTAAGTTTTGAAACCAGGAAATGTGAGTCCATTAATTTTATTCTTCTTTTTACAAGAATATTTTGTCTACTTGAGCTTGTTGCAATTTCATATCTTTCTGAAAAAGAAAGCATCTGGAATAATTGTGTCAGACCTGTAAATCACTTGGAATAATATTCACACTTTAACAATGTTAAGCCTTTCAATGCATAAACATCAAATATATTTGTTCTTTTAGTTCTTTAATTTCATTTAATAATACTTTATAGTTTTCAGTATACAGGTCTGTTGTTACCTTGGTTTACTTTTTCCCTAGGTATTTTATTTTTATAGATTTTGGTTTGAATGGAATTATTTTCTTAAGTGTATTGAACTTGCATTTTTCAGCTGTTCTGAATTTTTCAAATTTAATTTTTGATTATTATGCTCAATCTTATACTAAAGCAGTCACTTGAAATGTGTAATACTCAATCCAAAGGATGATCTGCCATGTAGTTTTAAAGGCAAAATGCAGTTGTTGTTGTTGTTTTTTGTGTTTGCTTTACTCACACTTAATTTGTGAAAGCCATTCTTGAAGCTGCAGCATCACTACAGATATAACTGGCACTTTTGAAGCTCATATGGCAAACAACAAGCATTTGTTAATTTAGCAATCTGAACAGGAAATGGAAAAGAAAACACTGAAAAGAAATTTCTTTGTTGTAAATTCGGTGAAGATTTACAGAGCCAATCAACAATTTTAGTCCACTCATATACATTAATTTTATTTAACTATTATACAATTCAATAATACTAAGAAGGGTTGTGCCTTCATTACCACAATCAATTTGGGTACATTTTCTTTCTTTTTGTACCCACTGGTATTGACTCCCCATTTCTCCTACTTTCTCCTTCTGTGCCTCCTTTTAATTATTATTTCATTTATTATCTTCATAAATCCATCCATCTTAGTTTCCCTGTACAGAAAAACATACAAAATAAAGACAAAAAGCAAAAAAAGGACCTAGCAACATGATCATGTGAAAGAGAGAAAGACCTCAATCTAAGAAAAAGCAGAGGATATTAGAAATTTAGGTAAGTTTAAAATGGTTCAAAAGGAGATCTAATGACAAAGAGTTACATTCCAGTCTAAGTAGAGCTGCTATAAATAACTTTACAGTGCTCTTCATCTGATATTATGATTGTTCACATTCCTAGTCTATGGACAGTGGGAATTCACCAGGGACTCGATCTAAGTAGAGACACTGCAAATAGATTTCATAGTGTCATGCAAACAAGGTGTTTAGAGTTTAGGTACTGGTATCAACCCTCCTCCAAGTTTGGATCTTATTGTTGGATCCTCCAGGATTGTTGGATCTTATTGTTGGATCATCCAGGGTTGGATCTCAGGTTGGTGCTCTTCTGTGTGAAGAAAACACTTCTTGCTCTGACATATAAGCAACAAAAGATTCCCATTGTAAGGGTCCAAAATGTATGCAACACAGATATTAATGTAAAGTTCCTCATTAAGCATATTAGAGTGTGTTGTTCAAGTTAAAAGGGAAGACTACACCAGTTTCACACCGATTAAAGCTTTGTATTTTCCTATCTATACTTTAAAAAATATTCCAGGGGCTTGTATTCTTTGACCTCTGAAGTAGTTTCTTAGTTTCATATCATGTGCATAACCTTCCTTCACATAGCATCGTGAGCCATATAATTCAAAATTATATTTTCTTTAAGCCATGTATAAACACATGTGCTTGATAATGCATAACTCTGAAAGACTGTTTTTTAATACAATGATGCTTTGTTTCTCTTGAACCTGATAGCCATCTTGTGTCATTCAAAGGAAAAACTTCCTTTTCCCAACAAGGTTACCCTTTCCTATGAGCATTAAAAGATAGCTTTAAGCCATTCGCAATGATGACCTTGACTAGGAAAATGTAAGTTAATAAGGCTTCAACAAATTATGGTCTTTTTGGTCGATTTGCCTAGTGAACTGTTAATTGTAAAACTGAAAGACATTATGTTCAGCTTTCTCTATCACATCTTTTGTGTTTTAACAGTGACACTTCATTGAGTGCAATTAACAAAGCCTAGGAGATTTATTAACACACTTCTTCATGGCCAATGATCCATTCCATTTAAGACATAACACTGTAAAATGCACATTATCTCCTTTTGGCACTTACAATAATGCTTCATGAACTAGGAAGGCATATGTTAAAGCAGATAAAATAGCATTATTAGCTGACAAATCTTACAATTTATTAGACAGTTAATTTATCAGCTTAAAAGACACTTAAAACAGCTGTGCATTTAATGTCTTTTTAATGTATCCAGTAAAACTTGCATAATTGCCTGTAGTGCAATTTATTTTTAGCTATGTTGCAAAATGTCTGCATTTACTGTTTACATCTTCTTTAATTTTTCCTGCAAGACTCATCACATCTCTTCCTGAGCCCTAAAGGCTAGGGCCAATAATCAGACAAAAAGCCTCTTCATACAAATGGTTCCCCATGATTGAACTATTCAAAAGTGCGTATTGCTTGGGATCCAGGGAGTGTTAGCATTTTATCTCCACCCCAAGGGCAAAGTCTGAGGTTCCAAAACTTTACTTTTTAACAATGTATTTACTTATAAAAATAAAATAAAGGAATAAAATGAGGTGGAGTCAAATAGAAGGTTCTTATCAGAGGTTGTCACATAAAATTCAAGCAACAACAACTTTCCCAAGTATTTTAATTTGAAGCCTATTTGGAAATTTATGTCTAGTGTGTGAGTTAAGAAGGTTTTCAGACTACAGTAGAAAGGTTTTTTCATTTTATTTTTAAGGTAACAGCTCCCTCCTGAACAATTGGTTTAAACCTAACAATTGCACTAATGATGGGCAGTTCACCAGCAACTCCGAGGGAAAAAGACTGGGCTTTCTACTCCTGTAAATAGTTAGTCTCAGAAACCCACAGGGATGTCACTATGAGTCAGAATTGACTCAATGGCAGTGAGTTTAGTTTTTCTATTGCAATGATAAGGAGTCCTAGTGGCACAGTGGTTAAGCACTCTGCTGCTAAATAAAAGGTGAGTGGTTCAAACCCATTAGCCACTGTGTGGACAAAAATATGAAAGTTCACTTTCCTAAAGGTTTACATTCTTGGAAACTCTATGTTCTGTAGGGTCATTATAAGTTGGCATCTACTTGATAGCAATGGATTTATGGCACTACTGGAAAAAGAGCCCAGGAGAAAAGGGTGAAAAAACTAGAAACATTCCATGACTTAAGTGTGTGAATTCGTCTTATTTTGTTGTTGTTATGTGTTTGATGAAAACGTTCTTAAAGCTTTCTATTTCCTACAGAAGCTTTCACACGACTTATATCTGGAGCAAATTAGGCTAGTTATTATAAAAGCAAATATATATATATATATACATTATAAAAATATATATATATAATATATATATAAAATGTGTATATATATATATATATATACACATTGCCCTAAATGGAATAGCAAGTCGAAATTTGGCCTCTACAAAGATTTATAGCCCAATAAGAGAGCAGCCATATCATTCTTAAATTTAATTTGTTTTCTTCCCAAATCTGGCATGAGTTTACTCATTACTGAAAGCCTGAGTCATGTGTCCATTTTTGTAAATAATTTGAGGTGCCCAAATATAACACTTCTTTCCAACTGGCTTAGAAATTCCTTAAGATTTCCATCTTTCACAGGAATTTCTAGAAAAGACAATCCAGTTAAGCTCATATATGTTTATATGCATAAAGATTTATCTCAAGGGAATATCTCATTTATCTCATTCACTTGTAGAGACTAGAAAAGTCCAAGGCTATGGGTCAGCTATCAGGCTAGAGGATTCTCTGACTCATAAAATAGCAGAGTGCTGAGGACTCCCAAGAGTGAAAGAAAATATGAAAATCTGCTAGTTCAAGGCCAAAGAACAGAGTCATATGATTAGCCAGATAAGGATACACATCCAACAGAAAGCAAGCAAGTCTTGCCAGAGCATCCAGATATAATGAAAGAAGGCACAACTGAGGAAACACCCTTTCAATTGACTGGCTACTCAAAGCAGATCTTATTGTGGACGTGATTATATTATTTTAGATATCATCATAGTATGGATGGTAACTATATCATATCTGCCAAACTACTGACAACCATGGTCCAGGCAATTTGACACAAAATGTTAGCTATCACAATCCACACTTGTGCCGCATGGCACCTATATAAAAACTAAACCAAACTCACAGCCATCAAGTCAATGCCGACTCATAGCAACCCCCTGTATGATTCTGAGACTGTAACTGTTTACGGGAGTCGAAAGCCCAGTCTTTCTCTTGGAAAGCTGTTGGTGATTTCGAATTGACAACCATGTGGATCACAGACGAACGTGTATCCATTACACCACCAGGGCTTCTTTATATAAGAGGGAGTATTCCCTTTCCCCCCAAAAAGAAAAGGGTTTTTTCAAAGCTGTGGATTTAAATATTTTTTACAAAACAACCTTAGCACGTTCAAATTACTCCCCATTACACTTAATACAGTTGTCAAATCTGTGACTTCCCGTACTACAAACCTCCAATCAGCAGAGCTTTTTTCCTTTTTTTCCATTTCAGTAATAAGATGTACCCCCTCGTACATCTCCTTAAATCATGTCTCAAAAGAAAGACCATTATAAAGGCATACTGTCTCTAACGTGATACAGATAATGCAAGAATAACCAAAAGTGCACTAGTCCAATTTACATCTTATATTTTGTAAGTGAAGAAAACAAATATATTCGATACATAAATACTAGGAAGAAATACCCATAATGATTTGGGTCCTCATTTCTGCAACTGTTCATGTGGTTGTAGATTATATTTAAAATTATTTTTTCTACCATCCATTCTGTATTTCCTTTGCCTGCGGCTGGTACTTCTGCTGGTATGGTTCTTGGACTAGTTGATGTACCAAATTTTCATTCCGGACATTTCTGAGCCATTAGTAGTTATATTAGAGTTGAGCTGCTATTGTTTTCCATTGACTTTAATCACAGGGCACAATAGTACTAAGATGTGCCGTAAGGATTTCTGGGATTGCAGGTACTGTATATTTTTCTTGACCTCCATTACATAAGATGAGTCCAATATCCCTTTGGTAATCAGGATAATTCATACCATCCAATATATTAACTCCTTCCATTGCTTCTTGATTCAGAGATGTGAGGAGTCCATAATGGTTGGAGCACATTCTGAACTTCCAATTCAATGGAATCATCTCATGATGGGAGTATTCTTCTTTTTGTAACTAAGACCTTCAAACACAAAGAGCTCAGGGTTTTAGGGACCAGAAGCAATTATTTTTAGTGAGCCACTAGAGGTCATAGTAAATGGTTCCACTTTCATTTCCACCCCTGGATTCCTGAGCTCATGAATCCTAGCTATTAGAAAACAGACCATATATTGGATGCTGGCTTAGAGTCTATGCAGCTTTGTGGAGAACATTCCTCTTACAAGACCAGGTATTGCCACCAAGCTAGCCCTGAAATTTTGAAGGCTATTTCATCAATATATCTGCACCAGTATGATGGGGGAACATGATAAGACCAATGAATTCCATGAGTATGGGCCCGTGTCCACACTTTACTTGCTATGATGTGGTTCCCTTGATCCAAGGTGACACTGTGTGGGGAAAAAACACACCAGGGATATGGCTTTCTGTGAGTCCATAAAACGTAGTTTTGACAGAAGTATTGTGTGTAGGGAAGGAAAATATATAACTAGAGTAAGTATTCCAGTAAGAACAAAATGCTGCCCTTTGCATGATACAAGAGATCCAATATGATCAAACTGACACCAGCTTGCTGGCTGATCACCCCGAGGAATTGTTTATATTGCAGGTGAAGTATTGCTTTCTCATGCTAGAAATTAGGCACTCAGCAGTAACTATAGCCAAATCATTGTGGCTGAGCCCATGCATAAACTCCATGCCTACTACCATGGTCACATTGTTCACAAGCCCTTTGGGCAATGGCAAGAGTACATTAGGAAAGGAAATGGCTGGTTTTCTCAGCACATGTCAATCTATCTACTTAAAATCATCCTTTGTCAAGGTTACCCTTCGGTCACATGAAACACAAATATCTTCACTTTTTTTTTTACCTACTCAGAGAGGTTTATATACATGCCTGTTTCTGAGACTTCTTTGTCACCATTTTTTCTATCGTGTTCCTTCCAAGCCCCTGACCATCTACTCAGCTCATCTGTACAGGTCATGAATCAGTATACAATCCCTCATCTGGCAATTTCTTCCTAAACAAAGTGAAGAACCAGGTGAATTGCTGAAAATTCTACCCAGTGAGGATTTCCCATCATTATGGTCCTTCAGGGAGGTCCCAGAACACAGTGGTAGTATGTCTGTTGTCCATTTTCAAATAGTGCCTGAATATGGTATAGAACCATCTGTAATAGAAAAATTGTCTATTCCTCAGTCAATTGATAACAAGGAATTTCCCAGACTGGGAGAGGGAAAGTAATGTGACAGGACTGGAGGGGCATTTGTCCTATTTCCTCATGTAACTTACTTGTACCTTCAGGTCCAGCTTAAGTCCAAATTCACATAGACCACATTAGTTTAATAATGATGGAGGGCTCTTGTGGACATCCAACTTTATTATTTTGTGGAGCAGATAACACAAAATTCAACACCTAGCTCATGGTGACTTGGTGGCACTTGGTTCAGTCTCTACTACAGCTAAATAATAAGCCAAAATTACTTCACAAAAGGAGAGCAGTTATCTGCATGGGATGCTACAATTTTGTTCCAAAACCCACCAATAGGGACCTGCCAAGGATTTCAAGCACTTTATGTAACATAGGATCAACTTGTACATAAAGCCCAAGTAACAGAGCAATTTGCACAATATGCTGAACCTCTTGCAGACTCTTCTTTTGTTCTGAGCCTCACACAAAACTAGCAGCTTTTGAGGCACTTTATAAATGTTGTTGTTAGGTGCCATTGAGTGATTCTCACTCAAAGCCACCCTATGAGCAACAGAGCTGAACACTGCTTGGTCCTTTACTATCCTAACATCTGTTCTTACGGTTGAGCCCATTTTTTTGCAGCCACTGTGTCAACCCATCTTGTTGAGAGCCATCTTCTTTTTCCCTACTCTGCTAATTTACCAAGCATGACACCATTCTCCAGGGACTGGTTTTTCCTGACAACATGTTCAAAGTACGTGAGATGAAGTCTCATCCTCCTTGCCTCTAAGGAACATTCTGGCTGTGCTTCTTGCAAGACAGACGTTTGTTCTTTTGACAGTTCATGGTACAGTATACTTTGCCAGCATCATAATTCAAATGCATGAATTGTTCTTAGCTCGTCCTTATTCAATTTCTAACTTTCACATGCGTATGAGGCAATTGAAAATACCACGGATGGGGTCAGGCGCACCTTACTTGTCATAGTATTCTCTTTGCTTTACAACACTTTCAAGAGGTCTTGTGCAGCAGATTTACCCAACACAATGCATCCTTTGATCTCTTGACTACTGCTTCCATGAGCATTGATTGTGGAATATAAGCAACGCAAAACTTCTTAACAACTTCAAACTTGTCTCCATTTATCATGATATTAGTTCTGAAATTTTTCCTCTGCTTTACACTGAGTTGTAATCCATAAGGAAGGCTGCAATCTTTGCTTTCATCAGCAGGTGCTTCAAATTCTCCTCACTTTCAGCAAGCAAAATTTTGTCATCTGCATATCCTAGTTTGTTAATCAGTTTTTCTCCAATCTTAATGCCCCATTCTTCTTCATGTAATCCAGTTCAGCGTACAGATTAAATAAGTATGGTCAGAGGATAAAACCTTGACATGCACCTTTCCTGATTTTAAACCATATAATATAACCATGCTCCATCTGCACAACTCCCGCTAGATACATGCACAGCATCCACATGAGCACAATGAAGGGTTCTGGACTTCCCAATCCTCTCAAGGTTATCCATACTTTGGTATGATTCACACAATTGAACGCCTTGGCACAGTCAGTAAAGCAGAAGTAAACATGTTTTCTGTTATTCTCTGCTTTCAGCCAAATTCCACCTGACACTAGTAATGATAATATCCCTTCTTCCAAGTCCTCTTCTGAATTCTGTCTGACCTCTGGCAACTCCTTTCTTGGCTTTTCTATTTTTTCAAGCAATGCATATTTCTGTTTTCTTAAATGATCTTCACAACTCTCCCTTGTGACAGTTTTATGTATTTCAATCAAATATTTATACCAAAAGTCATCAAGTTATTATTTTACAAGAAAGCATATCTGTGGCCATATATGTGTAAAGCAGGCTGTTAATTTTTGAGACAATGATTTTGGAGTCCATAAAAATCAAATATGTTGGCCTTCAGTTGGTTCTGACTCACAGAAACCATATAGGACGGAGGAGAATTGCTCCACAGGGATTCCAAGTCTATAAATTCACCATTCATCTCTCATTTTATCAAACTGCAATAATTTGCATGTTGCCGTGATGTTGGAACCTATGTCAGTAAAGCTCTCAAACTAAGATAGATTGTAAAGGAGGACTTGGTAATCTACTTCTTAAAAAAAAAAAAAAAGAGCCACTGCAACTCTTATGAGTAGCAGGAGAACATTGCCTGATATAGTGCTTGAAAATGAGATTAGAAAGCACCCAGTATATAACTAGGAAGGAGTTGTTTCATCAAAGTGTCAAGCTTAATGACGTAGATGAAGTAACATTTTCAAACATTTAAGTTGATGTTATGGCATTAAAAATGTGTAGAGACTGCTACAAATATCCATTAATAATTAGAACAAGAAATGTATGAAATACAAAGGTTGGAGAATTCACAATTGTCAGAAATGAAGTGGGGTGCATAAAAATTGGTAGTAGTGAGCTGAAATGGATTTCTATCAACCATTTGAATTTTGAAAATATTCTATTATGTCAGGGATGACAAACTAAAGATAAATGACATCACAATCATTATGGGAAAGAGCATTTCCCATTGTACTTCCCTGAAGTACAACCCTGCCAGTGATAATATAATACCCACAGAGGTACGAGGAGTATCAGTTAATATGAACCTTATTTTTCACACCAACTACTATTCATAAAGATACAGGATTTGAGGAATTTTCCTAGCTTCTGCACTTTGGAATTGTTTAAGTCTGTGATCAAGGTTCATTGATAAGTACTAATTCATTGGAATGCAAAAGTTGCATATAAATATGAATGTGTTGGACACTGCAGGATATAATTTTTCAAGATCAGTGATTCACTCATTGCAAATCCCTTTTTTTTTCAACAACAGAATAGAATGAACACTATAAAGGAGTCAAATTGACTACATCTGTGAAAGAGAAAGTGAAGAAATTCAACATCAGACAGTAACACCCTAGGTGATGACTGTGGAGAAGATAAATTTCTTATATGTAAGTCCAAGTTGAAGCTGAAGAAAAATTTTAAAGTCTTGAAAGCTAAAGTGCAGCTTTCAATAATCCAGTCCTCCCCTAGCCGCCACCCCCTATCAAACTTAGAGACTATCTCAAGAATAGATTCTACTTAGTAATCACAAATGATTGAAGACCAGAGGAACTATGGAATGGCACCAAGGACATCATACATGATGAAGTCAAGAGGTCATTTCAAAGCGAGAAAAGACTGAAATGGATGTCAGAATAGATTCTGAAGCTTGTTCTTGGATGTAGAGAAGTTAAAGGGAATAGAAGAAACAATGATACCAAAGAACTGAACAGACCATATCAGAAGAAAAAGCATTTTTTTCTTTCTAATTTTAAGGGTTTTATTGATCTATAATTCACATGTCATAGAATTCAATAATTTAATATGATAAAGGGGTTGTGAAATCATCACCACAATAAAGTTACATTTTCTGCTTTCTTGTAGTCATTATTATTAGCTCCCCACTATCCCTCAATCTCCCTTGCTGTAACACCAAGAAACTATTAATCCCGTTATTGTCTCTGTAGATTTGTCTATTCTTGATTTCATATAAAGAAATATATACAAAAACTAAAATCAAAATAAACAAACAACTAAACTAAAGCCCAACAGCAATAACAAAATAAACCAGGAAAAAACTTAAATTGAAAAGATGACAGAAAATAATAAAAACTAGAATAAATGGGTCCAAATGAACAACAAATGATAAGGTGCTAAATTTTAACCTAATTACATCTTCATTAATCTGCTTTCTAACACACTGTCTTTTAACAAGGCTATTTCCATCTCTGGTCAATGGTCAGAGGGGATTTATGGAAGGCTTAATCCAATTGAGGACCCTGAAAAATAGATTTTGGATCTCACTGTCATCCATAGCCTTCACACTGGGTGCGCAGAATTTCAGCTCTAATCATATTGGCTTCTCTCATCTTAGATTTTTATTCTTTTCTTTACAATCCTTGGATCACACAGGCTGGTTTTCTTTTTCCACATGGACTTAGCTGTCACCTCATTTAGTGGGTTTCTTAAGACGAAATCTTCCTAATGAACTGTGCAAAGACCTAGAATTAGAAACACAAAAGAGAAAAACAGATTTGGTATTTCTCAAGCTGCTTCAACTATAGAAAAATTTCAAGACTAGAATTCAAATATTGAAGGATTCTATAGGCAAAATATGAAATGATACATGAACATCAAAAGAAACTGAAAGTAATACACAGTCTTCATACCAAAAAAAATTAAATAATTGTTCAAAGTTCAATCATTTTAGGATGTAGCATAT
>NW_022111319.1:1990295-1992241 GCF_000313985.2 Echinops telfairi
TAGACTCATGCAGCACATGCAATGATGCTGAATGCAGTAAGATCACAGGCCAGTGAGTAGAAAGTTTTGTGTTTCCAGTGGCAGTGGAGGCATCTCAACACTGGTGCAGGTCTCCACATGTCTCCTCCATCTCTCTGAGGGTATCAACATCCAGAAAGGAAAGGCTGAGAGTGTGTGTCCTGACTCCATGGAGGATGACAGGAGTACCCAGAATCCTCAGGAGAAAGCCATGCCCACACAGAGGCATTATTGGCTATGGCCTGATTGACAGACTAGATTCCACCCCTTCACTCAAGTTGACAGAAGATTATGGAACTGCCCCAATCGAGGACTGATGGTATTGAAAGAAGTCCAACCTTCACTGAATTCACTGGCAAAAAGCAAGCCTTCAGGGATTGACAGAGTACCTGTAAAGAAGCTTTAATAAATTGATGCAATGCAGCAAGCATTCATCCAACTATGTCATGAAATTTAGATGACAGCTACCTGGTCACCTGACTGATGAGATCAATATCTGTGCCCACTCTAAAGAAATGTGATCTTGTTAGAATGCAAAAATATTGATTGAACAATATTATTAGCAAGGATAATAAAATTATCTTCAGTAAAGACATTTTATGAGTGACATTAATGATGTACAAGTAAAGTTTTGCTGAAGATAATTAAAAATAGTTACTGTAGTACATTGCTGGGGAAATGCCAGAAATATGGGCTGGATTCAGAAGGAGACGTAGAACAAAGAATATCAGTGCTGATATCAAATGGATCTTAATGAAAGCAGAGAACACACCAAAATATATACTGGGTATGTGAAGGCATTTAACTCTATAAATTATAATAACATTACAGAGAGTGAGAACTACAGTATACTTAACTGTGCTCATACGTAACTGGTACATAGACCAAAAGGTAGTCACTCAAAGAGAGCAAGAGGATAAACTGCATAGTTTAAATTGGGAGAGTTGTGCATAAAGGTTGTATCTTTTCACCATATTTATTCATAATCCAAGAAGCTGGCCTGTATAAAGAAGAATGAGGCATCAGGATTGGAGAGAAACTCGTTAATAACTTGTGCTATGCAGAAGATACAACCCTGCTGGCTGAAAGTGAAGGGAACTTGAAGTCCTTGCTGTTATAGATCAGATTATAGCCTTCACTGTGTACTATATCTCAATATAAACAAAATAAAGTTGCTCACAACACCAAATAAACAGAGAAAATATTGAAACTGTCAAGGATTTCATTTAACTTGGATCTTTAATCCATGCCAATGGATTAAAGTAATGGAAGCAGTAATCAAGAAATCAAAGGATGTATGGATTGGGCAAATCTGCTGAATATGGCCTCTTAATCTGGTGTCAATTTGAGACTATTAAGAGTGAAGGGGTAGAGTTTAGCCTGTCAATCAGGTTGCAGCTTGGTGACCTTATTTTAAATGAGATAAATAGCTCATTGGAAACCAGAGATTCTCTCTGCTTCGTATTCCTGATGACAAGAAACATGGAGTTATGCTAGAGCCCTGAAACTAAAGGAGCCACATAGAGACTCATGCCAGTGCTGAGATGCTTACATTGCCACTGGATCCACAATACTTTCCACCCACTGGCCTGCGATCTTCCTGAATTCGGCATCATTGCCTGTGTTTCGTGAGTCTGAAGAGGAATTAATAGATTGGTATTAGACATATGGGCTAATATTGGACTTACAGACTTGATATGGACTGGGCTGGGACGTTTTCTCAATATTCAATGCTCTTGTGTATAAACAATTGCTCTTTCTTATACACACATGAGTGTCCATGAGTTTGTTTCTCTAGCCAACCCAGACTAACACACATGTAACTTACAGGTCTAAAATAGGTGCGATGTAACAACGATGAACAATACAACTTTCCTCTAGTTCCTAAATGTTTCCTCCCCGCTCCCACTACCATGACTCGAATTCGA
>NW_022111319.1:1992749-1995304 GCF_000313985.2 Echinops telfairi
AAAAAAGTTATAACCAAACCATCAGGATGCAAGAAAAAATATTGACATTAATAGTTTGTTATTGTATTATTTGCTACCATCTTCCTGGAATTCAGAATTTTGTTAGTAAATTGAAAAGTAAAAATTAGAGACATTTTAAAATGATAAAAATATATATATAACTGAAAGAAGCCATGGTATTTTCATCACAGAACACAGGCTGCTTCACCCATGACTGAGACCATCCATGTTAATCATAATTGCATGGGTTCATTGCTCTTGAATCCAACAGCCAGTACAGCAGTTCTCCGAGAAAAGTTGGTTTGAAGTTCATGGACTTAGAAGCTCTGATCTATACTTATCTGTTCACTAAGAATCCAGTGGTTTCCAATTAGTAGTCCTTATATGAATGCTAAAAGAACTGTCACAGTGAAATGAGAAAAATATGGACAGTGTAGTATTTTTTTAATGGTGTGATGGTTAAGTTTGCATGTCAACATGGTTGAGCTGCAATTCTTAGTAGTTTGGCAGGTATGACGTAGTCGTCCCCTATGATTAGATCTTATATAATCAATTCCCTGATGAGATCTGCTATGGATACCTAATCAATGGAAAGAAAGTTTTCTTGATGGGTGACATGCTTGCGCTATACATATGGACCTTCTGCCAAAGCTCTCTTGCTTTCTGCTATATTTAGGTCCTGCATCTGCCTCCTCTTCTGACCTCAGGTTCTTTTTATTCTAGCCATAAACCTGCCATGTCATCTGCCAACCTCGGATTTATTCACCTCTATAGCCATAGTTTGTTATCTTACTTTTTAATCTAGGAGTTTTCAGCCTCTGCACCTGTATGAGTCTGGAGAAGCTACTACCCTGATATCTGACCTTTGACCTTGGGACTTTCCAGCTTCTACAACTGTGTGAGCCATTTCCTTCAGATAAATCTCTTTATGTATAAGCATATATATGCTCCATTGGTTCTGATTCTTTAGAAAGCTCAGGATAAAATAAGACACTAAATATAAGGTGTTTTATTTTCCTTTATCTGTAGATTGTTTTCCTTCTTACATTTCTTTAGGAATTAAACTATTATTTATTGTATTATGTTGAAATATCAATAATGCCCAACCAAGTCCACTGCCATTGAGTTGATTTTGACCCCTAGAAACCTTATATAGGATAGAGAAGAACACCCCCTTAGGGTTTCTGAGATTGTGAATCTTTAATGAAGCAGACAATCTCATCTCCCTACTAAAGAACAGCTAATAAGTTTGAATTACTGACTTTGCAGTTAGCAGATGAACACTTATCAATCAGCATCACCATAGATTGACATAGATTTGATTCTGACTCATAGCAACCCTATTGGACATAGTTTAACTGCCTCTTAGGATTTCTGAGACTAAATTTTCAAGGGAACAGGCAGCCTCATTTTTCACCCTTGGAGAAAAGAATGGATTTGAACTGCTAACCTTGCAGTTAACAGTCCAATGTATACCCCTCTATACCATCAGGGCTCCTTTGAAGCATCAATAGCAGTATTAACTATTTAATTATTTGGCAAAATGAAAAAGTAGCAGCTCTGGGTTTTTCTGATAATCTTTCAAAAATTTGAATCCATCTATGAAATTTCTCAACCAAAGAACATGTTTTCCACAATTGTACAGCAACTCATTAACTCTGAAAGTTCTATACATGGTGATAGAGACTGAGCATAGAATGCTGAGAGAGAGGCAGTAGAATGAAGAACTGACAAAAGGGAAATTAGTTATACTTCTGAAATCAATGGTCTGAACTTTATCCTGCTCCAGTCACCAAAAGAAGTATCAAATGTCTTCTTTTGACTATTCTTTCCACCTTTGCATCATGAATTCTAAAGACCTCCATATGCTGAAGAATTTTTTATTTGGAAAGAAAAGAAAATCTCTCAAAACACAGAAAAGAGAAGGAAATGAACAGCAAAGAGAAGAGAGAGGCAGGGATGTCCCTTATCTCTTTTCAGAGATAATTGAAGGAAGATTCCATGTTTTCTAAATTGAATACCCTTTTCTCTGTGCTTGGGATTCAGACTCTTTAAAATACTAGTGATTGTTATACTTTACTAGCTTAGCATATATCTCATCACTGACTAACAGCTTCTGTTGAATTAGGAGTTTGGAAAGAATTGAAGAAGATGTGTGGTCTATAAATGGGAGACAAATCATTACAGGCACATTCAATCCTCTTAGCAAATTCACCTTAGGGCAGTTTTTCTAACAAGCATTACATGGAACAGAAGGGTAGTGGGAAGGAACATATAGAAGAAATACCCAGTAGGGATGGCCCAAACCAGATATCTCTTGCTAATATCATACAGGGCACACCAACACAACAGTTTATTTTTGGCAATGCATCTGGATATTTTCCTTACCATAGATTGATGCCACAGAACTGTCTGCAACCAACATGGACCGCTAGGCTCAGAGGCAGAGTAGTCATCCACCTAAGTAGCATGTTTTCTTTCTTTTTTTTTTAACATTTTATTAGGGGCTCATACAACTGTTATCCCAATCCATACACACATCAATTGTGTAAAGC
>NW_022111319.1:1995855-2002560 GCF_000313985.2 Echinops telfairi
ATGTATATTGTGTGTATAGAGTTTATGCTCCCCCTTCTATTAGCTCCTTAAGTTCCTTTTCCACAGTTTTCTACCCCATAGTAAAATTTTAATGTGCGACTACAAATATCTTATAGAAAACGGAGCATGTATATAGTAAGATGTAAATAACTGGCAGAAGGATCTCTCCTCAGAAAAGAGAGAAAAAAAATTCCTAAACTATCTTTTTCACTCTTTGAGCAGCACCATGGAGTCCAGTTGACAAGAGCAAGTGCCTTACAAAAGGTGATTTAAAAAAAAAGGAGCCAAGAAGAAAGTCGCTGATCCATTTTCTAAGAACGATTGCTATGTTCCGTATAAGACATATTGGAAAGCACAGGTCACCAGGACTCAAGGAACCAAAATTGCATCTGATGGCCTCGAGGGCCAAGTTTTTGAAGAGAGCCTGCTGCCCTGCAGATTGATGAACTAACCTTTAGAAAATTCAAGCTAATTACTGAGAGCATACAGGGCAAAACTGCCTCACCAGCTTCCACGGCATGGATCTTATGGGTGACAACAAGTGCTCCAGGGTAAAAAAGTGGTAGATCATGGCTGACACTTGTGTTGATGTCAAAACTACTGATGGCTATCTTTTTCACCTGTTCTATGTTGCTTTCACAAAACATTGCCACCATCAGATTCATAAGACCTCTTATGCTCAGCGCCAATGGGTTTGCCAAATCTGAAAGAAACCATGATGGAAATCATGACCTGAGAGGGGCAGACAAATGAAAGAAGTGGTCAGTAAACTAATTCCAGACAACATTGGGAAATACACAGAAACTGATTGCCAGTCTATTTATCCTCTCCATGATGTGTTAGTCAGAAAAGTGAAAATGCTGAAGAAACCCAAGTTCGAATTGAGAGAACTCACGCAGCTTCAGGGTGAAGGTGGTAGTTCTGGAAAAGCTACTAGAGAGGAGACATGTGCTAAAGTGGAAGGAACTGAGGGCTATGAGCCACCAGTTCATGAATTTGTTAAGAATTCAGACTTGTAATGGTGACAAAGAAAATACTTAGGGGGAAAAAATCACTAGACGAAAGATCATCTATATGGGAAGACAGTTTAGCCTTGTTGTTGTTATTTGGTGTCATTGAGCCAGTTCCAACCAAGAGTAACCCTGTGCACAGCAGACAGAAATATTATTCAGTTCTGCACCATCCTCACAATTGTTACTGCACTGGAGCTGATTGTTGCAGCCACTGTGTCAACCCACCTTGTTGAGGAACTTCACCTTTCTCACTGATGCCCTACAGTCCAGGGATCGTTCTCTGCTGACAACACAGCCAAAGTACTTGAGACAAAGTTTTATGATCCTCCCCTCTGAAGAGCACACTGGCTGTACTTTTCCAAGACAGATGTGTTTTTACTTTTGGCGATTTATGGTGCTTTCACAATTCTTCGCCAGCACCACAATTCAGAAATATCCATTCTTCTTCTGTCTTTCGTATTCAGGGTTCAACTTTCCCATGCATATGAGGTGATTGAAAATGCCATGGCTTGGATAAGGCATCTTAGTCCACAAAGTAATCTGCAATCTTTGATCTTCATCAACTAGTGCTTCAAGTGCTCCTCACTTTCAGCAAGCAAAGGTATGTCATCTGCATATCACAGGTTGTGAATAAGCCTTCCTCCAATCCCAGCGCTGCATTCTTCTTCATATAATCCAGTTTCTCTGATTATTTCGTCTGCATTCAGAATGAATAAATATGACGAGAAGATATAACCCTGATGCACACCTGTGTCAGTCTGGGTAGTCTAGAGAAACAAATCCATAGAAACTCATACGTGTATAGGAAACAGGTTTATATACAAAAGCAATTGAATATTGAAAATTTGCCACAGCCCTGTGCAGATTAAGCCCATAAATCCAATATTAGCTCATATGTCTGATACCAATATATAAAGTCCTCTTCTGACACAAAATGCAGGTAATGATGCTGAGTGCAAAATGATCACAGGCCAGTGGGTAGAAAGTCTTTGGATTCAGTGGTGTCGTAAGCATCTCAGCACTGGCAGGGGTCTCCATGTGGCTTCTCCAGCTTCCAGGGCTGCATCAGGGTAAATCCATGTGACTTCTCCTCAGGGATGTCTCGCAGGAAGTCAGCAGAGAGAGAAAGTATCTCCCACTTCCAAGGAGGAAATACCGGAATTCCCAGAATTCTCAGGAGAAGGCCATGCCCACACAGAGGCCTCATTGGCTATGATCCAATTGACAAACTCGTCTCCACCTCTTCACTTGTAATCCTCTCAAATCCCAAATTGATACCAGATTATGTAACTACCAAAACACCTTTCCTGATTTTAAACCTTGCACTGTTCCCACAACTGCCTTTTGATCCATTTACAAGTTCTGCATGAGCATAATGAAGTATTTTGACCTTCCCATTCTTCTCAAGCTTATCCAGAGTTTGTTATAACCCACACAATCGAATGCCTTGGCATGGTCAATATCTGTGACAATGTTCTGCTTCCATTCATTAGACCTTAAGTATCTGACAACGTTTCGATGGCATGCATAAGGTTTTCAGAGGCAACTTCCTCCAAAGTGGGTAGCCAATTCCTTCTTTTAAGTCTGCTCTTGCTCTGAAAGGTCCACTGAAATCTGTTCACTTTGGGTGACACTGCTGACATTTGAAATATCAATGACATCGCTTCCAGCCTCACAGCAACACACAAGCTACCGCAGTACAACAAAATGACAGACAAGTAGTGGATTTTAGCCTTAGATGAACGGAAAGTAATAAAGAATGGATGGCTAGAGTTGCAGTAGACATTCTTTAACCATTTGATATGATCAACTGTCTGATGAAAATATGCTTTAGTAAAATCTGGAAGCAGAAAAAACCTGGCCAGTAAACATGAATACTAAAAGATATAAAAATGATGGTCCATACATCCCAACACCTTTCTTCTGCTTCAGCTCACTACCAGTGTAAAAGGGAGCTCCAGAACGATCACCCACAGTGGAAACTTTTCTATCTAGCCCACTGCTCACTGGAAGAAGCAGTCCTACTTGTCTCTGTCTGTAAGTCTCCAAATATAATAAAATATCTATCAGATTGGCTCCAGGTCAGTTTTCTGGTCACCTGGCACCTATGTATACAAAGCCTCTCTTCCCCCTGTGATTGAGTAAACCATACAATTGGAATTCTTTTCATCTAAAATAACCATGTTATTCATTTTTCTATCTTCAACCATTTGGTTTCAGAAAGATTTTAAGGTAGAACAATTATAAATCAGCCTCACCTTTTCAAAACACTTTACAATTTACAACATTATCTTATATTCGTTCATTAAATGCATTTGGTAATGTCATACTGACAAAAAGTGAATGAAATTTTATTTTAAAATAACAGAACAAAATTAATCCTTTGTACCTAAACCAAACATTTTTATGCATTATCATTCCCTTTGAAATATTTACGTACTTTCTGAACTTTTTTTCTGTGGTTTTAACCTGCAGTCAGAGAAGATGAACCTTTTATTAAATGTGCTTGCAGCTAATATCAGTTTATCCCTAAGCATCACATGCCAGATGTTTTTAGTGAGAAGAAAATTAATGGCCTAAATAATGAATCAATTGAGGAGCAGTGGCCATAATCCATCTGCTCTTTAAACCAAGGCCCTGAGTCAGGCTGGTTTCTGGCTACACAGAATATTAATCAGTTGAAGAGTTAAATGGAGGACTCAAAGCCATTGTTGTGAGATGCCTCCGGGCGCCCCCAAGCCACTCTTTCTATAGGGTGGGCTTTATGAAAGGAATGAATAGGCAAACAAAAAGCCAGGGAGGGAGAGAGCAGTATGGAACGGGTAATTGGGATTGACTGCCTCTTGTGTGCCCAAGGAGAGAATGACTAAACACGGTCAGAGTCCAAGCCACTTCTCCTCTATTTGGTTATTCCCTAAACAGATAATCCAGTTTGATGAAAGTCAAATCATTTATTTATTGGGTTTTGTGCCATTTATCATTCTTGTCCATATATATATATATATATATATATCCCAAACCTGACATGGATATTTTATGATATTGTTTGGTGAGTTTTGTGAGGTGTATTTTTTAATTAAAAAAGTTATCGTATACAGGCATTTTTGAGTGTCCTACAAGTATTGTTATTTATTTTAATTTTCTGGGATAGTCTAAAAGCAAGTAGTGCTTTTAGATTGATAGATCTAATATTGCATTTTCTTGGGGAAAAGGCACCAAAACCCCATTTCAATTTTTAAATGATGTCTGCCCTGATTATTTTTCCTGTTTAGAGCCTGGAACTAGCTTTAGAAATATTATGGCTCTTTAACATATCACAGGGAACGGCTTTTGCTTCTCTTTAAAACCTGTAGATAGATTTAAAACCAAAACCGGAAAACCCATTGTCTTTGAGTGGATTACAACTCATAGAAGCCTTATAGGACAGAGCAGTGCCCCGTTGGGTTTCCAATACTGTAAATCTTTACCAAAATATTTCTCCCTCAGATCTGCTGGTGGGTACCACCAACCTTTTTTGTTATCAGCTGAGTCCTTTGACGATGATGCCACCAGGGCTTCTTAGATAAATGCACATACAAATATAGACAAAAATCTTCACACATTTATATTCATTTATTGATTCATTCATTTCAAGTGTTTCAAATAGCATTCACTAATTTGAACTACTTCATTTCCTCTAGTCTATACAAATTTATCAGGAACATTCAGAAAGGTGGTGCTGAGCATACTGGAAAATACCTATTGCAACTGGTGCATCCCTTTACAAAAAGCTGCTCTTGCCCTTTTAGTTACTTAGCTTTCAAAGCTTGAAGTAAGTAGAATAATTCCCAACAATGGTGCCACGGAAGGCCCAAATACCAGATAGCAAACTTTTGCTTTGGTGGAGCTGTTGGCCAGAGGCATAGATGCAAACGCTGTGATTAGGTGCGCTACCTAGGCACTATGCCAAAATAATGTGCCAAAAGGAAGCCTGGAGTGATCTGATCATTAGGTTAATTTGTATTTAATGAATGATATCCTTTTGAAAATGGTGGCTCTAGACTTTTGTCTAGAAGTGGGTGGTTATATGAGTTCTCTCCTGGAAACTACACCTAAGGTTTTTTTGTCTTTGTTTTTCTGTCTTGGTCTGCAAGTCACATCAAGTCAGTGAGAGTTGACTATATGCTACCGCAAACTGAAGCAATCTTTTAAAACAGGACTGGTCATGTATAGGTATCTGTCAGTAGCCATCAATGCCTATGAAATGTGATTTGGAGGGGAGAAGGGCATCAAGCTTGGTAAAATGGAGGGTAATTGAAAGGGAGAAAAACCTTCAATGAAGTGGATTGACACAGTAGCTGCAAGAAGGGGCTTCAACATAACAACACTTGTGAGGATGACTCAGGACTGGCCAGTATTTTTTTCTGTGGTACTTGGGATCCCTAAGAGTTGGAATTCATTCAACAGCTAACAACAACCACATCAAATAACAATTGCACAATGTGGTTTAGGTTTTACAAGCAGCCACTTTCTTAAAAGCATCTAGAAGGGATTCTATCTGCTCAATTAGAAATAATTCCTCATTATAAACTAATGCTTTAAGAGAAATTCAGTTAGAGGCATCTGTAAATAAGAGATACATGGATTAGGGAAAAGGAAGGCTCTGTTGAACATAAAGACACATTAAAGAGGGAAATCTTGTTAGGTGCCATTGAGGTGGTTACACTCATAGCAACACCACGTACTACAGAATGGACCACCACCTGGTCCTGCGCCACCCTCATCTTATGTTTGAGCCCATTGTTTCAGCTGCTATGTCAACCCATCTTGTCCAGGCCTTCCCCCTTTTCACTACACCTCTACAGATTTCTGATGGTCTTAGCAACTGAGACACCTGCTCCTCAATTCGTCTCCAAGTGGGTCCGTCCACATGAAGATACGGTACGCCCACATATGAGTACCCGGTGTGAAGACTGTATAATAACGGGTAGCGGCATATTAGGAAGGTTGAGAACCACTGAGCTAGCAGATGGAGACACTGAGCCTCAAGATTCCAGTGAGTCACTCCAGCCATCAGCACCACCAGCCCCCATCTGAAGAAATTAATTCACTCTCAGTGAAACCATTGTAAGCACCACCCATACTTGAAGAGATTAGCTTAATTATGCATGCTGATATGGCATATGGGGTTGTATCTGGAGCATTGCCTTAGGTACATAAATATGTTGTCAGGAGAGACCAGACCCTGGAGAACAGTATCATGTTTGGTAAAGTCTTACCGTCCTGGCCTCTAAAGCAGTGGTTCTCAACCTCCTAATGCCTTGACTCTTTAATATACAGTTCCTCATGTTGTAGTGACCCCCAACCATAAAATTATTTTTGTGGCTGTTTCATAACTGTAATTTTGCTACTGTTATGAATTGTCATGTAAATATCTGATATGCAGGATGTGTTTTCATTATTACAAATTGAACATAATTAAAGCATAGTAATGAATCGCAAAAGCAATGTCATTCTATATTGTGAAATATTGATTTCTAATGACAAATAAATGGCATTTTGTCTTGAAGCATGGTGTAGCATGGGTAACAGTCTTCATGCCGGGTACTTGTCTGTGGGCCTACCTGCATGTGGGCAGACCACCTGGAGACGGATAGAGGAACGGTGTCTCGGTTCCTAAGACCATCGGGAAACATGTGTTTTCCGATGGTCT
>NW_022111319.1:2003366-2016805 GCF_000313985.2 Echinops telfairi
CTACCCCTCTGCAAGGTATGTCCAGTTGTCTAGAGATGGGCATTGGGTCCCCATCACGCGCCACCCTCATTGACGAGGATATGATTTATACCCAACGAAACTCTCTTCTGGAGAGAGTAAGTCTCCTGCTGATACTGGTTCTTATTCTCTCCACTAGAGGGCTGTTGACAAGGCATCTGTGTCTTCTGAGAGAAATTGGGTGCCCTTTGCTCCTTCCTTAGTTCTTAAATTTGGACCTCATTTTGCTCTACTCATTCACCTCCAGTCCTCCTCCAGGCCTTAGGAAACATAAACACACACCCCAACCACAGTCTCTAACTCCTGCTGTTGTGCTGAAGGACTTGTGAATTTCATGGAAGCCTGGGACTTCAGCTGGGAAGAAGTGGACCACATTCCTTTGGCCTAAGTAAAGTGCCCTTAAAACAAGTTAATTCTATCATCTGTTTATAAATGCAAGAATGTGTGGCCACAAAAGTGTATGAACAGGAAAGATTTCATCGTACAAAAGTAAACATAGTCTTTAGCACCAGAATTCACTTAATCAGATACTACTTGTATTTAAAGAAAACAACTTTTTACTTCAAACTTTCTAAAACAATAGAAGCCTTGGTCCTTTTAAAAAAGTGGTTGCATTATTTTTCAGATTTGCTAAGAGAGAGGAAGAAAAAAATAAAAGTATTCGAGTCTAAAATATTGTTTAGTTATAGAGCTCGAATTCTAGAAGTTATTCCTGAGTCTCTGAAACAGCCATCTTAGCTACTAGATCAGAGTGCATTTTAACTAGTTCCATGCCTCCCAGAGGCTAGGGGGGGAGCTAAGGAGGTGGGGGAGCAACAACAACCAAAGAACCTATTTATTTTAAAGCGCATATGCACCATTTTATCAGAGATGTAGAATCAGATATTTGGGGCCAAAGTAGTTAAGAGAAGCTGTTCTAAACAGGATCACCCAGATCTCAGATGTTAGAATTCAATCCTTTCTTGCGATCTGTTTTTATCTAGATGAATGAATGAGTTTCAACAATATCTTGAATGACTTTTGTTTCTCAACCTTCAGTCCAGGGGGCAAAAGTACAATGCTCTTCCAATTCTTCTTTCACTTTTCATATTTTTATCAATTGAATCGTTTTTATTATTACTATACTAATGAAAATTATTAGTAGACACATGGCTGATGTGAGTCAGCATCGACTTGATGGGAGTAAGTCTGTTTTTTTTGGAATGAAGATCAGAAATTTACTTATTTCTATGCCTAACAGAATCAAACAAACAAGCCTGCTACAGTATGTAAAGGGAGTTTTTTTTAATTGCTGTCAAGTGATTTCCTTCTCTATTCTTTATATGCATTTAGCACGTTAAAAAACTTGTTTGAGATGTTTTCCTTTTTCTAATTTTTTTTGTAAATTACCTTCACTAACAGATATTTTTCATTGAACATTTTCTGATTTCACTCCTTATCTTGGCTCTTCATCTAGTCTCTCCTTTCAATGTTAATATATTATCCCGAATCCCTTTTTATTTGTTTTTAAAGTGTGTGAGCTTCAGTTCTCTTCAATTTATGTTGTGCATTTATTTTTGAGTTGTAAATTGAATTGTAATCTGATAACTCTTCCATGAACATGTAAGTTGTCATCCTCGAGTTTCTTTCTCACTCTGCTGAGACACAAACAACTTTTGTGCAGAAATCACTTCAGAAAAAAAAAAGATTTATTTTTGCATAAAATGATAACAATGGTGAGTGACCTTGTGATTGAAAGACAGGATGGGAGCTTAATCAGGTATCGACTTTCAAAATAAACACTTCAGTTAATGACATCTTTTAAATTACAACTATTATACTCTTGATAGTATATTTCATTTTATCATCCCATTTTTGTTTTATAAATTCAACTGACCGTGCATTTATAATTAAAGAAATGAGAAAAAAACTCAAATGCTAATGACTGACTTTATTCTTTGTAAAGATAAATAATTTTCTTTCTCACTTAATTTTGATTATTTTAAATTAACTGTAAATTTCTAATAATATTCTAAAAGGCTTTAAAATGAGATTAATAGGGAGCAAGATGTGTACAATTATATTAGAGATTAGAATCCAAGCACTTCTTATAGAAGACACTGTTTAAGGATAATATAGATAGATTTCTCCTTTTCCTTCCTATTCTCTGCTCCAGGAACCCCTGAACATGGGTTCGGCTACTGTAATATTCTAAGGATCTAACCAGTTTAATGAATGAAGAGGAAAAAAAGGTGATTCGAGACATACATTAACTATTTCAGTCCTTGAAATCACCAAAGAGGGCACTGAAGAGCCCTTTTGATTTTATTTTTCTTCCTTCTTTCTTCTTCAAAGGACCAGAATGATTTGTGATTTTTCCCCCCACAAAAGAGTCCTCTGTTTCCTCCAAGCACAGCTTCTCAGATGTTTGAACCACTTCCATTGTTTCTCTATAAGTCGGTTATTACTGAACAGAACATAATGAAGCTAGGATTTCTATGCCTATTTCCTTCGGAGGAAGCCTAATCACTTGTCCCACCTCACACTGAAATTCCTGTGAGAGAAGTATGGTTACACTCAGTTCACTGAGAGACAAAGAGCGGCTCAGAGAAGTGGCTAGTGATAGGGTTAAGAATATGACCCTACAATTTTAATCCCTTATCCTGGGTCTGTGTGTTAAATTGAACTTCATGGGTATATGACAGAATTTCAGGAATTTTTGTCCTCTTTCTCTAAATGTAAACTCTCCTGTTAAAACTGGAATTCATTGAGAGAGACATCACACTCTCCCGTTTTTGCTATTGGTAACAGAATTCCCTCAGTCTTAGAGGTTTCAAGTTTAGAAACAGCTTTTATTCAGCCTTTTCATTGACCGTAGACCTCCCTCTTCAACATAACCACTCAGTCTTCTCCCACAGCGATATCTAACACTGAAATTGGTTGATTATTTTTCAACTCTCAGAGTTTTGCACACTGACAGCACCATTGTAATTCTGATGCCTTACATCTCCGTAGCCTGTTAAGTGGCCATTTGCTTTTAGACTCTCCTCCTCTAATGAAGCACTGCCAGAAACTTTTTTCTAAGGCATCGTTTAAAAATTTTAGATCTCTTCATGTTATTTCCCAGATAAAACCCAAACTTCCCTTCTAGCCTTCATAGCCTCCTCTTCTAGCACTGAACTTGTACTACGCTCCTTATCATATATGATCATTTTCAGAAATTGTGAAAGCATTTAAGTAGTATTTAGGGTTCTTTGTTTAAGATCAGAGACTAAGTAAGCTTTCTTCCACTTTGCATTTCATACATCACTTAAAATAGTGATATGTACATTGTGTGTACATTAAAATAGTGATATGTACATTAAAATAGTGATATGAGCATTTCTTGATATGCTCAAGAAACATTTGAAAATGAATAACCTAAAGAAAAACTAAAGATTTACATTTTCATCAAATGTCCGCCCCTACATCCTCAAAACTGTGAATCAGAATGGTGTTAAGTTTCAAATAATGCATATTTAAGGAAAGAAGACAATAATGATAAAAATGGTAGTGTAATTGCATAAATGATAAAACTAGGTGAATGGTAAAAATTATTTTACTTCCCCCTCTAGTGCATAAAAAATGCAAGGTTTTCAGATAAGTACAAAGAGCTACATATAGGTCAACTCTTTCCTCACCATCCACATAGATGCAATATTAAGATGTCCGCGACCAAATTTCTTTTTCTTATACCAATAGTAATCTCTCTTTTATCATAAGTGGGAGAAATTGCTACTCTTTAAGCAATTACTGCTTAGTACTCATTTTAGTAGGGTGAAGTGTTTCTCAGTTTGCAACTAGAAATATAATAAATACTTGTAGAATGAAGGATGGCCTAAGACTAGGCAGTGTTTCGTACTGTTGTGTACTTAGGATAGCAATGAGTCCAAACTGACACAATGGTACCTAATAACAACCACAGCAACCATGTAAGAAAAAATAATTCAAAGTCAGCATGCGCATATCTATACATATAAATCTATGTGCTATTCTGTAAATCACTGAAATAAATTAGTTACAAGGAAAAGGAGAGAGTTACATTATTCTTGCTCTGTCTAGTGCAGAAAATATTTACATACTGAATCTCTCTTGTCCCTTTCCCCCACAGTAAAAGGGAAAAATAATCTGAAATTTTATAGAAAGTTTGCCTTTGGCAGATTTTTCAAGGATGGTTCAAATGGACAGGAGTTTTCGTATTATGTTACTATTCTCTTTTTTACAAAAGAAGGAAGCTAAAATTTTTCTATGTGAGAACTGATCAATTTGTTTCAGTGTTTCCTCAGTATGCTTTGGTTCAGTGTTCCTTTTGACTCAGTTTTCTCGAGTAAGAAATCAGTGCAACATCTTTTTTCTTACAAGCAAGAGATGCTTTCACTCCTACATCACTATGCCACACATACTTGTCAGACAACTGCCACAAAAAGGAAAATCAACATTGGTCTTGAAATTGAATCTTTTCTGTGCTCTGTACGCATGTGAAGACATCGCTTTCTATATTATTTCTCATGTTTCATATCTCACTGCCATCAAGTTCATGCCGACTCATAGTGATCCTATATGGCAGGGTGGAATTGTCCCTTGTGAGCATCTGAGACGGTTTCTTCTCATATTGAATTCAAAACAAAACAACTTCGCATTCCCTTATGTAATAAACATTCCATTATTTGTCTCAGATTGAACTACATATTAAGTTCGTTTGAAAATGTAAGTAATACTTTTCTTGGTCAAAAGAGCACAACTATAATTCAAAGGTTATCACTACCACAGGTAAAGGAAAAGAACACTCTGTTTACAATATTTGCATATCTCCTACTACCAAATTATGGTTGTCATCAGTAAAGACGCATTCATTATAAAGACTGGCAACTGTTAAAATAGACTTATTTTGCCACAGAAGCTGAATCACGTATATGACAAAAAAATTCCTTACATAATTTCTGACTAGTGTGCATGTTGAAGAAGAGTGCTCTTCTAATTCTTCATTTTCACATTAATAATAAAAATTAATGTTTCTTAAAAGAAAGCAAGAAATTAGCGGAAAGACTTTTTGTTACAGTTCAACTACAAAAGGTCAATATAGTCTTAAACTAGAAAATTGTTCATTATTCAATATCATTTTAAGGAAATCTTTCCCCAGTATATATGCTATAAGAGAGCATTATACTGAAATTTAGGTAGCAGTTGTACTTTGGGTTTTTTACATTCCATGTTTGGGAAACTTTCCCCTAAAATCTCACATTTTGGCAACAATTGCAAACTAACTCCCTCCAAAACT
Organism: Echinops telfairi; assembly: GCF_000313985.2. Taxonomy (NCBI): domain Eukaryota; kingdom Metazoa; phylum Chordata; class Mammalia; order Afrosoricida; family Tenrecidae; genus Echinops; species Echinops telfairi. Next base: position 2,008,681 of record NW_022111319.1, read on the forward strand.
ACCACCCCTCCCTGAATCTTTTGTTAAAACATTATAAATTAAAATATACAATTAAGTCAAGATTTGCATTTAAATTAAATTAAGAAGAACCGAGAAAACATCCTTAAAACATGGACATTTCTTGGATAGCAATGCATAAGAAATAAACCCATACATTAAAATGCATGTTACATAATCATTTTCATACTTGATGAGAACACATATGGTTGGCAGAGCAAAAGTCTTCCTCCCTGAAGTCTATTTTCAAAATTCTTTTAAAAATTGACCTTAGGGTGCAATATGATTATGCTTCTTTCATGTTGTATGACCTTGACGGCCCACAACTATCATAGATAATAGCATTTGGCCTACTTTTTTCAGAGGTCGTTGAGTAAGAGACCAAATGTTAAGGTTCTGCTTCCTTATATTTTGATATAAAGGATATAGGTTTCAAATTCATATTTTCATGAAAAGTAGCATGCATGCTGGGGGAAGAAGCTTTGAAGTTATCAGAAAGGGTTTTTAATCTAAATGATCTGGAGCAAAGTAGAGCTGTATGTTAGTATTACCCAGGGTACTAAGCTGTTCTGTTGCCCTTGTGGGTCAAACTTCAGTGTAAATAACTTTATCCAGAAGCAACTATTTGGATATGCCCCATGTCTGTCAGTTAAGCATTTGGATTTAATCTAAATGCAAGCCTGGAATAGGGTAGCTATAGCACACATGAAGCTTACTAAATTCCCCAATTTTGAAAGTCCTGTTTTTGTTTTGAAATACACATGTGAAAGGAAAAATCAGTCATTTGACATTTCAGTCTCTGTGCTGTTTTCCTTCTCTTTGATCTGCCAAGTGTTCAGAAACACTCATGTGTCACTTGTCCCCACAGGTGAAAGCCAAGTCATTATATGGTAAAATGAACTGTGCGAAAGAATCTATTTCTTTCTCTTAAGCACACATATATAAACACACTTAATATTATAACCAGTCTTATAATAGATATGTCTTGTAGAGGTGTTTTGTTCATGGAAAATTAAGAGTTAAACTAATGAAATCATTTTCAGAGCCTGAAGTCTAACAGTCTGATATTTTTTTCCTACTACTGTTACATATTTAAGTAATCCATATGCTAATTTCAGAATTTTCCTCTTTTCTTCTCTTGTTCCCTGTAATTCATAACTTTGAGGAGTATGTTTCTGCTGTTTTTGTTTTTTGTTATTTGAAACATTACTGAAGTGCCTGTGAATTTGGTGAACATTACTAAACTATTCTTGATGGCAATAACGCATATCTGAAGATAAAGGTAAAGAGCTTAAAAAATTCAACATGCTTATAGTTTTATGAGAAAAAGGCATACAAGGTTATAAGTTTATAATCTGTGACACGTTTTCCTCCGCAAAATGCTACCAAATCTTGTTATATGAGTTAAAAGTTGCTCCCAAATGTATCAATCCATGGCCCACTAAAATAAGAATCACTGCTCACAGTGATAACCCTGAGTACTTATATTGAATCAAAAGTATTTATTTCATTTAGGCAAGTATTTATAAATTACATAGGATGGCTTTCGGGTAATCTGCTCATCTCTTTGTATGGATTATATAATTTAATACATACCTATAACTAAATTTAAATTATCTGAATGAGTAACCACCAGTCTCTTCAAAACAAATATATATATATATACATATATATAATATATATATGAAATATACTAGTCTAAAATTTTCATTGAGAATGAAATTTAAAAAATGAATCACTGACTTTGAGATAATTCCAATTTATAGCCACCCTATAAGACATAGAAAATTGGCCCCATATGGTTTCTAAGATCTTAGATATTTAGGAGCAGGCTGCTTAATCTTCCTGGGGAGAGATTCGTGGATTTAAACCACCTACCATAAGATTTGTAAAACTCTGAGCATAGTGATTGAAACACAGGTAACATTCCCTAAGTGCTAAATCTTACTATTAATTCTTATATGTGAAAAATAGCCCTCTTAGAAAACTCCAATTTAAAAAGTGTGAATAAATGTTATAAAACTCAAACTTTAAAACAAAGTAATACTTGATATATCATAAGATAGGGCATAACTATTATATTGATAATAACTATCTAATAGGGATATATATATCACTCAAGGAATTATATATATATATATATATAATTCCTTGAGTGAACAGACTCTTTAGTATATTTAAGAAATTATGTGTTATAATAAAAGGAGTATTAGTCATGGGGGTGAGAAGACCTTGATTTGTACATCCACTATCCAACCCTATTGCCCTTGTGTCAATTCTGATTCATGCTGATCCTATACGACAAAATACAACTACACTTTTTTTTTTAAGCAAAGGGGAAGAAATTGATTGGAGCCCATATGGGAAATCCTAGAGGAGCCCAGCATCCCCTACTGTGTAGGCATGCCCAGCAAAGGGTCATGCCATTCACTGTACCTCCATGTCCCAGAGGGACTCCCTTGAGCTGGGGGTGGGGACAGAACTATCCTTTTGAGTTTCTGAAACTTTAAATTTTACAGAAGCAGACTGCCTCATCTTTTTCCTGTGGAGCAACTGGTGGCTTTGAATCTCTGACCGTTTGGCTACCAGCCCACTGTACCTTGAGGACGCTAATATAATGAAGAAGGACTCTGGAAATGTAAAGTACTTTATAATAATTAGTTATTATTTACCCAAACTATAAATATTCATTTTATAAAAATCAAATAAAGTTAGACTCATATTTGTCTGGAAATGGATATTTTCACTGCCAAATTCAGAGTCTACACAGAAAAGAATCATATATCTTGAAAAGCATACTACAGTGGACTATGGGCGTACATACTTGTTTTGTGTAATATACACACGTATAACTTAAGGATGATTGGGAGCATAGTAGATGCATTGAAATAAGGAATTTCCTTTCTTTTATTCCTAACAAATCTAACCTTATGAAAGCTACAGCAAACAGGATGAAGCAGAAAAGACATAGCAGAAAGTAGCCATTTAGCTTTATTCCGATTCACAGTGTGACGTGTGTTAATAACTGAAATGATCTGTACAGTCAGTTTCCTCAGAAACATATGTCAGTTGCTCTTGCAAGCCATTGCTATTAACTTAGGTCTGTTAGGTGAGTTATTGTATAGATTTAAGGGCTTAGAACAAGACATAATCAATAGAGTACCATAAATCATCTTCCTTCACACCTGGCACTCAAATGTAGTAATTCTTTTATTCTCAGTTCCAGGTTATGTTGTACACTTGCTGCTGATAATGTCAACCTGATGTGATCTTAAACATTCCAGCATAGTTTCCTCATTACTACCAGGTGTGGATCTCACCTAAATGAATACCCCCTGTAAGCAGTGGAACAGCTTTGAGGTCACAAAATGAGTACCCAGGTGAATTCCCAGTTCCCTTTATTACAAAGCATCTGTATTTAATCTCCTAAAGCAGTGTTTGGGCTATATTTTGTAATCCAACTGAGGATGGTCACACTTAATCTGTTAAAGGAATAATTCTATTTTAACAAAGATAGTTAATTTTTTAATCAAAATATTAATAAATCCTTGTCGGTTCATTGATTTAGTCATTCTTATTTCTTTCCTTTTTAATTTGCCCCATCATTTTTAGTGCTCCCAACTACTACAGTTAAAGAGTGTAACAATAACAGAATTGTGGCATTAAGATTAATACAGCATGCTAAAGAATATTTTGACTGTGATTTCAGAACCTCTTCCGAAATACACTGGTCTCAATTCCAAAGGACAACTGCAATGTCTAGTTGGAAGAGAAACTAAAAAAATAGTTACAATGCAGTTATCCCAGAGAGCCACAAAATCCAAACTCAATTTTTACTTTCTATTGTGATTTTTCTTTTAATTCATTACACAAACAATTATATGTTTAAATACGGTAAATTAATAAAGTCAATTGAATATCTATAACTGTTAAAGACTATCAAAACCTTTTAATTTCATATTTAGTTTCCTATTTAGTTTTAGTTTTGTTTTGTTTTCACTATTTTAGAGTGATTATTTTATAGGAAGAGACCCATAGAAGCCCCCTGAGTTACCTTGCACTACCCAAATGTCTTTCTTCTTCCTGATTTCTCAACAAGCCCTCCTTAGCCAAAATTGATATTATTGCCTACAGAACATATAATTTTGAATGCACAGAGATGATTTTAATCTGGATTTATATAATTCCTCTCATTCAATGATATATAAATTCTTTGGACAAAAAAGATGTCAAACATTTTATATAATGGTTGAAAAAAGAGGGATATTCATTTTTTATCTCAAATATCACTAATAAAGTTTATATTAGCATAACATAGAGCATGTGTTAAAGACATCCTATCTTTAAACTGGTAATTCTGTAAGGGACTACTTACCTCCAAAAACCCATTTTAAACCTTCTAGTTGGAGGCCTTTTCTAGGTTTCAAAGATTGTCAATAAGTATTATTTCATTATTTAAGTATATGAACAGATCAAAGTGATTTTTCCTATGCTGTCCATAAAACACCTCTTACCTCTTTCAAACACATATAAAACTGTTTATTACAAATTCAAATATTCATAATATATACATATATATTATATATGTAAAAAATATGAAGTGCTGTCCACAATGCAGAATGGTTCTCTACTCACATTTTTAAATACATGTTTTTTAATTTTAATCTGCTGGATTGGAGATTGCATATGTAACCCATTTACCCAGGCAGAAAAGCATCTTGTGCCTAATTGCCTAATTAGTACAAGAAATTCAATTAGTACAAGAAATTCAGTAGTGAAAGGCTTTAGTATTCAACAGTTTGGTTGGCATTGTGGGGAGGTAGATTTTGGGAAGGGAAGGGAGTAAGCTATGAAAAGGATCTTCCATTTTAATTAACTCACAGCAAATCTGCTTTAAATTCCTGATGGAAACACAAAGTGAATTTAGTTTCCTCACAGTATTAAGTCAATGATAATACTTAAGAAACAACTTGAAGAATCTTGACAGAGTGAAGAAACATTTCATTTACTTCAGGTTGATTTCTTCATTTGTTCTCCATACTACTTCAAGTAGGCCCTATTTAGAAAAACAAAAACCAACAAGAACAAGGCATATGTGAAAATTCAATTAGATTCTGATTACTCACATTACATAGACTGCATAATTTTCTCAAGTGCCTAATATCTCAAGTGCATACATATACATGTACTTTTGTATATCTTTGTTTATCAAGAGAAACTTCGAGCTAAACATTTAGAAACAAATACATATTGAAGACTTGTCACTTGAGATAATAAAGAAGTTCTAAAATTGCAATGTGAGTATGCTGTGAGATTTTAGTTAATAACATAGCATGTTGACTTTTTACTGTGTTTCTTTCTCTTCTTAAATCATCTATGCAGAATCTTTGTAACAGGTCCATGAGGTGGCATAGATGCCAGAACTGAAATGGTTTGCCTTTTCATTTCTGAACAATTGAAGATTAAGAAATGTAGACCCAGGGGTTGGATGGAAAACCCCAAATGCAAAACTTATTTACTTTTTTTCGTGTCTGTTATCTTACCTTTTCAACGGAACAGCAGAAAATTTGCTAAGTGTTGTGTAGTTTAAGCAAAATTATATTGTCAAGTGTGAAATACTAAATTTGTAAAATACTAAAGCTTGTTCCAGAGAGCCCCGGTGTATAGTGGATTGTGAGCTGGAATCAACTCCATGGCAGTGGGTTTAGATTTTCTGGAATCAAGAGCAAAGGAGTCCTGGTGGTGATAAGAGATTCGAGATTTGGGCAGTTCAAACACATTGCTCCCCTGTAGAATGATGAGGCTATCTGCTCATGTAAGGTTTATAGTCCTGGAAGCATATATATATATATGTTGGAATTTACTTAATAGTAGTGTATTTGGTTTTTTATTTGGAACTGAGAATAAAGTGAAAATATCTTCTGAATCTATAATAAGGAACTCAACTTCCCTCTGTTTTAGTAATTATAAAAGTTACTGTGCATGGGTCCATCCCATATACTAGATTTCCAGTAAGGTTACCTATTCTCAGGCCTACTGATACAAATGGCCAGATTTTGCTTCAGTCATTGTCAGAACTGACTCTATCACATTAGCTTTCTGCTGAATTGTCTGTAATAGGAACAAATTCTTCTGAGGGATCTGCGAACACCTTTCTTTCATTTATATGCTTTCACAGCAGTTCTTCATGATCCACACCACTAAATAGACACATTTTCCCACCCAAGGTTCCCTGTGAGAACTAATGGAACCGCATATAAGGAGAAACATCATCAGTCGTCAAACTCCACGTGAGCAGAGGGCGAATTATCTTTCTGCCTGCATTGTTCTTGCTTTCCTACTTAGGCAAGACTTACAGAAGAGCAATGGCTGTCTTCTTTTTGGTATTCTCCCCGTCACTAAATTTAAGACAGATTGTGTTACACAAATGCAGTGCATCAATGGTATTTGACTAACTTAGTTTGATAAAATTCAAGCAAAACCTTTACAAATTAGATAAGAGGAACTGGGTTTGAACTCAGACAAAAATGTCAATTTGGAACTAGCGGTGGCTCTGTGCTAATGACAAACATCAGATATTTTTCTATCATTCCTGGATGTGATCCTGTTCAAAAGCATAAACTATCATATTGAATCCAATCACAACCTCATATTTCTTTATAAAATATACTTTGTTATCATTAACCCCATTTCTAATGGGTTTTTTCAAGTACTGTATATTTCTACGCAATGTAAGACAATGATTCTAAAGGCTGAACTATGAAAAGTAAAATAAAACGACATATGTATCCATTAATCTCGAGTTTTTCCTTCTATCTGATCTTATATATCCATACAGGAAGGCGAAGCACAGCTTCTAGAGGCCCAGTAGGAGTGCTTCTCAGCATTAGAGAAATGTGAGAAAGATGTCTCCATGCACACACACAAATTAGTGCTCTAAATGCTGTGACTCTGCAGGGAACATCTGTGGTCACAGCAAAAATGACTATCATATCATGGAAGAGCATCACATCATAGCTCTGCAAGTCATAAGAGCAAATAAAATCAAGTTCCAAAGCAAAAACTAAAGTAATGAACCAAAAATTGTCAAGGATGTCAAAAGGGTAATTGGGATGTCTTTTTAAAAGGGGCATTTAGAAATAATCTAATTGAAATGCTCTCTGAGAAATCTCGGGAATATGGTTTCCAGGAATGTTGATATAATTTGGGCGGGTTCAGAATATTTCTGCTGGTCCTTTAATCTCAATTTATCTTGACACTCTGCTATGTGATTGAGCATTGCAATATTTGATCAATTTAATGTTTGTATTTTTAAAGATTGAAGATTAAGTCAAACGCAGGTGGATTCTAGCTTTTAGATATATTTTGCTTGGCCTGATCAGTATATTCAAACAAAGTAATTGAATGATATTTTGTGGTATATGCATTCTCCCGTCTGTCACATCACTCTACTAACCTCACATCCTGGAGGCTTCAAAGATTTATGACACCTGCTTGGTCCTTGAAGGTGTTTGAGTTTACAATCACAAGTGGAACATCTCTATGGCTATTTTAATCTCTGTTAGGTACGTGATCTATCATGGAGAATTAGGTCTCAACATACATTCCCAATAGCTGGTTATTTGAATTGTAAGCTGGGACTCATTTAACTCCTCAAGTATTGCTGCCAGCATGCTGAAGTGAAGATAAAATATAAATGTTCCTGGAATAACGTGTCTGTACCCTAAACTCATTGCCATAAAATTAAGTCCGATTCATAGCAACCCTTCAGGACAGGATAGAACAGCCTCTGTGCATTTCATTATGTGTAGATCTATGTATACATCCTGTCAATGGATTTTTGGCTTCCACAGTTATCCACAGCTTCTGCAAACAAGGAGCTCAAAATTTATGCTCTGATACTTTGGATTGCATTATTTACAATCTTTGGATCACACAGGCTAGTGTACTTCTTCCATGTGGACTGAGTTGACGTCTCACTTAGATGGTTGCTTGTTTGAAGCCAAATCTTTAAGACCACAGAAGCTATTCTTTCTGATAGCTGGGCTCCATCTAGTTTCTTCACCACATTTTGCTGTAGCACCCATATCTACCACAATCTCTTCTTGAGGGCAAATATCAAGCAGGG
>NW_022111319.1:2019489-2027397 GCF_000313985.2 Echinops telfairi
ACCCATTTTGTCTTCAGAAATCTTGTTGGGAAGTTGAGCATCACAGAATGCTGTATTATTAGAACAAAGTGTTCTTGCACTGAGGGCCAAAGTGTTCTTGCATTATTCTTGAGTAGAGGCCCAATGTCCATCTGCTACCTTAATACTTAATATATAAATATATGTACCTAGATATATTTACATATTGTTATATAAAAATATATTTACATTTGTACTTGCCTGTTTTTAGATCTCTATAAATGTCCTTTGCCTCCTACTTCTTTCCTCTATTTCCTTTTACTTTCCTCTTGTCCCACTGTCAGGTCCCAGTCATCTATTTTGTCTTCCACTGTTTGTGCTTCTTTTTTTTATTATATCTGTTAGTCTGTGTATGCTCTGTACTGGGCCCTTAAGTTTGTCACAATTTTCTCATTGATGAGCATGATAACCTTGGGGTTTACATTTAGGTCTCTGAGCCATCTTGAGTTTGTTTTTGTGCATGGGGTGAGATATTGGTCCTTTTTCATTCTTCTGCAGGTGGATAACTAGTTTTTCCAGTACCATGTGTTGAAGAGGGCACCTCCTTCCCATTTACCATTTTTTGGGTCGTTTGTCAAAAATCAGTTGTGTGTAGGAGGATGATTTGTTCCCCTAGATTTTCTATCCTGTTCCACTGGTCTATGTATCTCTCATTATACCAGAACTAGACTGTTTCGACAACTGTGGCTGTGTAGTAGATTTTGAGGTCAGGTAGGGCAAGGCCTTCTACATTGTTCTTCTTTCTGAGAGGTTTTTTGCTTATCCTGATCCACTTCCTTCTCCATATGATGGTTGTAATTAGTGTTTCCATTTCTTTAAAGAATGATAGTATTTGGATCAAGATTGCATTGTATTTGGTACATTGCTTTAGGTAGTATTGACATTTTCACAATATTGAGTCTTCCTGTCCATGAACATGGGATATTTCTTTATTTGTGTAGGTCACTTTTGGTTTCTTATAATAATATTCTGTAGTTTGTGATAGTTAGGTTCTTTGTGCCAACATAGTACCTGTAAGAAGATATGGGTTGAGTTTAACCTCTCAATCAGGTCACAGCTTGATGACCTCTTTTGGAGGTGTGACCAAGATAAATGGCTCTTTGGAGGCTGGCCCCTCTATCTTTCTGCCTTCACTTTCAAGCTGTTGATTCACTCTTGAGACCTGCCAGAGCCTTGTGATGCTTCCACTGCCATTGGATCTACAAGACTCTGCACCCACCAGGTGGTGATCTTCCTGCATTGTGCATCATTGCATGTGGTTGTATGAGTCTAAAAAGGGATTTATGGACTAGTATTGGATTTATGGACTTGATCTGGATTGGGCTTGGGTGTTTGCTTGATATATAATTACTTCTTAATATAAAGCTCTTTCTTACACATATATGAGCATCACTGGATTTGTTTCTCTAGTCAACCTGGCCTAGCACAAGTTTTCTATGTATAGGTCTTTTGTTTCTTCAGTTGGGTTTTTTCCTAGGTATTTCAATTTTCATGAGCTATTGTCAATGATATTGTTTTCTTGATGTCTTTTCCAGAATTCCTTTTCCTTGTATATAGGAATCTGATTAATTTTTGCTTGTTAATCTTGTATCCTGCTCCTTTGCTAAATTCTTCTATTATTTCTTTTTTGTGGAGACTTTGGGATTCTCTCTATAACATCCTATCATCTGCAAATAACAAAAGCTTCACTTTCTTTGTCCAATTGCATTCCTTTAATTTCTTGTTGTATAATGGTTCTGGTTAAGTCTTCCAGAACAAAGTTGAATAAAAGTGGAGATAAGAGGCTCCCTTGTCTAGTTCCTGTTTTCAGTGGGTGTGTTTTCAGTTTTCACCATTGAGAATTATATTGAATGATGGCTTTTCATATATAGCCTTCAAGATGCAGAGGAATTTCTCTTTTATTCCTATCTTATTGAGTGTTTTTATTAGGAATTGTGTTGGATATGCCAAATGATTGATATGATCATGTGATTTTTATTCTTTATCATTTTAATGTGATGGACTACATTAATTGTTTTTTGATTGTTGAACCATCCTTGCATCACTGATATGAATCCCACTGGATCAGGATGACTTATTTTTGTGATGTGTTGTTGAATTCTATTGGCTAAGAATTAGTTGAGAAGTTTTGCATTTATGTTCATGTGGGATATTTGTCTGTAGTTTTCTACCTTGCTGAGGGCTTTGTTTGTTTTTGGAATCAAGGTTATGCTGCCTTCATAGAATGGATTTAGGGGTTTGCTCTCCTATTCTATATTTTGGAATACTATGTGTAGAATTGGTGATAGCTCTTCCCTGAATATTTGGAAGAATTCCCCTGTGAGGCCATCTGGTCCCTGCCTTTTCTTGGTTGGAAGTTTCTTGATGATCTTGTGTATTTCTTATGTTTTATGGGCCCACTCAGGGTTTTTTTTTTTTATGTCCATCTGCATTAATTTGGGTAGAGGGTGGATATATAGGTATTTGTTCATGTCTTCTAGATTATCAAATTTCATAGGACTTTGTTATTAGTCTTTCATAGGACTGCATTGTTAATCTTTTTTATTTCATTTGGATTTGTTGTGATGTATGCCTTTTCAACTAAAATTCTAGGTATTTGTTTCTACTCCTTCTTTTCCATTGTTAAGTTTGCTATTCATTTATCAGTTTTAATGATCCTTTCAAAGAACCAACTTCTTATCTTGTTAAGTTTTTCCATCATTATTGTTTTCCAGGTCATTTATTTCTGCTCTGATTTTTAGGACTTCTTTTTTTCTGTTGTTGGAGGGTTTATGCTCTTTTCCTTGTTCTAATTGTTGGAGTGTGGTAAAGTGTTAAAAATGGTTTCCTCTTCTGTTTTTTTAAGTGTCCATTGATTGCTATAAATTCTCTTCTGATACCTGCTTTTGCTATGTCCCATAGGTTTGGGTATGTTGAATTATCATTCTCATTTGTTTTAAGGAAACTCTTACTTTCATTTCCAGTTTTGGCTAATACCCAGTTTTCTTTAAATAGTGCATTATTGAATCTCCATTTGTTTACCTTTATATTCTTGTTGATTTACAGTGTTATGACATTGTGCTCTAAAAAGATGGTTGGATGATCTCTATGTTTTTGAATTTGTTAAGGCTTGCTTTATGACCTAGAGTGTGTTCTGTTTTAGAAAACATTCCATCTGTATTGGGGAAGAGCATGTATTTTTTTTTTTTTTTGCTGTTGTTTGGATAACTCTGTAAATATCTAGGAGCTTGAGTTGTTTGAGTGTTATTCAGTTCTTTAGTTTCTTTATTATATTTCTTTCCTTTTGATCTATCTTTCCTTGAGATTGAAGGAAATTTTGAAGTCTCCTATTATTATTGTTATTCTGATTTTTTTTTAAATTTCTTTGACAGTTTTATTGGGTACATATATGTTTATTATGGGTATGTGTTTTTGGCCTCTTGATCCTCTAATCATTAAATAGTGTCCAATCTTGTCTCTCATTATTTTGTTTACTTTGAAATTTATTTTATTGGAGATTAACATTGACATTCCTGCCTTTTTTTGGCTGCCATTCTTGGTAAAATTTTCTTCATCCTTTGACTCTCTTTGTTTTTGTCTGTGATTTTTAGTTGACTCTCTTGGAGGAAGTATATTAATGGGTCTTGTGTCCTAATCCACTCTGCTAGTATTTGCCTTTTGATTGGTGCATTTAGTTCACTGTCATTTAATGCTATTATTTTTCAATGTGGTTTAGTTGCTGTCATTTCCTAATGTTTGTGTATTTTTCTTCTTTTTTTCGTGGGGCGGGGTAGGGGTGGGTTTGGGAGGCAAGTGGTTTATTCCTGTCTTTGTTCCCATTCTAGACCTGCATTGTTTTTTTGTGGTGTTTCCCCTTTAGAGCTGTATTGTTTTGGGTGTTATTTTCAGTGTGTTGAGTTCTTGGTGGTGATATACGTTGTGGTGGTCTCATGTTTCTGTGCTGCTCTTTTTGATTTTCTGACCATAGAAATCCAGTTGATTTCATTCTTTATTTTTTATATAATGAAAGACTTGTTTTTGAGAATATTAAATATATTCTTTATATTTTATTTAATATATTAATATATTTAATTTAATAAGAATATATATTATTAAATATATTCTTTTGAGGAAAGAGTTTATCTCACCCTCATATTTGATGTATAGTTTTATGTGTATAGGATTCTTGGTTGGCTTTTCTTCCCTTTCAAAGTTTGGTATATGTGGCTCTATTGTCTTCTGTTCTGCATTGGTTTTAGATAAGAGGTATGAGCTCATCCTTACCGTTTTTTCATTTGTAGATGACTATTTTATTTTGTTTTTTTCTCTAGCTGCTTTCAAGATTCTCTCCTTTCCCCTTGAAGCTGAATAATTTGACTACTATGTATCTTGGTGTGTGCCCCCCTGCCCCACCGATATAACCTATTTTAAGTTCTCTCTGCTAACTGTATAGTTATCCTCTCCTTTTTGATACAGTGTAAATTTCCTCCATGAATTTGCTTACCTTATAATCTACAGATTTTGTTTTGTTCCTTTCTGTTACTGTATTCCAATGGCACGTAGGTTGTTTCTCTTCATGGTATCCCACATCATCCTCAGTCTTCCTTCGGAATGTTTTTGCTTTTTGATTTGATTTTTTTCTCTTGTTGTCTGAAGTCTGCATGATGGTCTTCAAGTTCACTGCTTCAATTTTCCCTTTCATTCAATCTATTCCTCGGTCCCTATATTGTGTTTTTTTAAAAAATAATTTTATTGGGGGTTCATACAACTCATCACAATCAATCCATCCACCCATTGTGTCGAGCACATTTGTATATTGGTTGCCATCGTCATTCTCAAAACATTTGCTTTCTACTTCAGCCCTTGGTATCAGCTCCTCATTTTTCACCCTCCCTCCCTGCTCCCCTCTCCCTGAAGAGCACTTGATAATTTATAAATTATCATTATTTTGCCATATCTTACACTGTCTGACGTCTCCCTTCACCAACTTTCCTGTTGCCCATCTGCCAGGGAGGAGGTTATATGGAGATCCTTGTGATCAGTTCCCCCTTTCCACCCCACCCTCTCTCCACCCTCCCAGTATCACCACTTTCACCACTGGTCCTGAAGGGGCTATCTGTCCTGGATTCCCTGTGGTTCCAGTTCCTTTCTGTACCAATGTATATCCTCTGGTCTAGCCAGATTAGTAAGGTAGAATTGGGATCATGATAGTGGGAGGGAGGAAGCATTTAAGGACTAAAGGAAAGTTGTATATTTCATCATTGCTACCCTGCACAATGACTGGCTCATGTTCTCCCTGCAACCCTCCCCAGTTGCCTACAGATGGGCTTTAGGTCTCCACACTGTACTCACCCTCATTTACAATGATATAATTTTTTGTGCTTTGATGCCTGATACCTGATCCCTTCCACACCTTGTGGTCACACAGGCTGGTGTGCATCTTCCATGTGGGCTTTGTTGCTTCTGAGCTAGATGTCCTCCAGTTTATCTTGAAGCCTTTAAGACCCCAGATGCTATATCTTTTCGTACCCGGACACCATCAGCTTTCTTCACCACATTTGCTTAGGCACACATTTGTCTTCAGTGATCGTGTCAGGAAGGTGTGCATCATGGAATGCCAATTTGATAGAACAAAGTGTTCTTGCATTGACTAAGTACTTGAGTGGAGATCCAATGTCCACCTGCTGCCTTAATACTAAACCTATAAATATACGCACATAGATCTATTTCCTCACCATCCTTTATAAATATATTTGCATAAATACATGCCTGTATTTAGACATCTAGAAATGCCCTTTGCCTCCTAGTTCTTTCATCTATTTCCTTTTACTTTCCTCATGTCCCACTATCATGCTCAGCCTTTATTTGGGTTTCAGTAATTTCTTTCAGTTACATTGCCCTTGTTGAATCCCTACCAGCTATCGCACACCCTCTTTGCCACTAATTTTGGATCACTTGTTGCTCCCTTGTCCCTGGATTGGTCAAAACCACCTCATTTCCCCTGCCTCCCCCTCTCTCATGTCCCCCCGGAACCATCAGTCCCATTGTTTTCTCCTCCAGACTGTTCATCCAGCCCATATTATCTAGATAGATCTGCAGATAAAATAATATGCACCAAAAAACAAGGCATAGCAAGACAAAGCAACAAAGGAGATCACAATGATGACAACAAAAAGAAAGCCAATTACCAGAAACATTTTTAATTAAAAAAAGAAAAACCTGTAAATAGATCAAGGTCTGATTGTTTTACCTCTAGGTGCATCCTCCAGTCCAGTCCAATGGGGTGCCATGCTCTGACCCCAAAGTCTATCCTTTGCAGTCCATCCAGAGCTTCCTGCTCTGCTCTCCCCATTACATTGTCACGTGCCTTTAGTGTTTCACTTAGGTGTCATGTAGTCAGACCTGGCCAATACCCACACTGAGTCTCCAGTGTTGTCCCCCGTAGGACCAGGGGTCAATGAGGGACGTCATGTCTCATAGTGGGATCAGCCATATGGTCCATTCTGTGCATTGGCTGTTTGGATCAGGGGATATCATCCTCCAGTCCTGGTGGGCCAAGATGTGCTCCACTCTCTCTATCTCCCCATTCATTTGTTCCCTTGTACTCTGATCAGACATGTCTCTCCTGAGCTGCAGCTTCAGTGCCGTCCTCTAAAGTAATTTCTTCTGGGGGGAGGGGCAGTTGTCCACGAAACTGGTATGGGGATTGAGCCCTCAGGCCTCTCCACTTGCTCCCCACTCCATGTCAGCACACTGCATTCGCATGCTGGAACACTGGATTTAAGTCTGGTTTATCTTTCTCTGTGGAGACACAAACAATACCTTCCCCTTGGGTGAGTCAGTGCCCTATTCCCCAGCCACACACCTCTTTTTTTTTTTCCTTTCTTCCCCCGAACTCCATTTCAGTTGGTTGCCATATATAACTCTGGATTTGGTGTGGCCCCCACCATACTACCTGGACTTCATCCCTGGAGTGTTTGTATACAGTGGCTTTTTCCCTATGCCCCTATTGCATTTTTCTTTTCTTTTCTTTTTGTAAACTTACCTCAGCGGACTCATGTTGTACTTTTGTGCTTGGCTTACTTCACTTAGCATAATCTCCTCCAGTTCTTCCCATGCGGTGATGTGTTTCGTGCGTTCATCACTGCTTTTTAGCAATGCATACTACTCCATTGTATGTATGTACCACAGTTTTTTAATCCATTCTTCTGTTGATAGAAATTTGGGTTGTTTCCAACTCCTTGCAATTGTGAACTGTGCTGCGATGAACATTGGGCCACAGATGTCTGGCCATGGTTTGTCTCTTGCTTCTTCTGGGTATACGCCCAGTAGGGGGATTGCTGGGTCATATGGTAGCTCAATTTCCATCTGTTTTTGAAATCGCCAAATCAATTTCCCTAGTGGCTGTACATACCTACAGGTCCACCACCAGTGGATGAGAGTTCCTTTCTCACTACAGCCTCTCCAACACTTGTTTCTCTCTGATTTTTTGAATTGGGCTATCTTTGAGGGTGTTAAATGGTATCTCATTGTTGTTTTAGTTTGCATTTCTCTTATTGCTAATGATTGGGAACATTTTCTTATGTTTGTTGGACATTCAGATTACAGACTAGGTGAAACTTCTGTTCAGGTCCTTTGTCCACCGCCTCAATGGGCAGTTAGTTTTTCTCTTATTGTAAGCTTGCAAAGTATTGCAGATTTTAGTAATAAGGCCTTTGTCTGATGTGTCACTGCTAAAGTTTTTTTCCCAGTCAGTGGGCTCTCTTACTTTCTTGGTGAATTATTTTGATGTACACAGATGACTTATCTTCAGTATTTCCCACTTGTCTATTTATGATTCCTCTGTATTTGTATCCTTCCTTATTTCTGATAGCCTATGTATTCCCTGTGCCAAGGTTCTCAGGTTTGTCC
>NW_022111319.1:2028052-2029972 GCF_000313985.2 Echinops telfairi
TGCCACTCTGCCATATGCCTCTATTGCTTCCAACACTCCACTTGAGGAGTTTAGGGAATTTTCTATGTATAGAATCCTATCGTCTGTGAATAATGATAATTTTGCCTCTTCTTTTCCAAGATGAATACTTTTGATGTCTTTTCTTTGTCTTATGCATTTAGCTAGGACCTCCAGTATGATGTTAAATAGGAGGGGGGACAATGGTCATACTTCTCTGGTCCCTTTTTACAGTGGAATTGTTTTCGTCTTTTCTCCTTTAACTACCATGTTGGCTGTTGGTTTTTCATATATAGTTTGTATAATATAGAGGAATTTCCTTCTATTCGTATCTTCTTGAGTGTCTTAAACAAGAATGCGTGCTGGATGTTGTCCAATGATTTTTCCATATCTATCGATATTATCATGTGGTTCTTATCATTTTTCCTGCCAATGTGGTGAATAATACTGATGGTCCTTCGTAAGTTCATCACTAGTATGAATCCCACTTGGTCACAGTGAATTATTTTTTTAATATGCTTTTGTATTCTATTGGCCAATATTTTGTTAAGGATTTTTGCATCAATGTTCATTAGGGATATTGGTCTGTAGTTCTCAATTCTTGTGGGATCTTTGCCCACTTTAGGTATCAGAATTGTTGTACAAGCTTCATAGAAAGAGTTTGAGATTTTCTGTCTTTTTCTATGTTCTGGAACAGTTTGTGTAGGCTTGGTGTCAGTTCTTCCCTGAATGCTTAGTAGGATTCTCCTGTGAACCATCTGGCCCAGGGGATTTTTTGGTTGGTAATCCCTTAATAACTTTGCATATTTCTTCCATTGCTATGGGTCTGTGAAGGTTCTTGTCATCCATCTGGAAGAGTCTTGGGAGGGATTGTATTTCCAAATATTTGTCCATGTTTTCCATGTTGAATTTGTGGAGTTTTTTCTATGTGATAGTCTCTTATTTGCCCTCTGTGAGTGTTAATCTTCTGCTCATACTGGATTGGCAAGGATTTTTTGTTGGGCTGGGTTTCTTATTATATATTCTTTGAGGTTGTCCTTGTTTTGGAAGAGTCTTATTTCTCCATCTATATCAATAGATAATTTGGCCGGGTAAAGTGTTCTTGGGTTTGTGTTGTTTTCCTTCAACTTATGAAATATGTTACTCCATTCCCTCCTCTTCTCCATTGTTTCTGCTGATAGGTCTGAACATACTCTTGTTGGGATACCTTTATACGTGACTATTTGCTTTTCCCTAGCTGCTTTTATGATCTTCTCCTTTTCCTCATAGTTGGATAATTTGACTATTATGTGTCTTAGTGACTTCTTCTTGGGAATCAGCCAGACTGGTGTTCTTTCAGCTTCCTGAATGGTTGCCTCATTTTAATTTATTAAGCTTGCACCTCGGGTGGCATGCTGTGTTTCCCTCTGCAACTGGAGTGCCGAGGAGGGCATGTGGTGTACCCTCTTTGGTGTGGAGCAATATAGCTGGCAGGGGGATATTACGGTAGTCAAGATAGATCACCTTGGAGTTGGGTGGATGTTCCCGCAGTAGCGTGGAGCCCCACCAGTTGTGGGAAGGAGTTTCCCCCAGTCACTTGGGGCCTCAGGGTTTAGGCTGGAGTTTCCCCCACTGTTTGAAGGGAGAACCCCCTGCTGCTTGGTGTATGGAAGAGGACCAGCGTGATTTCCCCAGCTGTGTGTAAACCAACAAATGCGGGAAGAAGTTCCCCCAGTTGGGTCTTCAGAGTTGCCATAGTTGGAGGGGAGTGTCCTGGAGAGCGCTAGTGGCTTGGAAAAGGAAAGAGAGGGAAAGGAGGAGAGAAAGAAGTAAACAAAGACTGGTGCAACAATGCCAAGGAAACTATCACCCACCCACCCCACCCCCTCACACACAAAATGCACAGAATAAACCAAAGTGAAAACTGTAAAAAAAGAAAACAAC
>NW_022111319.1:2030891-2035208 GCF_000313985.2 Echinops telfairi
GAAAGATAGAAGGATGAGTGAGTAAAGAAAGAAGAAGTAGAGTGGTAAGTAAGGAGTTAACTTAGATTTGATCACCTGTCTGTGGGGCTGGAGGAGTTCCAACTCTTCCTCAAGGTAGAGGGGTGGTGTGCCCTCTTAACATAAGGTTCCAGAGATCCAGGGTGGGATTGCTCTCAAAGGCAAGGTTGCATCAGTGGCCACGCATCAGTTCCTACTGCGGTACTGAGCACTGGAGTTCACTGGTATACCTACGTTGTGCTGCATGTAGCACTACAGCAGGGGTGGGGAGAGGGGAGGGGTGTTCCCACAGACCCGTATAGGGCTCCAGCGCAGGCAGGACCTCCCTACCTGTGTGTAGAATCATTGAGAGGGAAGCTTGGCTTATTGTCCTCTCTAAACTCCTGGTGCCCTACTAGATCAGAGGATCCCCCACCCCCACCCCCCGCTGGCCAGTTATAATGGAATAAAATTAAAATTTCTCCCTGGCTCTGGGCTCTAGCTATGTGTTCTTTTAGAAGCTTAGACTTGCTTCAGTGGGTCTTTGTTATACAAAAGCCTCCAGGCCTTATAGCTAAATTCTGGCATTCCTTAGTGTGTTTCTTCTTATGCTGATTTATGTTAAGGGCCCCTTTCTATGTGCGCCTTCGAGCTAAGCAACAATGCTGGGGATTGAGTTTTAACCAATAATATATATTTCACTCTTTTTAATATTATGCTTGTGAGGTGCTCTGATTTGGGGGCTGTCACGCTGACCCCCAGAGGGGGACATCCAGCTTATCAGGAGGATTGTTTCCTTCTCTGCCAATTGGAACTGAATTCGCCATCTGGACTCTGACTATCCACCTATTTTCTCCCACACCACGATCTGCCTCAGGTAAAATTCTATGTTTTCTTCTACTCCAAATTATGGCTACCTGCCACCCCCACTCCCCAGGCTATGAACTCAAGGCAGCTAACAGTGCAGAGAGCTCTAGCGTGAGGTTCTCCTCCTGTCTGGGATTATGTCTCCTAGGGTGTCAGCCTGGAGAAATCGCTACTCCAGGTGAAAGGGTGGGAAGAACTTTTCAGTTGGAGCCTGTGATCCCATCTCGCCGAACCTAGAGCAATTTAGAGCATTCTTGGTTCGATTTGTGATTGGAAATCACACAAAAAGCAGGTTCAGGAGAGACCCTAGCACCCTAATTCTAATGTCAGGACTCCATCTCCCAGTTTCCTTCACCTTCCCTCCCAATTCTCTGGTATGGCAGCAGGCGCTCTGGATGGGTGAGTCTTAGCCAGTCGCCATTTTCCCTGAGTCTATACTGTGTTTTTTAATTCTATTATCTCATTGTTTAGCTTCTAGGTTTCTTTGGGTGTGTGGTTTTAGTATCTCAATAGAGTCCTTTGTTTACGGGATTGATCCCCCGATCATTTTATGTCCCCAAAGATCATTCTCCTGTATTTCCTTTGTGGTAGTGTCAGGACTTCTTTTTCTATGTATTCCATGGGGATTGCATTATAAATTGTTAGATTTCCACTTTTCTTGCTTTTTTGTGGCTACTGTGGTTAACTGTTGTTCAAGAGGCATGGTGGTCCAGCTGTAATCAGTGAGTAGGCTTCTGAGTTGTGTATTGGGTTTGACTCTTTGGTTTACAGAACAAATACCCAGTAGTGGTTGGAGGTCGTATTGTTTGGAGATGAGGAATAAGTGATAGGGTTGAGTGTGCAGTGTGAGTGGTGGGTAGGAGCACAAGAGCAAGTTTTATGTGATAGTAGTAGTAATAGATGGTCTTCTTGGTAAATATAATATTTTTTATATATTGTAAAAAAGGATTTTACAAGGTGTGTTATATGTGCTGTTAGTTTATATGGAAGTGTCTTTCACTACGATGGGGGAGTAGGGATCTTGAGGCCTTGGTGGAAGTGGTAGGTGGAGAATGTAAACTAGTACACAGATTAGGCTATGTTACAATTAATGATAAGTCCAAGCTGAGTGGCAAAGGAGATAAAGCTGTGTCTTTTTTGGGTGAATACATCTTAGAGTCAATAAAACTAAGCCCCTTGATGAGGGTGTATCTCCTTGAAGATGTCTTCCCTCAAAACAGGGGTGGTGCCCTATTGTGCTCTGGGAGAAAGGAATGTAATGGGAGGGTCTATCCTACTCGTTCCTATTTGTGAGCTGCGTTCAGCATGAGGTTTGTGATGAAAGGGTGGAGATTCTAAAATGGATAGTGATTAGCCAATAACAAATGCAAGAAGTGAGTGTCTGTTTGTGTTGGGACCTTAGAGAGATAGAAATCCTTGTCTCCTTGGGACCACTCTCTCAGTGTGTCCTTGGGAATTCTTCCTCCAAAGCAGGGCTTCGTTCCCTACTGTACTCTCAGAGAAAGGAATGTGATATGAGAGTCTATCCCTCTTACTCTTCTCAAGTAGAGGAGAGAAGGTCACAGTCACGTGTATGTATGCAAGATGTATGTAGTCTGGAGTGAGACCCAGATCACCCTACAGAAAAATAAGGGGCTGTGGAGGCCAGGACCCAAGAACCTTCCCCTGATTTCTACGGGTCTGGATTCTATCTGTAGTATGTGTGTGAGAGACTTGTGAATTATGCCCCAATGAAAGCAGCCTGTCTGTTTCTAGGTTTGCTGTTGTCTCACAATGAGAGTCTCGACGTGTCTACAAAGTTCAGTTATCGGTCACTATACAATATATGAAGGATGTAGCAGTCAAAAAATGTGCGTGCTAAAAAAAAACACTAGTGTTTAGTGGCAAACACCTTCCTTGCATGCAGGGAATTGATTGGTTAGATGTAAGAGTTAGGCAAGCAAAAATGAGTGAGGGTATCTGTGGGGAAAGGAGAGAAGTGGCTTATACCATGAGGGGACTCTGAGTCACTCTGGCTATGCGATCTGTCATCCACACTAAGGTTCCATGGGTCAGAGAGGTAAGAAGAATGGGAGCTTGAGAAGGAAAAAGAAAGACTGAAGAGAAGAAAATAGAAAGAAATTTAAAAATTAAAAACATTTTTATTTAAAAATCAAACAAACTGGAAAGCTGCTAGTGTTTGGTTGAGTCCTCTATGAGAGGTGGAAAATGGAGGTGCAGAGCAGAGGTAGAATTCAGCCAGGAATGTGAAGTTTAGAAAGATTTTATTGAGGGAAAGGACTCCCGGGAGGGAGGGGAGAGCAGAGAGACAGGAGCGTCTTGAGTTCCCAGGCGGGTTCTGTGACCCAATGAATTAGGTCAGGAAATCACTCCTGGCAGTGAGGCAGGGGACATATACAGGGCTTAAGCCAAGAATGTATGTACTGATAAGTGGAAGGAGGCTTTTTGATGCTGCAGTTGCAGGGTCTGAGCCAGGATATGGTCTGTGAGTATATCATCTTGTTTTTTGCAGACCCATTTCCTGGAACACTGAGGGAAGGGGCTGTACAGACCCAGCCCGGAGAGATAAGCTCCTGGGAATGCTGCAGGCAGGGACTGCACAGTCCAGCTCTGGCCTTGAGAGGTGGGGGGAAGGGGCCAGACAGTCCAGCAGACTATATTTTGGGAGAGCTGGGGGAAGCAGCTGCATGGTCCGGCCCCGGCCCAAACACTCTAAGCTTGTCCTAGGAACTTTAATACTGATGAATGTGAGAGTAAGGTGTGTTTCCTTGAGAAGGGTGTGGATCTTCGGTGGATTCAGGACCTGTGTTGCAAGCAAAAGTGTGAGGATAAGTTAAGCAGTTATAATCAAGTTCTGTGGGTGAATGACTCCAGCTGTTTGGGTGCTTGAGGTGGCTTGAATACGTGTATGTTCTGCTGGAAATGAGGGAGTTGACTGTAATTGAAGAATATGGAAAAGTTTCTCAGGGTGATTCTGGGCTGAGTGGGTGTGACAGAATGGGGCTCACACCTTCCAAGAGGCAGGAGTCTCTGAAAAGGCACAAGGAGTGAGTAGCAGGGCTGTGAATCATTTCCTAGGATAGCCCAAAGGAGATGGAGGATGTTGCCCATGGGCAGGCTATAGCCATGTACATCCTAATCAAGGTGGTTTAAATGAAGTGTTAGCTGGGAGATGGGTGGGATAGGTAAGGTTTAATGTGCAAACATGGCCAATGATACCATGTGGGATTAATTGAAGGGTGGAGAGATAAATGGCTCGGCCAGCCTCACCTTTCTTGTCTCTTGCTCTTTGATGATCTGACTAGTGTGCTGCTGCCTTGTTTGTTCTGTGCCTCAATTTGCAAGTTACACTACCTTTGGGACACCTAATCTGTGGACTGTGTCCCTGTAACTTGAGGTTCCATCAAGACCTGCTTTGCCACACTACTGGAATATACATGTCGTGAGCTGGGG
>NW_022111319.1:2035308-2041530 GCF_000313985.2 Echinops telfairi
TGTCAGCTGACTGACTGTTGGTGACCTGCTTTGCTGTTTTCTGCCTGTGGCCACATAGCTGAATTGCTCTACAGAGGACTACCTGGCAGCCCTCAAGACTTGAAGGACAGTCAGTGTATTAGCTGTCTCATGGAAATGAGTTGTGCTAAGCCATTTGTACTGCTTTATAGATTAATTAACTGTTTTTTTCTTATATTATGTATCTATATAAATATATATATATATAATTATTAGTGTCCTGGTTTTGTTTCTGTAGAGAACCCTGTCTAACATAATGGGGTAATTGTAAACTTGAAGATTGTAGACATGGTAAGAAAAATAATATTTTGTATTACTATTCAATTCTACCTTACAAATCAGGCTAGACCCAGAGGATGTGCACTGGTATGGATAAGAACTGGAAACACAGGGACTCCAGGACAGATAAACTCCTCAGGACCTGTGGCAAGAGTGGCGATACCGGGAGGGTGGAGGGAAGGTGGGGTGGAAAAGGGGAAGAGATGACAAGGATCTACATATAACCTCCTCTCTGGGGGATAGACAACAGAAAAGTGGGTGAATGGAGACATCTGACAGTGTAAGATATGACAAAATAATAATAATTTATAAATCAACAAGGGTTCATGGGGCAGGGAGCAGGGAGGGAGAGGAAAAATGAGGAGCTGATACCAAGGGCTCATGTTGAAAGCAAATGTTTTGAAAATGATGATGGCAACAAATGTGCAAATGTGTTGGACACAATGGATGTATGTATGGATTGTGAGAAGTGTTGTACGAGCCCCCAATACAATGATTAAAAAATCATAATAGTAATATTTTCTAAGAAGACCAACAGATGGGAAAGTACTGATTAAGAATGAATTATATTTTACAAAAGCAAGACTATCATAAAGAAGGGGAGGAAAAAGAAAGACAAAACCAAACCAACATAAAAATAGTTGGTGAGTCTAAACTCTTCCTGGGAGATATCAAGACTGGGCAGGACAGAGATTGTTTGAGCAATTGGAAGCAGTGCCGAAGAGTAAGTATCTCTGGCCTTTTGGGTGTTTAGACTGGCATGGCAAGTTAGGGCTTCGGGTGTGCAGATGTTGGAGTTAGATGACTGTAGAGCCAAGAGTCCAGAATTCCTGTAATGTTAGGCCAATTATAGCTGTCTGTCTGAAAGGATTAGAGTTCATTCAGCTTGCCTATGTTGGAGGGACCATGGTTCGCTCTTCAGATAATGTTGGTCTCCAAGTGGAGATGAGGGCAAGGAGGTTATACCTGGGACCTTCCTAGCTAGGTTAGGGAGAAGGGGAACAAGAGTCGTCTCAGAGGACATGCAGTTGTTTTGGATGCCCCGGAGTGGTATAATTAAGGTGCTAACTGGGTTATACAGTGTCTTGAGGCATCAGGCCAGGGTGCTCAGGTGAGCGCTTCAGTCAGGATTTATGAAAGTTACTGGAACCTTCCAAGTTTAGGGCTTATGACTCATCTGCCCTCACTATCAGATGGGTGGAGGGGTGCTAGAAAGCCAAGTAATTCACTAGCCAGTAACTTTGTCAACCAAGAGGACTCAGTCCAGGAGTACAAGAATGCCTGATTCTTCAACTGCTAAAGGGCACCTACCAGTCAAAGGATGAATAGGGTCTGTGGGAGGCATGGAGGCCAGTGTGTGGAGTTCCCACCTCAAATCTGCCATGAGATCAGTGGATTGGTCTGGTGAGAGGAAGGACTAGGCTGCTTTCCTTTCCACTTACTCTCTGCCACTCCCTCTATCCCTGGACTTCAGGGCGCTTGGGTCACTTTTTTCTTGTGTTGATCTCTGAACTACTTGTGCCTCACTTTCTCTCTCCTGGTGATTTTCCTCTTGGTGTATGGATAGGGTCTCATGCTTGGTGTCATCATTCAGCCATCTTGACCTGGAACTTCTGCCACTGGTTTTCTAGAATTTCTGAGATATTATGTCAAATGAAAAAAAATCCCTACAAGTTGAAGGAACATAATGCAGGAGTCTCAGGGAGAGTCTTCAAATAATTCCTCATATTTTAAAGGCAAGGAAGAAAAAAGAAGTCAAGACTTTTGGTTTCTCAGAGTCAAATGAAATTCCTATTTGGGAATTTTTGCTGTGGAATTTTGGACTGTATGTTGCTTCTAAACATATGTACATCATTTTAGGAGTGGTTTTTTTTGAGACGGGAAGGCATCCTAATTCTTCTGGTCCAACCAATTCACTAGTTCATTCTGTAGCACTAGCTTTTCAAATGATGTAGCATGTACTATAGAGTTTTAAATGCTGTCTCCATGATCACAACTTTTTAAAAAACAACAACTTAGAGATGCTGAGATTGCTTAGCAATTATTAAACAGTGGCAATAACAATGTATCCATATTAACATAAAATTTTGCAAGAATAAGACAGATACCCAATAAGATTTGAAGAACTACAATGCTAAGAAAGAGTGGATTTCAAATTTTAGGGGTTATTTACTTGCTGGTGGCTCCCAAAAGGTCATGGAATGGTGCATCCAAATGGCTCTTCTGGTACAAATACCCAGCTCTTCAAATTATTGGCAGAAATTGCTGGCAATGCAACCTCAAATGCCACAATTCAGATACCAGAAATGTAATAGAAGAAAATTCCAATACCCTGCTGGGAATCAAACAAAAAGGCTTATTTAAGGAAAAATAGAGTTTGAACTAGACACCAAGCCCACAAAATGAAATTATGTGCTTCAATATTCTGAGGCAGATGAGAAAATTTTATACAGAAAAATGTAAGTGGAAGCATGTGACCACAACCATGATAGCTAGGGATTATTTATAGTTACAAGACATTCAACTCAAACTCACTCTCACTTAGGCAATTTTGACTCATAGCAACCCGATGAGACAGAGTAAAACTGCCCCTGTGGATTTCTGAGCCTTACTCTTTACAGAAATGCAAACACTCATTTTTCTCCTGTGGAGTGGCTTGGGTTTTGAACTGCTGACCTTGTGGTTAGCAGCTCGGCTGACTACACTACCAGGGTTCCTGTGATATTAGAAAGATAAAGAATAATTAATGTTAGCTGACTTATGTTCTAGTATAAATTTCATAGAACCAAACTAGCAAGCAATTTTATTGCATATCTACCTACCACATTCCCTCCACTCCCTGAGGGCATGTTGCTTAAGTGTCGTCCCAAGACCATGCTGGTAAACATTTCTGGATAAGCATTTCTTCATAAATCACACCCTTGCCTCCTCCATTGTTTACTGACATTTTAAAACTTTTTTTAAAGTTCACAATGGTCTAAAAATCACAGGTTATATTCTTGGGATGGCAGAAAGGAGCAATATCTAATGTTATATAATGAATATAACATTGGTATAACTTTCATTCAGACCTAGATCAGTCATTTTCAATCATGCAAAGCACCTTAGTTTTAGAGTGCCCTCACAAATCACCATTGGTCAAAACCACTACCACACACACACATATATAGAAAAACCTCTTTGCCATCAAATTGATTCAGAATCATAGTGAACTTACAGGACAGAAATGCTCTTGTGGGTTTCTGAGACTGTAAATCTTTACGGAAATAGAAAGTCTCTTCTTTCTCCCACAGAGTGGCTGGGAATTTCCAACTGTTCGATTTGTACTTAGTATCCCAATGTGTAGTCCACTATACCTCCAGGGCTCCTCATAAAATTTCCACATCCCTTCTATATAGACATCTTGTGTAACCCTGGATCACATCAGTGAGCAACACATTTTCAATGAGGAGAAAAATATTTCCATGGAGAATTCCCTGCTTAGTTGAGTGGTCACACTATTTAGCAGGTAATTCCAATCTAGTAAGAAATATGGAAAACTCAAAGAT
The DNA here is from genome assembly GCF_000313985.2 of Echinops telfairi. NCBI lineage: Eukaryota > Metazoa > Chordata > Mammalia > Afrosoricida > Tenrecidae > Echinops > Echinops telfairi. The sequence continues at coordinate 2,039,154 of NW_022111319.1, forward strand.
CATCAAGGGTATCAGATGCATACTCAATTACAAAAGGCAGATACAGGTGTTTTTGTATGGGCAGAAACAATCTCCCATATAATTAGAAAATAGATGCTCCAGTGGCTGTCACACTGCTTCATTTTTTAATCTTTAATGCTCAGGCTGGTATGAAAGTCAATATGTGTAATAATTGAGGTAGTGGTGAATACTAATTATGCTCTTACTATTTATTAAACATAATCCAATTTCCACTTGCATTTATTCATGTTCCTTGAGTGACAAATCAGTATGAGTGAGAAGCAGATGTATATGGTGCTTGTAAACCTTATCTACTATACCTTTGGTGGCTACAGATGCTTTAAAAATCATCTAATTTAGTGATTGTCACCACCAATTGTCTGTTAAGTTTGTCATCCAGTGGTGACTTGTGAGTTGCTAATGATGCTGGAAGCTATGCCACTCATATTTAAAATACTGGCAAGACCATCCATGGTGAACAGATTTCAATAAAACTTCTAGACCAAGAAAAACTGGAAAGAAGGAAGAGGTTGCTCAATTCTGCAAACTTGCCCACTGAAAATCTAATGAATGGCACCAGATCATTTTCTGCTATAGTGTTAGGTTGGAGTACAGTCAGAATACAACAGGGGAAGAACTATTTCTTCAAAGTAGAGTTGACCTTCATGGTGTAGATAAAGTAAGCCTTTCAAGACTTTTATTTGCTGATGTGGCATTGCTCAAAATGAGAATAAAAAGCTGCAAATATTTATTAACAATTAAAACATTTATGTTCAAAGTAAGGGACTAAAGAAATTGGAAGTTGTCTAAATGGGATGGATTGCATAAAGATTGATTTCATAGGCATTAGTGAGCTGAAATAAACATGTATTTGCCAAATGTTATCTAACAATCATATAGTTTACCATGATGGTAATGACAAATTGAAGAGGGATACCATCACATTTATCAACAAAATGAACATTTTACACATAGATTGGGAAAATTTTGGCATGACATATTGAACAAGGCACTAATTTCTAAAGCTTTTGGAAAACTTTAATACCTGAAAAACAGACAAAAAATTCAATTAAAAAATGGACAGAAGACATGAACAGACACTTCGCCAATGAAAACATTTCGACTGCAAAGAAGCATACATTTTCTTAGCCATTTGAAAAATGGAAATAAAAATGACTACAAGATATTATTTTACCCCAGAATGAATGTAAAATTTAAAACAGTGAACAATACAGATAGCAATGATGTGGAGATACACACACTATAATACACTGCTGGATGAACTGTAAAATGGTGAAAACCACTGAAGAACTGAAAATTTCCTAAAAATTTGGAAGTAGAAATACCAAAGGATGGGGAAACCCAACTGCTTTGTAAACACTATAGAGAATAGTTGTAATACAAATAGATATATACATACCCATGTTTATCGCAGCACTGGAATTATTTTCAATAGTAAAAGATGTGAATAACCTAAATGCCTATCAATGGGAAACATGGATAAAAACCTATGGTACACAGACACAATGTAATAATATACAATATTAAAGAATAATGATGAATCCATGAAACAATTCATAATATAGGTGAACCTGGAGGATACTATATTGAGTGAAGTTATTCAAACTCAACAAGATAAATACAGTATAAGACAACACTTATAAAAAGTCAAGAAAAAGTATCACACACACAAAAATCTTTCTCTGATTGTTTCCAGGGGTAAGAGGGGAAGGAAATATACATTTTAACTATAGAGTAGAAACCTCTTAAATTAGATGAAGGAAAGGGCATTCTACAATGAGGGAGGTCAGCTTAAAATTATAGAAGCAGAGAAAGACAAAGGGAGGAGAGTAATATTTAAAGATACATTCAAAATATAAAGTATCAAATATGCAAAATTCTGCAGTAATAGTGACCTATGAGGGGAAGTGATGAAGAAGTCAATGGTCTTGGAGAATTTTATGATCCTATCTCTGGATTTATTTCGTTTACCAAGAGTATATTTCTCACTAATGTTTATTCCTCTTAGTCTCCAATTTTTGTATTCCAATCACCAATAATTATCAATGCATACTGACTGATCAGTTTTAGAATGAAGACATTGGTAGAATTTTTATTTCTTCATCACTAGTTTTGGTGGTTGGTTCATGAATTTGAATAATAGTTGTATAGATTGAATTTACCTCAATGTGAATAGATATAATCCTACCACAGACAGTATTTTACATTTAAGATCAATGTAAAATCCCTCAATGACCCATAGCCCTACAGGGGACAACACTGGAGATACAGTGTGGGAATTGTACCCGATCTGATCCCACCACACAGAGACAAAACACTAAGGGCGTGCAACAGAACAGCAAGGGGAACAGAGCAA
>NW_022111319.1:2043132-2050724 GCF_000313985.2 Echinops telfairi
GGGGAGGGAAGGGATGAGGAGCAGTTGCCAGGGGCTTACGTGGTGGACAAATATTTTGAGAATGATGAGGGCAATGAATGTACAAATATGCTTTATACAATTGATGCATGTATGGATTGTGATAAGAATTTTATGAGCCTCCAATAAAATGATTTAGAAAAATGTGTTATTTGACCATCCATATAATGGTGTCAGTCCAAGTATAGCCAACCTGTGTTAGTCTGGGTAGAGTAGAGAAGCAAATCCATGAACACACATATGTGTATAAGAAAGAGATTTATATACAAGAGCAATTGAACATTGAGAAAATCCAAGCCCAGTCCAGATCAAGTCCATAAGTCTGATATTAGCCCATATGTCTGATACCAATCTATAAAGTCCTCTTCATACTCACGAAACACATGCAATGATGCCAAATGTAGAAGATCACAGGCCTGTGGGTAGAAATTCTTTGGATCCATTGACATTGGAAACATCTCAGAAACAGGGGTCTCTGCATGGCTCTTAGCACAGAGGGCTGCATCAGGGTGGGTCCATGTGTTTTGTCAGCTGCTATGTTCCGCAGGGTGTGTCAGAAAGAGAAGTGTCTCCTACCTCCAAGGAGGACTTACCGGATTTCCCAGAATTCTCAGGAGAAGGCCATGCCCACACAGAGACCTCATTGGCTATGATCTGATTGACAAGCTAGACTCCACCCCTACACTCTTAATCCTCAAATTGACAAATGATTATATATGTACCACACAGCCATATACTTTTTCTGATTCAAAATGGCCAACACCAGTCCATTTCAGCTCACTAATTCTGAGAATGTTGACTTTTGTGCATTCCATTTCATTTTTTTAAATCTTCCAATATTGCTAGATTCATACTTTGTACATTCCAAGTTCTAATTATTGATTGATGTTTTCAGAAGTTTCTTCTTATTGTGAGTCATGTCCCATCAGCAAATGAAAGTCCCAAAAGATTGATTCCCACAAGCTTTACTCCATCCATGTCACCATTGTCTGCTTTACTTTGAGAAGTCAGCTCTTCCTCCTTCATATTGTTAGTGTGTTCCAACCTGAAGGGCTCGGTTTTTGGCACTGTTTGCAAAAATTCTCTGTTTCTTTACATGAAGTTTTCAAGAAACAACAATGTTTCCATTCTGTCCACAAGAGGTTCAGTGGCTACTTTTTCAGAAGTGGACAACCTATTCCTTCTTTCTAGTCTATTCTTAGTCTGTGAACTCTGCTAAAACCTGCTCATTTTGGGTGATGCTGCTGGCATTTGAAATACAGGTGACACAGCTTCCAGCATCACAGCAACACAGAAACCACCACAGTACAACAAACTGACAGACATATTCCTTTTTCAACAACACAAAAGGCAACTATACATGTGGACATCTCCAGATGGGATACACAGAAATCAAATTGATTTCATATTGGAAAGAAGTAATGGAGAAGCTCAGCATCAGCAGTTGATACTAGGCCATTGGATGACTGTGGAGCAACCACCCATTGCTCATATTTAATTTCAAGTTGAACATGAAGAAAATTAAAACAAGTTCACAAGAGCTAAAATATGACCTTGAGTATAGCCCACCTGAATTTTGAAAAGATATCAGAAGATTTGACACATTTGACAAATTTCACATGAATGACACAAGACATGATGAACTATGTGATGACATCAAGAACATCATTCATGGGACTCACTACACTTGTCTTTTTGGTAGTGCAACCCGCTTGTGGGGGGTGGGGTGTCTCTCCCTAGTGCACGCTGACTTCACTGTTTAATAAACTTGTGCTGCCTCCTCCTACGTGTTTGTTTGACTTCTGCTTTTTAGTCATGCTACTACTTTTGAGAAGCCAGAAGCTCCAGGATCCTCCTACAAAAGTGGCACTGAACCCTAGCATCCTGATGACCCCTACAGAGAGTGACTAAATTGGCAACAGGATTCTCCGGGTAACATAAAGACCCCTTTCTCTCTCTCCTTTTGGTTTTTTGGATTTCTTTGCCCCATTAGAAAAGTAGAGATAGTGGGCTTGTGCATGCCTGGTTTCTGAATAAGGGGTGAGACGACCTGGTATGGGATAAAGTGATCCTCCCACCAGCTTCCAGCTGGTGGGGCAGCCTGGCCATGTATTTATAATGAACTATACACTTAATGAATGATACACCAGTTGTCAAGAGCCATGGAGGCCCTATCCTAGACACCAGCAGGCTGCCAAATGTTCCCTTGAGACAAACTTCTTCTGTTGAGATTCCTCTGTGTTGCTGTATTCATCCACAGCCTGAGGCCACCTCTGGGAACATCTCTTGGGATATAGCCTAGATACATCCAAGGGTGAAACCGCTCACCAGGTTGGCAAATTTCAAGCAGCACATATCATCAAAAGTATTGCCTTGTCTCTGACAGTCCAGGAGAAATCAGAACAAATTCATTTGCTTTAATAGCAGCCTCCAAGCCCTTGCCTACGTGTGGACTTTTCTTTTCTATCCGGAGTTAAAGTTTCACCCTCACCAAAATATATTCCCACTTCCTAAACCAAAGACACTCACCTATGTGGCCACCCTGGACAAGGTTTTAATCTTCTATTTCACTGCTCAGGATCAGCCTGGGACTTGGGAAGGGATTTGACAACTTTAAAGAGGAGCAGGTATGAGAACTTACTGTTTGTACACAGGAAAATTTCTAAGGAAATTGGGTTGTTCTTTCTTTTTTCCCCCCTGCACTCTCTTGTATGTTTCTCTTCTTTTCTCTTCAGGTTTCATAATAATGGGACAAAACCAGTCTTGCACAAGACCCATTAGATTGTATCCTTAAGAACTGGACTAAACTGAGACTACTGAGAAAGAAAAGAAAATGTTTGTCTCTAATATGGTTGGGCCTGAATTCCTCTGGAGAGTGGAAAGTGCTGGCCACCAAGTAGCTCTTTAGATAGAATACAATACCTTTTGCAGTTGGATCTTTTCTGCTGATATGAAGGGAAGTGGAATTAAATCCCAGGCAGTCATGCTTTTATGTTTTTGTATTTCAAAAATGAAATTTGCTCAGACTGCTGCTTGAGTGTCCCAAATAAGTCCACCCCTACATTACTAGCCATTCCTCTCGCTGAAAAGGAAATTGACCCAGAAAACCTAAGGTTTCCCCCAAGTCCTTTACAGGATGTGGTCAGAGGCAATGACCAAGTGGTCTATGTTCATGTCCCCTTTAGCATGGGAGACCTAAACATTTGCAAAGATAAGCTAGGGACCTTCAAGGAAACCTTGGCCAGTATAGTGAAGAGTTAGAGGGCTTTATAGACATGTTTCACGTAATCTGAAAAGATTCAGTAACTATCCTAGCATACACTTACTCTCCTGATGAAAGACACATAATACTTAAGGTGGCTCTTCATCAGGCAACAATATGAGGATCACCAACCTCTAATTAACTTGTGGGGCCCAAGCAGTGCCCAATGAGGATCCAGTGTAGAATTACCAACTAGATCAGGCTGGCAATACTGGTCAAGCAGTTCAGGATTATATGCAGACTTGCCTCATTGAGGGAAAGAGAGAAATCCAAATAAAGCCAGTGCCTTTTCTAAGTTGCCTGAACGAAGCCCCACCCACCAAGAAAACTCAGATACATCCCAAAGCTGGTGAGTCAAGGCTATGACCAAATTCCCCCACTTAGACCCTGAGTCATGTGGGAAGCATAGTTTTAAGTACTCATTTTATCAACCAATCTTTGCAAGCTATTAAGCCAGTGGTTCTCAACCTTCCTAATGCCATGACCCATTAATCCAGTTCCTCATGTTGTGGTACCCCCCAACCATAAAATTATTTTCATTGGTACTTCATAACTGTAATTTTGCTATTGTTATGAGTCGGGCAACCCCTGTGAAAGGGTTACTTGACCCCCAAAGAAGTCGCAACCCACAGTATGAGAACCGCTGTATTAGGCAAAAAAATATGACTGGAACCCCAGTCAGATGCAAATGAACTACTTACCATGGCTACCTCAGTCTTTAATAATTGTGATGTTGAGGAGGAAAAGGAGGGTCATAATGCCAAAGTAATTGGGGCAGCCATTGCTGCATCCAGTTGTCCAAAGAGACCAGTGCTAGATGAACTTGAAAACCCTGCTTCCAGTGTGGTAAACCAAGACACTGGAGCCAGAAATGCCGCCAGCCCCATATATGCCTGGAGACCATAGGAAGAGAAGTGAAGGCCCCTCTCACCTGCTTTAAGTTCTGGACTCTGGGACACTTGGAGAAGGAATGCCCTTCCCCCATACCCCATAGTGCTCCTCATTCAGGAACAGTCACTAGAGTAGCAGGCCTGACTCTCTTCTGGTGACCAACCAGCAGGAAACTGACATCCTAACCAAGGCACTGTGGAGGTTGCCCAAACGACCATTCATTTCCTTTTTTTAAAAAAAATCATTTTATTGGGGCTCTTACAGGACTTATAACATTCCATACATCAATTGTATCAAGCATATTTGTACATATGCTGTCATCATCATTTTCTAAACATTTACTTTCTATTTGAACCCTTGGTATCAGCTCCTCTTTTTATCCCACCCACCCACCTTCGTGACCCCTTGATAAATTATAAATTATTATTTTCATATCTCACTCCAACTGCTGTCTTCCTTCACCCACGTTTCAGTTGTTCAACACCCTGAGTGGTGGTGGTGGTTAATGCATCAATCATTGTGATTGGTTCCCTCTTCCTCCTTTCCTCCCACCACCTTCCCCCTACCCTCCTGGTATTGCTAAGCCCATTTCTCTTCCTGAGGGGTTTATCTGACCTGGATTTCATATGTCTTGATTTATTATCTGTACTAGTGTACATGCTCTGGTCTAGCTAGAACTGAAAGGCAGCTCTGGGGTCATGATACCGGGAAATGAGGAAGCCTCAAAGAACCAGAGGAATATTGTGTTTCATTGGTGTGAGTCTGCACCCTGAATGACTTATCCCTTCGTTATGATCCTTCTGTGCTGGATGTCCTACTATCTACAGATGGGTTTTGGGTCTGTGTTCTGACCTCCTTCATTCTCAACAACATGTTTTTGTTTTTTTTTAATTTTTGGTCATTTTGCGTCTTCAGGTGCCTGCTACCTGATTCCGTTGACACCTCAGGATTGCACAGGCTGGTGTGCTTCTTCCATGTGGACTTGTTGCCTCTCTGTTAGATGGCCACTTGTTTAACTTCAAGCCTTTAAGACCCCAGATGCTATATCTTTTGATACTTAGGCACCATCAGCTTTCTTCACCACATTTGTTATGCACCCGTTTTGTCTTCAGCAACCATATTGGGAAGGTAAGCATAACAGAATGCAAGGTTTTTAGAACAAAATGATCTTGGGTTAATGGAGAGCTTGAATAAAGGCCTCAAATCCATCAACTTCCTCAATGTATTGCCATATATATATGTATATATATATATTTTTATGGATTAATATATTTACACAAGTGTACATGAATGTTTATACTTCTATACATAGCTTGTTTCCTAGCTCTTTCCTATGTTTCCTTTTACCTTCCTCCTGCCCATTACACCCGCATTTCTTCTGCCTCTTAGTAATTCCTCTGATCTAGATTGCTGTTGCTTTAACATCACCAGAATTTATGTTTTTCTCATTGTTGCTTTTAATTCCCTAGTTGTTCCCCTGCCAATGGCATTGTTGCTCACCACTCCTTTCCCCCATCTCCTCTTCCCCAATAGGTCCCTACAGAACCGTCAGTCCCATTGCTTTCTCCTCAGGCTTGCTTCCCATGCCTATCTTGGATAGGTAGGGAAACCTACAATAACAGAGACAAAACAAAAAGAAAACAAGATTGAATAAAAAGAGAAAAAACAAAAAGAAAAAAACTAGTTAAAATAAAGAAACACATAAAAGCATATGTAATTCCAAGTCTGTCCACTGACCTATATGACTATTTTCCCACCGGTCCTGGTGGAGGGAGGGTGTTCCAGGAACTGCCCTTCCCAGCCTGAAGTCTATTTTTCGAGCTCATCAGGGGTTTTGTCACTTTTCTTTGTTCCCGTTTCTGATATGTTAGGTTCCCTCTTGGTTTGCCCCATTTTGGGGGTGGTAAGACTGGACTCAGCATTAAGATCCTGTGCTGGCCACCTTACCTCTGAGAATCACATGGTTGTTGGGACAGATGGCAAGCCCGTGAAGAGATATCTCACCCCAGTCCTGTTTTACATGTGAAGAGGAGTCCTCTATGCACACTGATTCAGGAGACTCCTCACTTGTTATGCCGAGATTTGCTAACCCCAGTGAAGGCCCAGGTCCTTTTCTAGTCTGCTCCTTGATGGTTGTGCAGCCTGTATCCTTAGATGGGAGCCTCCCACCTGAGTTGAGAAATATTGATCCAAGGATCTAGACTGGTCAGTTGATGCCTTCTGCAGGAAAGTCAGGAAAGAGAGTCACTACTCTTTTTAGTATATGTGCTGCCGAAGCGAGCACAAGAGAGTCACTACTTGAGTTGAAACCAATCAGGGACAATGACCTTATTTTTTTAATCCCCAGCTCTGAGTTCAAGGGCCTGTGCCAAACATATAAAAAGGGCCTGCCAGCTCCAGTGTGGTCTCATTACTCTTGCCCTTCAGTAGTGCAGACACAAAATTGAAGAAATGATGTAGCTAAAGAGCTGAACACAAAATTTCAAAAGAAAGCTCAAGAAGAAAAATAAGGTATTATAATGAAATGTAAAACACGTAGAGTTAGAAACCCAAAAAGAATGGGCTCAGTATATCTTAAATTGAAAGAAATAAAGAAAAAAATCAAGCCTTGAGTTGCAATATTGAAAGATTCTGTAGGCAAAATATTTAATAATACATAAAGCATCAAATGATAATGGAAAGAATACGTAGAGGCACTATAATGAACTGAAGGAGTTGACATTCAACAATTTCAAAAGGTAGCATATATTCCATAGTCAATGACACTGAGGAAAGAAGTTCAAACAGCACGGTAGGTATTAGCTCAAAACAATCATCCGCATGCAAGTAAAATATTATTGAAGATCATCTAAGAACTACTGCAGCAGTGTATTAATAGGACACTCCTAGAGATTCAGGCCAGATTCAGAAGAGGACATAGAACAAGAGATCTCTTTGCTGCTGTCAGATGGATCTTGACTGAAAGCAGAGAATACCAGAAAGATGTCTACTTGTGTTTTATTGATTGTGCAAAGGCATTCAATCTTGTGGATAACAATAAACTATGGATAAGCTTGATTATAATTGGAATTCCAGAACACTTAATTGTGCTACTGTGGAAGTTGTAGATGAATCTATCAGCAGTTGTGAGACAAGAACATAGGAATACTCTATGGTTAAAAGGCTTATTAACAACCCAGGATACACAAATGAAATAACCTTGCTTGCTGAAAGTGAAAGGGACTTGAAGGTCTTCCTGATGAGGATAAAGGATTCCAGCATTCAATATGGATAACAACTCCCCCAAAGGACTCTACAGAGACTAGCACAGAGAAGCCTTGGAGAGGGATATCCTACGCTTACAGACAGCAAGAGTCCCAGCATTAAAAATGAGTAGACACAAGTTTATTTTAAATAAAAGAGCAGCAAAACCTGCCAACAC
>NW_022111319.1:2053049-2054749 GCF_000313985.2 Echinops telfairi
GTCTCCATGTGGCTTCTCCAGGTCCAGAGTTCTGGTTGCATCAGGATGGGTCTATGTGGGTTCTTCTCAGGGAGTCAGCCTTGTCAGTAGAGTCTCTAAGAAAGTGAGGAGAGAAAGAGAGAGAGAAAGAGAGAGAGAGAGAGAGAGAGTCTCCTACCTCCAGGGAGAAAATACAGGATTTCCCAGAATTCTCAGGAGAAGTTCATGCCCACACAGAGGCCTCATTGGCTATGACCTGATTGACAGAGTAGACTCCACCCCTTCACTCTTAATTCTCTCAAATCCCAAATTGACACCAGATTATATAACTACCACAATGTTGTATTTGCTTGCTTTGTTCTTCCCGCATTTCTTCATTGGTTTGTGTGTTGCCCTCTGTGTGTTTGTTGTTGTGAGGTATTGTCTTTAAGGTTGGTTTCAGGTTTTATCTATTCTGGATTCCTTGGGTTGTGGGCTCTTATCTGTAGCAGTGTGCATGCTCTTGTCTAATCCAATTTGTAAGGTAGAATTGAGGTCATGATATTGGGTGAAGGAAGCACCAAAGTGTTAGAGGAAAGTTGTGTGTTTCATCAGTGCTATACCGTGGTTGATTGATATATATATATATATACTTATCTCTGTTGTATTTTGTCATTGCTGGTAGATTTCTTGACTTTCTTTTATGTAGTTTTCTATGTTTTTTGGTGTCTGAAATCCAGTCTGGATGGATCTGTAGAGTCAATAACTAGAATAAGGGTTCCTGGGGGTATTGTTCAGGAGATGGATAGGTAATTGTGAGCTGATCTATAGGAGTACAAGAAGGAAGACAATGTTTTGAAACTGATTGTGGTAGCGACTGTACAACACTTCTTTATAAGATTGAACTATGGAATATTATGATGTCTGGATTAAGTCCTCATAAAATGGCTTGCAAGAAAAAAAAGACTTAATAAAAATAGTAAAAAGATAGGCTACAGACTGGGAAAAAATTCTGTAGCAATGACACAACAAACAAGGGACTAATATCTAAAATCTACAGAATATTGCAAGACTTCCATAAGGACAAAAACTAATAATGTCATTAAAAAGCAGGTAAAAGACATGAACAGATAGTTCACCAAAAATTGCATTTAAATGGCTAACAAACACTGAAAAAATCCTGATGATCACTAGCTATTCATGTGATGCAAGTTACAATTACGATGAGTTATCACCTTATACAGACAAAAACAGTTCAATTAAAAAAAACGAAACAGAACAACAAATGCTGGAGAAGGTATGGAGAGACTGGGGAAAGATTGGAACTCTTACACACTGGTGGTGGGGCTACAAATATGTACAACTGCTGTGGAAAGCAATATGGCGCTACTTAAAACAACCAGGAATTGAAATTTTGTATGATCCAGCAATACTTCTCCTAGGTATATACTATAAAGAAATAAGAGACATAAGCTGAACAGACATGTGCACTCTCATGTTCATTGTAGCACTGTTCACAATAGCAATAATCTGGAAACAGCTCAAAAGTCCACAGTAGAAGAATGGCTAAATAAATTGGTACATACACACAATGGGATATTATGCATTGTTAAAAACATTGAAAAAACACCTAGCACCTCACAACTTGGAATCACCTGAAGAACATTACCCTGAGCAAAGTTAGTCAATCACCAAAGGATAGATGTTATCTGACACTGTTACTGAAGGACAAACACCATTAC
>NW_022111319.1:2055167-2061982 GCF_000313985.2 Echinops telfairi
ATAGTGTTGTGTCACTAATCATACATTTTTTACCAAGTTTCTTGTCACCTCTTGGTGACCCAGTCTGTGTGCTATTACCTGGATTTTAGATTTATGTTTTCAAATTACTATCATTATTTACAGCATACTTCATGGACCACGTCAGAATTATGTGATTTTACCTTAAGCACACCTGTTGCAGATGAAAGGAACTGAAATTTTCCTTTGGACTAAAGGCTGAAACAATCTAATGTGAAAAGAATTAGAGGAATGCTATCACCAGGTTATAGATTTAGAAGTCAGTGGACATTGGAACAAATTTCTTGCTTCTAAGTTTGCTCAAAATTTGACAACATAAAACTACCATATACTTGCTATTTTCATACTTTTTTTGCTTTTTGTCAAACGTGACGGTCCTGTAGACATAGTTTTTGCCTTTGTGAATGAGAGTTAATGAAATATTTTTTCTTGTTTAATTCTCAATTCTGTCTTAAGCTGTGTTCAATTACTTAAGTTTTCCTCTGTATAAGTGAACAGCCTTTGTATTTAAGTCTAAAAAGCTTTCCTATAAATGTATATCTTCCTGTTCTCAATAGTACTTTAAATTCTATATCAATGGCTAGATTAATGACACTTTTATTAGGATTACTAAAGATCTCATGGAAACTCAAAATTTTGTTCCATCTAGTCAATTCTGACTCATAGTTACCCTATGTCTCATAAAGGTAACTTAAATTTTTTCTCAACAAGCTGATAATGCTCCCTGAAAAGTGGACCAGGGATATATACATAATACCTTTAGATGTACAAATGCATTTTGAGTTCACACTTAATTGTAAACCCTAATATAAGAACAATTCATTTTTTACAATGTAGTCCTTGCTCAATATTTGCCTTCATAAATTGATCACTATTGATGCTATCATGACGTGTGGTGAACAAATCAAATGATGTGTGACTATGAGAAAGAAGAGTCTGAGGTCTTAAAGGCTTATCTTTAAACAAGCAACTATTTGCATAAGACATCAGTGAAAACCACACACAGGAACCACACCAACCCAAGGGCAGTGAAAAATAACATTCAAGGTCAGCGAAGAGAAATTTATTAGAGCTTATATTCTCAGTATCCTGTTTCCAGAAGGTTATGGATGACACTGAAACCCTAAAATCGATTTGCAAAGTGCTCACTCAGATTAACCCTCCAAAACATTCCCTCGGACCATACTTGCCCCCATACAGAGTGCACCAGAAAGTGGATTAATGCAGATATTGTTAGTTTAAAATTTAGCATATTATCACTTGCTTTCCTTTTGGAGTTATTTTGAATTTATTAAATTTTCTATTATCTTCTGTTTTCGCTTCAGTTGAGGTTTTTCAGTGTTTTATTTTGCTGCTGATCTTGGGTTTTTTGTATGATTTTCTTTATATGGAATCCAGGATGGGTACCTCATAGAGACAATAGATTAATAGTTCCTTAGAGTTATGGCAGAGGATGTTGAGGAGAGAAACGTAATGGGCATAAGAATGAAGAAAATATTCTAAAATGGATTGTGTTTATGATTGCCTACTTCTTTTTAATATGTTTAAACCATTAAAAATGTTTTAAAGTGAAAAGGAATATGTGGACCTCCAAATTTCACTCCAAATCTTTGCTTTCATTAATTCCCATTTGGGATGTTTAGGGGTTCTTACATGAAAAAGATGAATTTTGAACTAGATTTGAACACATTGATTTAATTTAAACAGATGTTTTTGAAGAGAAAACCTGTTCAAGCTCTGAAGTTAGTATGAAAAAAGATATTTTAGTAGAAGTTAAGAGTATACTCAGAAAAGAGAAAACTGACAAGTTGACTGGGGAAGACGACTGTAGAACAGTGACAGAAAATTTTAACAAGATCTGAAACACAGCAAATCCAGTCAATAGTGAAAAATATTTTTTAAACTTTTTTGAGTTTTAGATGGGGTTTACGTTTTAGATCATTTTTATGTTTATTCAAAAATGTAAACAATTTATCAAATCTCCCAATAGCTTGCCTTAATCCCCTACCCCCCCCTGCCACTTTCCTCCCTGTTTTTCCTCTTGTAGAATATTATCTTGCACTCACTTTTGCTTGCTAACATCTGTCTAGTCTATGGCTTATTGCTTCCCCTGCCCTCAGGTTCCTTCCCACCTCTAGTGACCATCAAAGTCTGTTTCCTTTCAGTGCGAACAACCGGTTATTTTGGTTTTTAATTTTATAACAATGGTCAGATACAGTATTTGTCATTTTGTGGCTGTTTAACTTCACTGAGCATAATGTTCTCCAAATGTATCCATGCCATGAAGTGTTTCACAGTATCATCATTGTTTTTCAGAGATGTGTAATATTCCATTGTGTGTATGTACCAAAGTTTATTTGTCCATTTATGTACTGACGGACATTTAGGTTGTTTCCATCTTCTTGCTATTGTGAAAGTGCTATGATGAATGTGGGTATCCATATACCTTAAGAGTATCTCTTTTAGAGTATTTATAGACTAGCGGTTCCCAACCTGTGATTCGCTACCCCTTTGGGGGTTAAACAACCCTTTCACAGGGGTCACCCGACTCATAACAGTAGCAAACTTACAGTTATGAAGTAGCAACAAAAGTAATTTTATGGTTGGGGGTCACCACAACATGAGGAACTGTATGAAAGAGTTGCGGCATTAGGAAGGTTGAGAACCATTGATTTAAACCACTGTTTTTTAAATTACCCATAGTTAGAGACTATGACTTCTGCTTAACCTTTTAAAAATGTTATACTTGCAGCTGGGATACATCACATTGAATTAAATCTCAAATTAAAGTACACTCAGTATTCATTTAACAACATTGATGGGTTTCAAAGGCTAGGTAACTTTGAGAAAAATCAGTTATTTTGGAAATGGAGAATGATTACATCAGATCAAAAAAATTGAATATGGCCATATTTCTGTCAAATTACACCATTCCTTCACTAATGGAATTTTTCATCATCTAATATTTTTCTTCTGATTATCTGAGCTTCAAGTGAGTTTGCAGCTGGCATGAGGTACCCTCTTGAATGATATAATGGGATCCTTGGAAACACCTGGGCTATATGAAGGCTGTCAGCCAGCCAGTCACAGGAAACCATTTCTCATTTGTTTATTATGTCTCACACTGGACATAAAGTGCATGGGCTAACCGAAGGGTGTTGTATGGCAAGAGGCAGAAGGAGTCTGTTGAGGGGAAATGGGAAGAGGGAAGAAGGAAGAAGGTCATATGGGGCTGCAAGCTAGGGCGGATGGAGGACAAATGAGGTCTGTACTTAGGGAAGGTGGCTAGATGCAGCAGGTGGAGATTGAGTGGTGGAAAGTTAGCAATGTCTGACTACCATTCCCATACTCCTGTGTGCTCCATGTTGTTTTTATTTTTGTTTAGTGCCCAAAAGTTGGTTTTGACTCATAGAGACCCTATGTACATGTGTTATTCTGGGAAGATTAGAGAAACAAATTCATAGAGACACTCATATGTGTATAAGAAAGAGCTTTATATACAAGAGCAATTGAATATTGAGAAAACATCCCAACCCAGTCCAGATCAAGTCCATAAGCCCTATATTAGCCCTTATTTCTGATACCAATCTATAAAGTCCTCTTCAGATTCATAAAACACATGCAATGATGCAAATGCAGGAAGATCACAGTCAAGGGTTGGAAGTCTCATGGATCCAGTGGTGTTGTGGACATCTCAGTGCTGGCAGGGGCTCCATGTGGCTCTACCAGCTCCCAGGACTCTGGCTGCATCAGCGTAACTCTGTCAGTCTCCTCGTCCATAATGGCTCACAGGGAGTGAGTGAGTGTCCCACCTCCACAAGCTATTTATCTCCTTAGGCCTCCAAATGAGGTCATCAAGCTGCGACCCGATTGACAGGTAAACTCCACCCCTTCACTCATAAGTCTCAAATTGACAACAGATTATGTAACTACTACAGTACAGCATAACAGAAGGAAAAACTGTCTGATCCTCTATCATCTTCATAATTGTTCTTACTCAAAATTGTTCTTACGCTATAGTTACTGTGACATAGTTACATGCTATAGTTATTGTGACAATCTCACTTGTCAAGGACCTTGCTCTGCTTTGCTGCTGTCTACTTTACCAAACATTATGTCCTTCTGCAGGGACTGGTCTCTCCTGACAATATGACCAAAGTACATGAGAATAAGAATTGCCATTCATGCCTATAAGGAGCATTCTGACTGTACTTATTCTAATACAGATTTGTTTATTCTTTTGGCAGTCCATGGTACTTTTAAAAGATTCATGGTAAAATTCAATTATATATTAATTAAATTATCCCATTAACGTAAAAATGTTCCCATGTACATACTGTATTTTGTGGACCCATTTATTCAATGATGATCTTGTAAGTTGTTTATTCATTTTGGCTATCATGAATAGTGCTGTAATAAATCCACAGGGACAGTTTTACTCTGTCCTAAAGGGTCGCTATGAGTGGGAATCAATTTGATGGTATGAAGTAAGTGGATAATGTATGGTTTAAAATTAAGATATGTATGCATCAAGGTTGCATAATTTTACAAAACTTTTTCAATCTTTATGGTGCACAAATAATATGAAAAACTGCCCTAGATGAAGAAGAAAATAACTCTGAAACTGGAGGAAAGCTTACTAACAATTTGTGATATGTATATAACACAACCTTGAGTGTTGAAAGTGAGAAAACCTTGAAGGACTTGCTGATAAAATCAAAGACTGTAACCTTCAGAATGGATTACAGTTCAATGCAAACAAAAACAAAATCCTCACAACTAGATTAATAGACAATATCATGATAAATGGAGAAAATATTAAAGTTTTCAAGGATTACTTTTTACTTGGGTCTACAATAACTGCTCACAAATGCTGAATGCACTGCCATTTAGTCAATCCCAACTCATAGCAACTCTAAAGGACAGGTTAGAACTGCTCATGTGGGTTAACTCTTTCCAAGATATTCCTCTTGTGGTTTTGGACTGCTGAACTTGTGGTTAGCAGCCCAATGATTAACCCACTATGCTACTAGAACTCCTCATGAAATAGCAATGAAAAAAATCAAACATTGGGCAATTCCATTGTACAATACTTCTTTGAACTGTTAAAGAGCAAAGGTGCCACATTGAGAAGACTGAGGTGGTCCTTACCTAAGATGTGGTATTTTCAATTGACTTACATGCATGATAAAGCTGGACAACAAATAATGAAGATAGCAAAGTATATGAGTTTAAATTATAGTGTTGGGAAAGAATATTGAAAGTACCATGCGCTGCCAGAGGAGCACCAAAATCTTTCTTGAAAAAGTACATCCAGAATGCTCTTTAGACGTGAGAATGGGGATACTTTTCTCATATCTTTGGAAATGTGGTCAGGAAAGACCTGTGTCTGGAAAAGGACATCATGTTTGGCACAAAGATTGATTGAAAAAAAGAAAGATACTCAATGAGATGGATTGGCACAGTGTTTTCAACCATGGCCTGAAATGTAACAATAATTGTGAGTATGGCACACAACCATACAATGGTTCATTCTCTTGTTCATAGGGTTGCTATGAGTCAGAACCAATTCCTCAGTACCGAACAAACAACATATATGGATTATGATGCTGAGTATATTTTCATGTGCTTTCTGGCAATTTTTTATATCTTCTTTAGTACAAGGTATACTTAAGATATATTCCCATTTTATTGGGTTGTCTTTTTGCTTATTAAGTTGTAAGAGTTATTTATTTTATTTTATTTTTTTAGGAATGCATATAGTGAATTTTTATTTTAAATGTATACCTAATCAAAGACATTCCACTATTATACTACACAATGCTCAGCTTTTCATAAATATTAAGTTGTATTTTGTGTTACACATGTATTTCACACAGTACTTTGTTCTTAAAAATGTAGCCACTATAATGTGATAAGGCATCACGCTATAATATTATAGTAATATGAGTTTAATTTGCTTAAGATTTCATACATTTCATAACTCTTAAACCCTTGATAAGTTGAATTGAGAAAAGAAGCCCTTGTTTATAGTTAATTAGTCTCTCTCACCCCTTCCCTATCCCCAGCAAAGCACTATCGTTTTCATTTGGAGTGATTTCATGCTACGTTTTCAAATAGAGTACGGAATGTACAACTTAGTTCAATACACACCTGTTGGGCTTTAAAATATACTTGAAGTAATATTTAAATAGGCATTTAAAATATGAATTAGATTTTTCCCTCCTGCTTTAACTTTTATCATTTTAAGCTTAATTTATACCCGAGCCATGAGTGTTTGCTTCTTCAGTTTCTTCTGGGAGATCTTTTTCTTCTGTGCAACCTCCTCTTCTGGTTCAGGTACAATGTGTCCTTCACAGTCAGGATCATGTCAATGTGGGGGTGGGGTGGTGTGTGCTCACGTGTGGATTGATCCGACCGTGAGCTCTGTGGTCGCATCCTGGGGGCTTTGTTCACCTGGATGTGCTTGCTCAGAGACCAGAGAATCCACATTGAAACCCTTAAGTTCAGCATTACTTTGCATTTTTTGAAGCAACAATTCAGCACGCTTTTTTGGGCCACCGACCCTGGGTCCACCCTACAGTTAGGCCTGCGCACACCTACCAGCGCCACCATTGCACTGTCGGAAGGGCACCCACTGTTTCTGCAGAGTGACGTCTTTCTTTCTTTTTCTTTTTTTTTAAAAATTTTTTAATTTTTTTAAATTTTTAATCAATTTATTGGGGCTCATACAATTCATCACAATACATAGATCAATTGTGTAAAGCACATCTATACATTTGTTGCCCTCATTCCCA
>NW_022111319.1:2062434-2075719 GCF_000313985.2 Echinops telfairi
CCACCCTCATTGACGAGGATATGATTCCCCCTCCCCACCTCTGGTGTTTAAAGCCTGGTCCCTTTGGCCCTTCATGATCACACATGTTGGTATTTTTATATTCTAGATATTGAACTATATGACATAAACTTACCAAGAGGTTTTTCAGGTTGCCTCTTCACTTATGTATTAAAGATATTTTTGAAAGTAATAATAATTTTGCTCAAGTTCAACAAACTGGTTTTTTGGTCTTTTATTGCTAGTGCTGTAGATGTTGAATGCTTACTAATGTAGGTTTTTTTATAATGTAGGTTCTTATGCAATTTTATAAATGTAGGTTCTTATACAATAATTTTATGTTTTCTTCTAGAAGCTTTATAATTTCATTTTTTACATTTATATATTGCTCCATATTGAGTTATTAGTATAACTTGAGGTATTTATTCATCTGAAGTGTCACTTCAACCTCATTCTTTCACTCATGGTTATCTAGTTGTACTAGCAATGTTTATAGAAGAACTATTCTTTCCCCATGCATGGATTTAGTACCTTACTTAAAAATCATTTTACTATAGATGTGTGATTTTTTATTCCTTATTTAATTACACTTAATTATATTGGGCTATGTGTCTTTTCTTATACCACTACCAGACAGTTTTAATTATTGTAGCTGTATAGTACACTTTGTGATCAAGAAATGTAAATCCTCATACTGTGTTTCTGTTCAAAATGGTTTTGACTCTTGGATTTTTAGTCATTGTATAAGTTTTTTAGGATTTATTTGCTTTAAATTTCTGCAAAGACTAATGTTGGAGATTTGATCCAGATTACAATGGAGCAATATAGGTCAGTCTTCTTTTTATATTTTGAATTTTTGAGTGTGAATTAAGTGAAGATTTACAGAGCTCAATTGTAATACATTAAATAATTCATACATATTTTGTTCCAACTCATCTATTGTAACCGCCTAAACATACCATCATTTTTTCCCCATTTTCTTCCTGTGTTTTCATTAATCTTGTCCCCCATAACCAATGCTGCCATTTGGATTTTAATTTTTCATTATTCTAACAAAATTCTAGACCAGAGCATAATCTCAAGGGTCCCTTATGTCTCTATTTTATCGGTAAGCTTAGTCCCATTTCAGAATTTGAGTTTTGCATTATATTTTTCTCCACTGTGTCCAGTATCCCCTTCAGAGGAATTGGTAATGGTAAGCGGGCAAATTCTTCTACTCTCAGTCTTGTGGAGAATAATGTTTGTGTAGTCCATTAGTTAATTGTGTTACTTGATTCCATATGTCTTTCAATTTTTATCACCCTTATTTCCTGTGGATGGAGAGAGACCAATGGTTGCACTTAGAAAGCTGCTCATTAGATTTTATCATCCTAATCTCTACTCACCCAATTAAGAGCATTGCCTTTGTGAACTGAATTATGCCAATAGACCTTAGTGTTCCCCAGGATTGTGATCCTGACCTCCCAGGCCCAGCAACTAATTCCCTCAAGGAATATGTTTATGTCTAAGAAGCATTCATAACTTTTATTCCTGTAAGATCTACTACATGGATATAATAGCAGCAAAATAAATGCACACATATAAAGATATTTTGTCAAAACACATGTACACTCTCACTCTCCTTCACAAACCAGTTCAGTCTGCATGTCTACTTAAGCATCTACTCATAGATTGCTAGTATTAGAGGACTGTGTGTATAACAGTATTTGCTGCTATTGCCTTCAGCTATTGTAAACTTCTCTGATAGGTAGGTTTATTGTGGCAACCTGGCCAATATGAACATATGGGATTGATAAGGTCGCAGTATGATTGTAGGGCAAAGAGATAAATGGCTCAGCAAGGCCTACACACCTCTCTCTCTTTCTCTCTGGTGATGGGACTAGTGTGCAGCTGCTTTACCTAGTTCTCTGCCTCAACTTGTGAGCTACACTACCCGTGGGACAGCCAACCATGGATCATGTCACTAGAACTTGAGGTTCCTTTGAGACCTACTTCTCCATGCTGCTGGTGTATATATTGCTTGAGATTGAGGCTGGTGGATCCTGTTGTCTTGCTATGCTTGAGTTGAGTATCCCATCCTGGCCTGTTTCACTAAGCTCCTGAGCTGCTGACTGTTGGTGACCCGCCCTGCTGCTTGCTGCCTGTGGCTGGACTGCCTGCATTGTCCTATGGAAGACTCAGCTGTCTGCTATCTTGACCCTGGACCCAGCACCTTCATGAGTTGAAGGACTTCCGGTATATTAACTGTTCCCTTGGAAGTGAGTTGAACTGAGCCCTCTGTACTGCTGTGTGGACTAATTAGATGTTATATTCCTTTGTGTTATATCTATCTATCTATCTATCTATCTATCTATCTATCTATCTATCTATCTATCATCTATCTACCTATCTATCTATCATACGTGTCCTGGTTTTGTTTCTCTAGAGAATCCTGCCTAACACAGTTGGTACCAGGGGGTTTCTAGAGAAACAAGATAATAAATATGGGCTACTCAAATTGGCTGTGCAGCCTGGTTAGGCTTCACAGCACTGATATTGCTATCTCTACCCCTAAAAGCATGGATAAGTCTGCCACTATTCCTACAGTGGGTGGTGTTAATCTATGGTGTGAAGTTGAAAAGCTAATATCCACAGTCTCTCTACCAATAGATGATGTGCTGGTGAAAGGAGAGGATCTGGGTGATCATGTATTTTACATTTTTCAGCAGTTTTGTCAGGATGAGAAGTATACGGAAGCTGGTTGGCTGGTCCTCCTTACAATAGAAAATGTGATCAAGGAAAGGGATGACCTCAGAACCTCAGAAGCATGTCTCAAGTGCTAAATAACAGACCTAAAATCTTCTGCATGTGGTACAAAGGAGAGTATTCTCTCCTATAGTTATAGAGCTGACATTGCCAAAACCAAATCCAGAGTCTCATGATATGAGTAGATGGATTACAGTGTCAGCTGAACTGCAAGGCTAGAACAATGTCTGATATTAAAGTAAGGACATTAATCAGAAAGAATTGGGACCCTGAAACATGGGATGGAAACATATGGGCAGATTATCCAGAATAGGGTGATATTGAGCCCCTAGTCAATTGACCCACCTCTCACACCTGAGGGGATTAATCCACTATCAGTAAAACAACTCACACTTGAGCAGATTAACCAAACTGTTCAAGTTGAAATTCCAGGTGGAACAGAATCTGTAGCATTGCCTGAAGGGGAAACACCCCCCTACCCCACCCATTATTGCCTCTACAACTGTAACTAAATTAAATCTCAGAAAGTCACTAAAGGTGAAGTTCAGAAGATGTCTCAGGAAGAAGTGTGCTATACTCATAAAAATCTGCTAGATTTTTCTAATATGTACAAGCAGAAGCCTGAGGAATATCCCTAGGATTGGTTGCTAAGGGTGTGGGATACTGTTGCAAAGAATGTAACATTAGTCCAGTCTGAGTTTCTTGATATGGGGCCCCTAAGCACAGATTGTTCTGTCAATGTCTCAGCTAGAGAGGTTAAGAGAGGTTCTAATTTCTTATTTGTCTGGTTCACTGAAGCATGGGCTACCATATGGCCTACATTAGACCAACGTGAGGTACCTGTTCTACCTTGGTAGGCATCAAAAGCTTAGAGAAATTGGTATGTTGGAATGGATCTATCAGGATAATCAGAGAACCAAGAAAGGAATGCCTTGGGGACATACCCTTCAGCACAATCATAAGGAACAAGTTTGTGAAGTGGGCCCCAGCATCTCTGAAGACTCCTGTTATTACTATTTTATGTGCACCAAGATTGACAGTGGGAACTGCCCTAAGTGAACTCTGATATTTGCCTACAATGCAGCTGATTTGGCCACATAGTGGTAGAAGGCAGGTGTCAGCACTGAATCAGCAGAGACAGGGTGCACGTGGTTATTGTAATGGACAGCAAGCCTTTTGTAGTAATCAAAGCAACCTGTCTCGTGTTGACTTATGGCATTGGCTACTTAGCCACAGTGTCCCTAGGAGTGAAATACATGGGAAACCTACTAAATATTTATGTGATCAATGCAGGCAGCAGAATGCTAGATCAGGTGAACATCAGAAGAGAGAGTCGTGACTACTGAATTAATTCCAAGACTTTAGCCAATTTACAGACCCACAGCCCCTTGAATGAGGGGAAGGCCAGGTTCCTTTGAAAAAGGACACTGCTACATAACCAAAGGTTTACATTGTTAGTCTTTCTTCTAGTCTTCCCCAAGAGGACCTGCGGCCTTTCACAAGAGTGACTGTTCATTGGGGGAAAGGCAATTATCAAACTTGAGGGGGAATTACTGGACACTGGCTCTGAACTTACACTAATTCCATGAGACCCAAAACGTTTTAAAGGCCCACCAATCAGAGTGGGGGCATATGGAGGTCAAGTTATCAATGGAGTTTTAGCTCAGGCATGTCTCACTGTGGTCCGGTGAGCCCCCAAACCCATCCTGTTGTTATTTCCCTAGTTCCAGAATGAATCATTGGAATAGACATACTTAGTAACTGGCAGAACCCCCATATTGGATCCCTGAAATGTGGAATAAGGGCTATTATTGTAGGAAAGGCCAAGTGGACACCATTAGACCTGCCATTGGCTAGGAAAATATTAAACCAAAAGCAATACCACATTCCTGGTGGGATTGCAGAGATTAGTGCCACTATCAAAGACTTGTAGGATGCAGGGGTGGTGATTCCTATCACATCCCCATTGAACTCACCTATTTGGTCTGTTAAAAAACAACAACAGATGGATTCCTTGAGAATGACAGTGGATTTTAGTAAACTTAAAAAGGTGGTGACTATAATTGCAGCTGCCATTCCAGATGTGATTTAATTGCTTGAGAAATGTATTACTTCTCCTGGTACTTGGTTTGCAGGTCCACTTCAGTAAAATGTCTAGGGGTCCCCTGTTGTGGGGCATGTCGAGACATTCGTACTAAAGTGAAGCATAAGCTATTGCATGTGTCCCCCCACCCAACAATAAATGGGAGCCACAACGCTGAATGGGCCTCTTTGGATTTTGAAGGCAACATAACCCTTATTAGTGTGTTCTACTTTGATCTATTTATCAAGTGACACAAAAGGCCTCCAATTTTGAGTGAGTCCCAGAACAAGAAAAGGCTCTGCAAACGGTTCAGGCTGCCGTGCAAGCTGCTTTGCCTCTGGGACCATATGATCCAGCTGACCCCATGTTGCTAGAGGTGTCAGTTGTAGATATAGATGCAGTGTGGACTCTTTGACCAACTCCTATTGGTGAATCACAGCGTAGACCCTTGGGAATTTGTAGTAAAGTCCTGCTATCCTCTGCAGACAACTACACCCCCTTTTAAAAACAGCTCTTGGATTGTTACTGGGCCTGAGTGAAGATTGAATTCCTCAACAAGGGCCAGCAAGTCACCATGAGGCCCGAACTGACCATCATTAGCTGGGTATTGTCTGACCCACAGAGTCATAAACTTGGACATGCACAACAATACTCTATTGTTAAAAGGAAGTGTTATATACGAGTCAAGCTAGAACAGGACCTGAAGGTACAAATAAGCTGCATGAAGATGTGGCCCAAATGCCTAGAGTCTCCACTCCTGTCATAGTGCCTCCCTTTTTCCAGTTTGCACCTGTGGCCTCCTGGAGAGTTCCTTATAATAAGTTAACTGAGGAACAGAAAATTCATGCTTGATTTACTGATATCTATGCACTATATGAGGTTGCCACTCGTAAGTGGACAGCAGCAGCACTACAGCCCCTTTCTGGGATCTCCCAAAAGGACAGTGGTGAAGAGAAATCTTCCCATTGGGCAGAACATTGACTAGTTCACCTGGCCGTTCTATTTGCCTGGAAGGAGAAATGGCCAAATGTGAGATTGTACATTGATTCATGGGTTGTGTCAAATAGCTTGGCTAGAGGGTCAGGAAATTAGAAGGAATATTATCGGAAAATTGGAGGCATGAAGGTATGGGGAAGAGGTATGAGGATTTACCTGTCTGAATGGGCCAAGAAAGTAAAGGTAACCGTGTCTCATGTGAACACTCATCAAAGGATTACCTCTGAAGAGGAGGAGTTTAAAATCAAGTGGATAAGATGACACTCACTGTGGACATGGTGACAGGGATGGAGGTTATGCAAGGGCACAGCAACATGAACTTCAACTCACTAAGGCTGACTTGGCCACTGTCCCTGCTGAGGGTCCCATCTGCCAGCAGCAGAAGCCAACACTGAGACCAAGATATGGGACCATTACTTGGGGACATCAACCAGCAACCTGGTGGCAGGTTGATTACATTCAACCACTTCCGGCATGTAGGGGGCAGTGTTTTGGAATACACACCTACTCTGGATATGTATTTGCCTTGCCTGTATGTAATGTTTCTGCAAAAACTACCCCTTGTGGACTTATAGAATGCCTTATCCACCGGCATGGCATCCCACATAATATTGTTTCAGATTAAGGAAGTCACTTCACAACAATTGAAGTGCAGCAATGGGCACATGGAATCCACTGGTCGTATCATGTTCCTCATCATCTTGAAGCAGCTGCCTTAATAGAACGATGGAATGGCCTCCTATAGACACAATTATGGTACCAGCTAGGTGGCAACAGCTTGTGGGACTGGAGCAGTGTGCTGCAGAAGGCTGTATATGTTCTAAACCATCAGCCAATATATGGTGCTGTGTCTTCAATAGCCAATATTCATGGGACCAGGAACCAGGAGGTAGAAGCTGGAGTGGCACCACTTACTGTTTCTCCTAGTGATCTATTTGCAACATTTATTCCTCCTGTCCCAGCAGCCCTATATGTTTCAGACCTGGATATCCTAGTCCCAAAAGAAGGAACTCTCCCACCTGGAAACAACACTGATTCCACTGAATGGGCAGCTGAGAATGGCCCCTGGCCATTTTGGGTTTCTCATGCCTTTGGATCAATAGGTCAGGAAAGGTGTCACTGAGTGGCATGATTGATCCTTATTACCAAGGAGAAATTGGACTGGTGCTACATAATGGAGGTAAAGAAGAATATGTCTGGAATCCAGGGAATCCCATAAGCTGTCTCTTAGTACTACCCTGCCCTGTGATTAAAGTAAATGGTAAACTACAAAAACTCAATCTTGATAGGACATCTGATGACCCAGACCCCTCAGGAATGAACGTTTGGGTCACCCCACCAGCTAAGAAACCATAGACAGCTGAGGTGTTGACTGAGAGCAAAGGTAATACAGAATGGGTAGTAGAAGAAGGTAGTTCCACTTATCTGTTATGACCACATGATCAATTGCAAAAGCAAGGTTTGTGATTGTCGATTTTTCTTCTTTATATGTGCTTATTTTATATATTTCCTTTGTTCGTGTATGATGTTAGGTGTAAGTTTGATTTCATTCATGTCTGGAAATTATATATAGCTAAAGAATTTTGTACAGGTGCCAAGAAGGCAAGGGGTGGATTGTGGTAGGTAGGTTTATGGTGTCAACCTGACAAATAGGAACATTTGGGATTTAAAGGTCACAGTTAGATTGGAAGGCAAAGAAATAAATGGCTCAGCAATGCCCACCCCCCTTTCTCTCTCTTGCTCTCTGGTGATGAGAGTAACATGCAGCTGCTTTAGGTAGTTCTCTGCCTCAAATTGTGAGCTACACTAACTGTGGGATAGCCAACCTGTGGATTGTGTTGCTAGTGCTTGAGGTTCCTTCAAGGCCTGTTTTGCCACGCTGATAGTATATACATCTCTTGAGCTTGAGGTTGGTGGATCCTGCTGTCTCTCATTGCTTGAGTTCAATTTCCCATCTGGTCCTGATTTGCTAAGTTCCTGAGCTGCTTACTGTTGGTGACCTGTTTGCTGCCTGTGGCCGGACTGCCTGCATTGTTCTAGGAAAGATTCAGCTGTCTGATACCTTAACCTTGGACCTAGCACCCTCATGAATTGAAGGACTTCCAGTATATTAACTGATCCATGGAAGTGGGTTGAACACACTGAGACCTCTGTACTGCTGTGTGGACTAATTAGATATTCTATTCCTTCATACTCTATCTCTCTTTATATATACATATGTGAATATATATATATGTATATATAAAGTTTCCTGGTTTTTTGTCTCTAGAGAACCCGATCTAACATAACTTGATTGTGGATCCAAGCAAGAGAAAATCCTTGACAACTTCAATCGTTTCTCCATTTGCCATGATGTTACCTATTGGTTTGCTTGTGAGCAGTTTGGTCTTTTTTACATTGAGTTGTAGTCTTAAAGCTGCAATCCTTGTTCTTCATCAGCAAGTGCTTCAAGTCCTCCTCACTTTCAGCAAGCAAGGTTGTGTCATCTGCATATCAAAGGTTGTTAATCCTCTAATCCTGATACCACATTCTTCTTCCTATAAATCAGTTTTTCTGATTATTGGTTCAGCATACAGGTTGGATAAGTATGTTGAGAGGATACAACTCTGACACACATTTTTCCTGATTTTAAACCATGGAGCATTTCCTTGTTCTATTTGCACAACTGTTTCTTGATCCATGTACAAGTTCTCCATAAGCACAATGCAGTGTTCTAGAAGTTCCATTCTTTCAAGGTTATCCATAGTTGGTTATGAGCCACATAGTTGAATGCTTTGGCATAATCAACGAAACACAAGTAAACATCTTTCTGATATTTTCTACTTTGAGCCAAGATCTGTCTGACACCAGCAATGACATCCCTTATTCCAAGACCTCTTCTTAATGTGAATTGGACCTCTGGAAGATCCTTATCAATGAATTGCTACAATCATTCTTAGATGATCTTTAGCAAAATTTTACTTGGTTGTAATATTAATGATATGGTTCAATCATTTGAGTATTCTGTTGGATCACCTTTCTGTTGAATGGGCACAGATATGGAACTCTTCCAGTCAGTTGGCCAAGTAGCTGTCTTCCAAATCTCTTAGCACTCACGTGTGAGTGCTTCCAGTTCTTCATGAGCCTGTTTTAATATTTCAGTTGGTATTCCATAAATTCCTGTACCCTTGTGTTTGGCTAATGCTTTCAGTGAAGCATGAAAGCTTCAGCACCATTGGTTCTTGCTCAGATGCTATATCCTGAAATGGTGGATTGCCAAATAATTCTATTTTGCTGTTGGGACTCTGTTAATTCTTTCCATCTTACTTTAATACTTCCTGCATATTAATAATAACAGATTTAAAGTATTTGTCTTTTGAGTAAAACATATGGTCCTCCTCAGGAATAGTTTCTATTAATTGTTCCCCTCTCCACCTTTGTCTTTTACTGAATTCTGAAAACTGACATTTAACATAACGCAATGTAACAACTTTGAAAGGCAATTTTTCCCCTTTCAAGTTTTTTAATAGTTGCTGGCTTTTGTGTCTGTGTTATTATTGTTAGTATTTATTTTTTTATTGCTGAAATCTATGTTTGGTTTCTTTAGTAAGTGGCTAATACTTGGACAAAAATTTCCCCAACACCTTGAACCAATATGTTTTCAATTGTTTGTCAAGGGCTTCTGTGTTTGCTGAGTTCATCTTAGATGTTTTCATATTTGACAACTCTGTCTTGCTTTAACTTATATTTACACAGAATTTAAAAGTTAGTTATTGGTGAACAATGAAGGAAATTTCATATTTTCTAGGTATGGACAGGGCCCTGCACATGAGTATGTCTTTGTGAATGTTTATAATTATATCAAAGTTTTGCAAAATCTCCCGTGGGCATGCCATTCCCCAGATCTTCCCTTTTGCTCTTTTTTAAAACAGGTTCTTTGTCCCCCCAAAATGGTATTATGGTTAAGAAGTTAAATAACTACTGTCAATTCTTTTTTGACAATCACACAGACAGTCGGTTTGCTCATTGAATAAGCTCTGATTCATCAAATAATGACAAGTTCTGTGAATGGAGCTTTCCCAGGGATTTTCTAGGTAGATCAATGAGTGGCAATACTCTGGGAAAGAAAATTTTGGAAGATCCTCAGTTCTGGTATCTCCTATTTGTTGAAGGCTCTTTGGATGATTTCTACAGCTACTATAAAGCTGGAGAGAGAGAGATCAGATAGATGATTGGAAAATTATACAAAATATGGAAATACAAAATAAATTGCAATTTTTTTCTTGAAAACAGTCTGTTTAGATTTTTGAAAGCCTCTGGGTAATTCCCCAAGTTCTAAAAAAAATGATTTTGGAATTTTTTGTCATGTTCCCATCACTTTTATAGAGGATTTAATATTCATGGTTCTTATACCCCCAGTAGATATATTTCACCTACCTAAGTTACTGAGTAAGATCTTATCACTTATTGTATAGGTCCACCCCCACCCCCCTTGAAACCAAACCCACTGCTATCAAGAGGATCACAACTCATAGCAACCATATGCTGTAAATCACAGCAGGAGCAGACAGCCTAGTCCTTCCTCACCTAGCAGCTGACGAATTTGAAACAGTGACCTTACAGTTTTGCAATTAGTTGTCTAATGCTTATTTAACAGTGCCACTGGCAGGCCCAAGCTTG
Organism: Echinops telfairi; assembly: GCF_000313985.2. Lineage (NCBI taxonomy): Eukaryota > Metazoa > Chordata > Mammalia > Afrosoricida > Tenrecidae > Echinops > Echinops telfairi. The sequence continues at coordinate 2,072,915 of NW_022111319.1, forward strand.
TGAACAAGAGCTATACTAAAATCTGTCTATAAATCAAATTTGTAGGCAAGTCAGAACAAGTCCACAGAGTTATTTTAGGGTCAGTGAAATACTTCTCTTAGCATCTAATGGAAAAGATCATTTATCTTTCTAAGCATATAAAACACCTAAGAAAGAGTTTCAAGTACACGAAAGCATTTTGAGCATACATTAAAACAAAAACAAAATCCTCACTACCATCTAGTCAATGGTAACTCATAGTGAGCCTATCAGACAGAGTAGAATTGCCCCTGTGAGTTTCTGAGACTATAGCTGTTTAAGGATTTTGAAAGCCCTGCCTTCCTCCCACAGAGCCACAGGTGGTTTCAAACTGCTGACTTTGAGGATCCCAGCCCAATGCACAACCACTACATTACCAGAGCTCCTTAGTACAAACACAGAGATTTTAAATAATTACTGATGCCTTGAGCCATTTCTTGCACTAAAGTAAAGCTAATGAGCATTTATGGTGACTTTAATAGTTTTATTGGAATATAGTTAACATATCATACAATTTTATAGTTCGATTATAATAAGAAGAGTTGTGCAACCATCACCACAAGTTGTGCAAATGTGTTCTTTCTAATACTCATGGTTGTTAGCTCTCCATTTCCACCCCACCTCTCTACCATGACTTTAAGTAATTATTGCTCACATTACTGTCCATATAGATTTACCTAGCCTGGATTTTATGAATAGAAAATCATAGAAAACAAAAACAACAAACAAGTGAATAAAACCAATGACCATGACAAAATATAAACTTCAATCGAAAAGAAGCAGAAAATATTAAAAACTGAAACAACTATGAAATGGGTCAAATAGAGATTAAATGATAAGGTGTTACATTTTAGCCTAACTATATCTGCCACAATCCACTTTACAAAGCTGTCTGATAGCAAAGTTGTTCACATCTCAGGACTATCATCAGAGAGTATTCACGGGATGCTTAATCCGCTTCTGTTGCTGTCCATAGCCTTCTGCAAACCAGATGCTCAGAATTCAATTCTGATGCCGTTCCCTCCTCTGGATTTTAATATTTTTATGTGGATTTTGATTGTCTAACCAATTTTTAAGTAGTTTTATCATTTCAATAATTAAATCATTTTAACTTTTATTGGGTCAGAGCCTTTAACATGCTCCATAATTTTGTCTTTAACTTTTAAACTTGTTCCAATTGTTGGCTGATAGTACTGTTATGTTTTCCAATCACCAGTGATTTCTTTTTCTTTTTCCCGATGATCTTATTTTGAATTGTGATGATTTCCTTTTCTTTGATGTATCACATGGTCTTGTACCAGATTTATGATTTGAAGGCATGGTTACAAGTATAAATTAAAGGAAATTTCAAGTCAAATAAGAGCTATACACTCAATAGAGGGTTATGGAAATCTGATTTGACTTAAAAAGGTCGATACTGTTCCCTTTCTTTTAGCTCAAAAACCTGAGATTTATATGGTAGATGTGGGATCCAAGCCAGCACAAAGAGTGAAGCTTTCCACAGTGTGTACTTAAATACCAAGTAGGCCACACCTCGGAGGATACATCATCAGGGTTTTTAGCTGAATAACTAACTCCTTGGCTCATAGAAAATCCCATTATGTTATTAATTACATTATGTCTGATCACATCATGGGGAAGCTAACACTGCCAAACCACTGAGAATCTTACCTTAGCCAAGTTGACACAGAACTTGTTAAGCCATATTTCAATGGGTGAAGAGATAAAGGTGATTATACTAATCATGGCAAACTTACAGCAGTGAACAGCATTTGACAGAGAAGTTTTCTGGATGGGAGAGATGAAGAAAAGGGGTGTTTTGTAACAAGAGTAACAGTTAAGAGTGCCAAGGAGGAGAAAGTTCTTCCATGGTTGGTTCGAGAGCTGGAGAGGCAGCCTGGGATGGTAGCAAGTAAGAGAAAAAAACGTTTATTGAATGAAAATTATGGGGGCAAGAAAGGTCGTAAAACAGGGTAGGCCTTTCAAACAAGGAGAAAATGAGCTAGTTAAAATATATTATTTGAAATTTTGTGGATCCAAGGAATGGTATATTCGCCTCTTTTTAAAATTATCTTCCCCCCAAGACCTTTAGAATTGTCTCTATTTTATTGTTGGTTTTGCTACATGCCATCTAGTTAGTTTCTACTCATAGCAGCCTTATGCACAACACAGATACCACTTGATCTTGTTCCATTTTCAGAATCTTTCCTAGGTTTGAACCCGTTGTTGTGGTCACAGTGTCAATCTATCTCACTGAGAGCCTTCCTCTCCTTTACTGACCCTCCACTTTAACAAGCATGATATCCTTCTACAGGGACTAGTCCCTCCTAATAACATGCCCCAAGTAAGTGTAATTAAGTCTCACCATTCTTGCTTCTAAGGAGCGTTTGACTGTATTTTGTCCCATGGTTTATTCAATGTTCTTTGTCAACATAATAATTCAAATGAACCAATTCGTCTCTGTTCTTCCTTATTCATTGCACAGTTTGGGCATGCATGTGAAGTGATTTAAGGTCAGGCAGACCTTAGTCTTCAAAGTGACATCTTTTTTCTTTAACACTTTAAAGATTTCTCTTTTATTAATGGAACATTTTATAGTGAGTTAGGTGAATTTTATCTTCAGGTAAATGCCACATTTTTGGTTAATGGTTGATTTTCTAGCAGAGTATTTAAAGAATTCATTTGTTGAAGATTTTCATAATGTAAAACATTTGATCTTCCAGTCGAGTTCGATCTACCTTACAAACCTGGCTAGACCAGAGGATGTACACTGGTACAGATAGGAAC
>NW_022111319.1:2078742-2109742 GCF_000313985.2 Echinops telfairi
GAATTTTGGGAATGATGAGGGCAACAAATGTATAGGTGTGCTTTACACAATTGATCTATGTATTGTGGTGAATTGTATGAGCCCCAATAAAATGATTAAATAAAAAAATATTAGTTTACATTAACTAGCTGTTTAGTATATACCTCTCTGTTCTAAGAGGGTATCAGAGTTTTAGTTACTGTGCTATAGCTAGTGTCCAGGAAAGAGAAAGTATTGAAGGACTATATGTTGAAAACTTAAATTAAAGCCATTCCTGGAATCAGAAGTATGAATAGTAGGCATACCTTTTCAACCACTACATAACTAAAGATTCTTCATAATTTATTTATTTATTTTCTCAACCTCTCAGAACAAATGTCTCATAGATTTATTTTTCTGTTAACTAACTGTGTTAGAAATATAATCGTTTGCCAATTTAAGGATTAAGAGTGTAGGGGTGGAGTCTAGGTTGTCAATCTGGAGATAGCCAATGAGACTTCTGTGTGGGCATGGCCTTCTCCTGAGAATTCTGGGAAATCTGGTCCTTCCTCCTGGGAGACGGAAGACACCTCTCTCTCTGCTACTCCCTGGGAGACATTGCAGAAGACAAGCCACATGGACGCAACTAGACCTCGGAAGCCATAGAAGCCACATGGAGACCCTTGGCAGCGCTGAGATGTTTCCAGTGCCACTAGACCCAAAGACTTTCTACCCACTGGCGTGTGATCATCTTGCATTTGGCTTCATTGCATGTGTTTCGTGAGTCTGTAGAGGACTGAAGTAGATTGGAATCGGACATATGGGCTAATATAAGACTTATGGCCTTGGACTGGATGGGGCTGGGATGTTTTCTCAATGTGCAATTGCTCTTGACTATCTACCCAGACTAACACACTAACATAAGACTTATTTCATTTTTTCCTAGGAATACCATTCTCAAACAAAAATAATTCTTTTCAATGCACTTTATCAGAATTTGGTTGGGGAATATTCCATTTTAAAAATCTGTATCTCTGTTAGTGTAGTCTTTGATAATTTTCCTTATCCATCATTCCAAACTTGAGAATCACAGTCTTTCCCATTTGTCTTATTATTTTGAAGTAAATGCCAAACTTCCTTGCTTCTCTTATACTTTTATAATCATATATTGTGTTAGGTGGTCTCAATAAATAAACCAATTAGCTTCAATGCATGGAATAGTCAATGGAAGTTTTATACATCAGGAAAAAAGAGAAAACAGCAAATAAATAAAGAATCAAACAGATCACTTTACTAAAAAAATAAATGCTAGTCTGTTGATTATGAATATTCTTGGTTAGAGTTTCCTTTCAAGTGATTTTAGTTTAGCTATCATGAGAATAAATTTGCTTTCCTCTAATTATTAGATTTCTCTTATTTACTTTTTTCATGATTTAATATAATTTGAAGTTTATCAATAAACTCTTCAGTGCTTGTAACATTTTCTTGTGATTTTACTAATTTATAAAAGCTTTTAAGCATTATCTACTAAGAACAAGAAGATGCAGATAATCACATTCTAAGGAAGAACGGGTCAGTTTAGTTGGAATTATTGTTCCCTGGTGTTTCAAAAGAAATGTTAAAGCCAAGATGACATTGACAAATTGCCACTATTTATTTAAATGATGTAATGCAATCTACCAATAGTTCTATAATGTGAGTGTTTGAAGCAGTTGACCTGACCAACTAATGCAAACAAATTAGTCTCCTGGGTACTAGCTGTATTCTATAGGCAATTAAATGTCAGATATAGCATTATTTGATTTTAAAACAACTATCCAATGCATTTTGGGAGTGATGAAATTACAATACATATTTGCTAAATTTGATTACAATCATTTGCATGTTCAAACTATATTTAAAGTTCCAAAGGGGGTGGGGGGGGAATGTAAGCAGCATAATGACTCACACAGAAACTAATCAAAGTCCCTTTTAAAGAGAATTCTTTTTAATTTGATAATTGAGTCCTTGATCAACATTGTCCCTTTCCCTGTTTACTCCCATGTAAGTTAATATATTTAGTTTTACGAATCAAATTAGTAAGCTACAATGAGGCCTTGAGGGACAACCACCCTTTTACATACAAGTACTACCTAAAACTGGCATAAGCATTTATGTATAATACATTGAAGTGACAAAAATGAACCAATCGATATATATGTATTTTCTGGTGTCGTGAGTGACACATTAGGCTGTTAACCCCAAGGTTAACAATTCCAAAACACCAGCTGTTTCTCAGGAGAAAAATTAGGTTTCCTACTCTGTAAAGAATTACAGTCTCAGAAACCCACAGGGGCAGTTCTACCCTGCCCTATAGACTCAATGTATCAGAGTTAATTCAACGGCAATGAGTTTGGATTTGGAAATGTCAGAATCAATTACCAAGTAGTAACTTGTCCATAGAAAACCAAACCCAAACAAACAAAACAAAAAGCAAACCAATAGCCGTCTGTAAAGTATTGGCAAGATGTCACCTTGAGCACCAAGGTACGCATTGCCCAAGTCATGGTATGTTCAGTCACCTCAAATGCATGTGAAATCTAGAAAATAAAACTTAAAACCTATTGCCACTAATTTGATTCAAATTCATAGAAACCTTAGTATAAAAGGAAGATCAAAGAAGAATCACTGCCTTTGAATTATCATGTTGATAGAGAACATTAAATATACCATAGCGTATCAAAATAGAGAACTTTATTTTAGGAAAAGAACCACCGGAAGACTCCTTAGAAGCAAGGATGGTGAAATCTGGCTTCACATACTTTGGACATGATATCAGAAAAGACCAGTTCCAAGAGAGGGACATGATTATATACCACTTGGTAAAGTAAAGAGTGCATGAAAAGGAGGAACATCTTCAGTGACATGGATTGGCACAGTAGCTGCAACAATATGTTCAAACACAGTGGCAATTGTGAAGGTTTGACAGGACTGGGAAATGCTGTTTCATTCTGTGGTATATAGGGCCATTAACAGAAAAACATAAACAACAACAACAAAGTAAAACAGAGAAAGTCTCAATGTAAAAGAAAACAGAAAATATTCAAAAGTTGAACAAATTTAAAATAAGTCAAAAGGGAGATCAAATGATAAGGAATTAAATTTTAACCTTTAACATCACTTTCTAATTCACTGAACGTGGTAGCAAGGCTATCACATCCCTGGTCTATGGTCAGAGGGTATTGACTAGATGCCTAATCCACATGTATTTCCCCTTTACTTTTTTTTTTAATTATTAAAGGATTTATTAAACAGCTAGATCTAGAGTAGGCCAGCTCCCGGAGACCTCCTTTTTTTGTTTGATTGTTTTTTTTTTAATAAATCATTTTGTTGGGGGCTCTTACAGCTCTTATCACAATCCATACATACATTCATTGTGTCAAATACATTTGTACATACATTGCCATCATCCTTTTCAAAACATTTTCTTTCTACTTGAGCCCTTGGTATCAACTCCTCTTTTTTATTTCTCTCCCTCCCTCCCCCCCCTCCCACCCTCATGAACCATTGGTAAATTATTATTATTTTCACATCCTATACTGTCCCCTGTCTCTCTTTATCCACGTTTCTGTTGTTTGTCATTGTGTCTTGTGGGGGAGGTTTCAATAGGTCGATCATTGCAATCGGTTCTCCCTTTCTCCACCCACCTTCCCCCTATTCACATGGTATCACTACTCCCATTACTGTTCTGGGACGTGGGGTGGTGCTGTCTGTACTGGGTTTTGTGTGTTGAGAGCTTTTATCTGTGCCAGTGTACATGCTCTGGTCTAGCCAGATTTGTAAGGTAGAACTAGGGTCATTATAGTGGGTGTGGGGGAGGATGCATTAAAGAACTAGAGGAATGTTGTACATTTTTGTCAATGCCATACTGCACTCTGGCTGGCTAGTCCCTTCCTTGTGACCCTTCTGTGATGCAAAGTACAATTGTCTACAGATGGGCTTTGGGTCTCCACTTAGGCCCCCATCGTTTGCATCAAAATGATTGATTGTTTTGGGTCTTCTGATGCCTGAAACCTGATCCCGTTGACACTTCCTGATCATGCAGACTGGTGTGCTTCTTCCATGTGGCCTTTGTTGTTTCTCAGCCAGATGGCTGCTTGTTTATCTTCAAGTGTTTAAGACCCTAGATGCTGTATCTTCTAATAGCTGGGCATCATCAGCTTTCTTCACCACATTTGCTTATGCACACATCTTGTTTTCAGCGATCTTGCGTGAAGGTGAGTATCACATAATGCCAGGTTACTAGAACAAAGTGTTGTTGCATTGAAGGAATACTTGAGTAGAGGCCCAATGTCTGTCTGCTGCCTTAATACTTAACATATAAATATAGGCACATAGACCTATAATCCTATCATTATATATATATATTTACATATGTACGTGCTTATATTTATACCTTTATAAATGTCTTTTGCCTTCTAGTTCTTTGCTCTATTTTCTTTTAAATTCCTCCCGTCCCACTATCATGTTCAACCTTCATTCGGCTCTCAGGTATTCTTCTTGGCTACATTTTACTTGATCAAGCCCCTTCACTTTCTTAAAAGACAAAAACAACTTTAAAATAGGTCAGAAACAAGATCAAATGATGATATTACATTTTAACCTAACTGCATCTGCCAAAATCGATTCTATATTACTCTGTTTGATAACTAATTTATTTGCATTACTTGAAAGTGATCAGAGAGGACTTACTAGAGTTTTAACCTGTGTGTGGACCCTGTAAATGGATTTTGGGCTTCCACTATCATCTTTAGCTTCTGAAAATCAGGTTTTCACTATTTAAGCTCTGATATCATCACCTCCTTTCAATTTGGATTGTGTTATTTACAATTGTTGTATTACATTGACTGGCATGCTTTTTCAATGGAGACTTAGTTGATGGTTCACTTAGATGGCTGGTTGTTTGAAGACAAGCCTTTAAGATACCAGATGCTATTCCTTCTGATAGCTGAGCACCATTTAGTTTCTTTACTATACTTTGCTAGAGCACCCATATCTTCAGTGATCTCTTTATGAGGGTGAACATCAAGCTGGGCAATGTTATGAAAACTAATTGTTCTTCAGAGGATGTACTGATATTTCTGTTGGTGGGTATGGTGGGTAAATGAGAAGGAGCAACATTACATTGGGAAGGGACCCTAAACAATAATTGTAGGGAATCTAAGGGGAGAATAAACTTGGTTAAATGGTCCTAAGGAGACATTTGGAGTATGTTTCTACTCTCAGTGAACTGTGCAAATGACTAATCACCATGATGAACTTGGACACTGGCCTTACAGGGAAAATGGCATCCCCCAAGGATCACACCATAACATGGAAGCTCCACTGAATGAAATGGGCCCTACTTCAAAACTATTTATACACTTAGATTTAGGACTGAAATAGCCTAATGGGATAGGAAGAAAAGATGGTCAACCCACGACTGTGGAAATAATGGTCCTGGGACCTGGAATGGAACTCCTGGCTTAGTGAGTGTTGAATAAAAAGAGACCCAGAACCACTATATATTTAGTGACTCAATGCTTCCCTTGCATTAATATGACAGGTTTTAATCAGAAAGACAAGAGTCTAACCTTGCAGAATTGATACAGGAAATTTCACCCTAGCACCAACCCTCATGATCAATATAAACAGACCTCAATTAATTAAGAAATAAATCTGTACAAGGAAACCACATGGATTGCGGCTCTCAGTTGAAATGTACTTACATAAATGCTTCATAGCAACAGTACCTTAAATTCTATGTTATTGAAAAAACTATGATTGTTATCAATGTGTTTGAATTAAAACTTAAGGGGATGATTGACAATGTTTTTGCTTTTTATTTACTTTGCTTTTGTTTCTTTTATTTTGCTTTGTTTGTTTTTGGTTTGATGCTGTTGTTGCTCTTGTTGGTTCTGGTTTAAGTTTTTGTTTTCATCAGAATGTGATTAGCAACGTAAACCAGAGTTGTTCATAAACTGGGGACAAGCACATGAATTCTAGGTTCGCACATAATTCTAGCCCTAAACCAAGAGCACTTATTGGCATTACTCGATATTTGCCTTCATGAAGACACTGCTTAAGATAAGGATGTTACAGCAAAGTGGTGAAAGAAGAGATGGTGCCTAGCGATCAATTGGAATAGTGTTAAAGGCTTGGACTCAAACAAGCAGCCATCTAAGTGAGCCATCAACTAAGTCCACATGGGAGAAGCACACCAACCGGTGTGATCCAAAGATGACAATAACAAAATTCAAATATGATGAAGGTAAAAGTATCAGAGCTTAAATTGTGAGCAACCAATTTGTAGAAGGTTGCGGAGAACAGTAGAATCCCAAATCCATCTGCACATGTTTTTGGCAGATCCCCTTTAGACACAGACGAGGGAATCAAAAAGCTTCATTGTCAGACAGATATTATAGAAAACTTCATTTGGTGGATCAAAACCTGGTATAATATGATTCTTATTCAGTTGGTTTCTCTCTTGACCCACCCTGCATTTGCTCTACGCTAAAATATTTCTCCATCATTCCACAGCAGAAATTTCTTCTCTGGCTTTGAAAATATTGTTATTGGTCTTTTCTTTATTATACTTTATTTTTATCTTTACATTAAAATTATTGTTTTCTGCTTTTGTTTTATTTTGTTTTTATTTTTGCTGTTATGTCGCCAAGATTAAGAAGTGCAGAAGGAGTGGATGCATAGAGACAATAACCAATGCAGTGGTTTATTGGGAACATGGGAGAGGGGTGGGGAGGGGAGTGGAAGGGGACTTGGGGTGCAACCAATAAATGCTAGAAGAGAGAGAACATTAGAACTGATTGTGATGATGCATATATAACTTTTTTTTAAAGTGATTTAACTATGGAACTGTATGATATGTGAGTATTATATCTATATTATATTTTTTATATTAAAAAATAAAAATGACCACAAGCTTGACCTGTGGTTACCATGGGTAAAAAGAGGAAGACTTTTTTCCTTTACTTAGGGGACATTGAGTTAATTTTAATTGTGGTGAGGAAATTTAGAGATGCATATCAATAATGTCTATACAACAAAAAGAGTATAATCAATGGCACTAAATTATACATGTACAAGTTGTTGAATTGGAAAATGTTTTGTTTATACTTCTGCCAAAATAATTTTAAAAACATGAATAACAATGAACATGGGAAAAATAAAATGTTCAAAAATTTACTGTGGTAAAGATTGTACAACTCTTCTTGATATGGTTGAACTATTGAATTGAACTATTGAATTGTATGATATGTGGATGAAGTGCCATATTGCCAGGATAATCTATTATCAGATTCATTATAAAAAAATATGAGCTACTTCCAATTAATATATTAATCTCTATTTATACTGTCTCTTTCAGTGACTCTGTTTAGTCCCATGGCTTAACATTCTGCTTTTAAATTGATAGTCTCAAAAGTGTATCTTCTGCTCTAACTCTCCTCTTACCATCAAGCTCATATAGATTTTCCAATTTCTAACTGCTAATCTGGCATTTCTGCCTGTATGACTGTATTAGTCTGGGTACATTGGAGAAACAAATCCACAGCAACTCATGTATAAGAGAGAGTTTTATGTAAAGAAAATGTGCATCACGAAAACATCCCAACCCAATGCTGCTCAAGCCCACAAGTCCAACATTGACCCATTAACCCAACACCAGTTCACAAAGTCCTCCACCTCACAAAACAGGCAGTGATGCTGACTGCAGGAGGAAAGCTGAGTTAGTGAACAAAAAAGCATCTTAGCACTAGCAGGGATCTCCACAAGGCTGCTCCAGCACCCAGGGCTGCATCAGGATAGGTCCATGTAGCTTCTCCTTGGGGATGTCTTGGAAGTCATTCTTGCAAGCTGAAGCAGGGAACTGCTAAGGCAGCTGCACCCAGTGCAACCATCATAAAACAAGAGACCCGAGAACTAGAAAGGCGAGGCTCACCACCCATTTATCCCTCCGCCTTTCAATTAGCCCCACATGTGATTATCGGCCAGGTTGGCACAATTAACTAACTCAATGACTAATAGTCCTATGAAAGTTAGTATGCTCAAAAGTAAATGATTGATTATGATCACCTTTCCAATAAAAACCCCACACCAGTTTTAGTCTTCTCTATCTCAGAAATATCATAATTTACCAAAGCATAAGATCGTAACTCAGTAACATTTGTGATTACTTTGTCTCCCATATACTGAATTTATTATATTGGTGAATTTTTAAATTCTATTTTCAAAATAGCTATAAATTTGGTAGTTTCTTGCCATTTCTTTAGCCATGAACCTGATTCATACCAACATATCTTTTAAAAGTTATTGTAATAGTTTCCAAACTGGCCTTCTTGTGAGTTTTTTTCAATTACCTATTAAAACCTCCATGATCTCTTATTGTTGTTGTTAGGTGCCATGGAGTAATTTCTGACCCATATCAATCTTATACACAACAGATTGAATCACTACTGTTCCTGTGTCATCCTCGCAAGTGTTCCTATGCCTGAGCCCATTGTTGCAACCATGATGTCAATCAATTTCCTAGCGGGCCTTCCTCTCTTTTGGTGCCCACTGTACCAATCATGATGGTCTTCTCTAAGGACTGGTCTATACTGACAATATGTCCAAAGCACAGCCGATGAAGTTTTACCATCCTTGTCTCTAAGGAACACACTGGCCTTACTTCTTCAAAGACAGATTTGTCCTTTTAGCAGTCCCTGATACTTTCAACTTCTTCTCCAGCACCACAATTCAATGCATCAGTTCTTCTTTGTTCTTCCTTATTCTATGTTCAAATTTCACATATATATGAGGTAATTGAAAATACCATGGCTTGAGTCAGGCTCACCTTAGTCCTCAAAGAAAGATCCTTGTTTTTCAGTACTCTAAAGAGCTTATGCAGCAGATTTACCTAATGCAACTTGTCTTTTGATCTGTTCTTGACTGTTGCTTCCATGCGCATTTATTGTAGACCTAAGCAAGATAAAATCCTTGACAACTTCAACCATTTCTTCATTCATCATGATGTTAACTATTGGTGCAGTTGTAAGAGTTTGAGTCTCCTACCACACTTACAATAGTAACCATAATGCGTGCTATAGATGACCTTACTCATCTGGACTATGTTTTTTGTTGCTAGGTGACATTGGGTCAGTTTGGATCCATAGCGACCATATGCACAACGGAATAAAACTCTGCTCAGTTCTGCACCATCCTCATAATTATTCCTATATTTGAGTCCTTTGTTGAAGTCACTGTGTCAATCCATCTTGTTGAACGTCTTCCTATTTTTCACTGCACCTCTGCTTTGCCAAGCATGGTGTCCTTCTCCAGGGAATGCTCTCTCCTAACAAGTCAAAAGTATGTGAGACAAAGTCTTACCATCCTTGCCTATTAGTAGCATTCTGGAAGTACTTCTAACAAGACAGATTTGTTTGTTCTCTTGGCAGTGCATGGTATTTCTATATTCTTCGCCAGCACCAAAATTCAAATGCTTCTATTCTTCCATCTTTCTTCTTTAAGGTCCAACTTTCACATGCATATATGGTGATTGGAAATACCACGGCTTGAGTCAGGCACATTTTAGTCTGAACTATAGCTACTTTATATTGGCTCTTTCTCTAGAAATACTTTGATTAAAAAATAACTTCATTTATTTCATATAATACATCACTTCTAATAGTTATTTGGCTACAAATCTATCTTTCTAAACACTGGAATACACATTAATTTATCACAGAATTATTGTTGTGTAGAAATAATTTTTATAACAATTGGTTAAATGTTTATATAATACATGAAATTAAAATATTCTGTTTACTAAGTATAAATTGGCTCTTTTGATTATAATTTTATACTCGTTGTTTAGTGTATTATTTAACAGTGTATGCCCAAATAGGAAAACTAAAAAAAAATCTCAAAGTTGGTTTTCCCACTTGGAATCTTTGCCATACATTGAGTTTCAATGGTTAGTATACAACGCCAATTTGAAATATGTCCCAAAGATTCAGAAACACAAATTTACCTCAATTTCTTTGTTGACATATTCAACAATGTTGTTGTGAAAATGTTATATAAAATTTATTTTAGAAATGTGAATGGAAGTAAAAAGTATTCCTAAAATCACATAAACTTTTTATAAAACAAAAATTTCAAAATATATTATTTCTCCACATATATTCTAGCTCATACTGCAGCGTTTAATAGTTGGAGGGTGGGGTGGAGGCTGAAGCAACTTAGGATACTAAGTAAAGACTATCAAATATAAGAGGAAGGTATAACATCCAAGAATCCTAGTAAAAATATTTCAAAAGAGAACAACTTTGTCACAAAATGGTGCTGAGACATCCAAAAAGATCCTTATCCTTCTTAAGGTGTGACCATTTTCCAACATGAAATTATTTGGATTTTAATAAGCACAGACATTTGTAGTGGAAATAGAAATCGTGATTGGAGTAGAGTAAATAGAGATGGGAAAATTAATAAATGAGAATTCAGTATAAGTAATATTTTGCTGTAAGGAGAAGCTGTGAAATTGTGTTTGGAGAAGATAAAAGGTTAAGAGATAAATGAATTTTTTATCCTAGGGGAAATTGCCACATTTTGTATGAGAAATATCTTCCTGGTCTTATTAGGTGCTGTCAGGTGGGTTCCTACTCATAGTGACTCCATGTAAAACAGAACAAAAAGCTAGCATATATTTGTTATGTTTGAGCCCATTGTTGCAGTCATTGTGTCAATCCATTTCATTAAGCTTCTTCCTTTTCTTGGAAAGCTTGAATTATCTTTTTCTCCAGGTTCCTGTCTCTTCTAATAACCCGTCTAAAGTACTTAAGCCTCATTTCTAAAGAGAATTCTGGCTGCATTTCTTCCAAGACATAATCTAGAGAGAAAAAAAGTTATAATGCAGAAGGAGTAAGATGACTATTTTAATGTTATCCTTGAGCAGTATCCAGGTAGAGACGTTGGCTTAGTCAGGTATTGTAAGAGGACGTTTGAAGGTGGATCATTGTTGTTAAGTTGTGTCAAGTTGTTTTCGACTTGTAGTGACCCCACGTACAAAATAATGAAACACTGCTCAGTCCTGCACCATTTTTATGATTGTTCTTGTTTGAAGCCATCCATGTGTCACTGTGTCAATCCATCTTGTTGGTAGTCTTTCAATTTTTTCACTGTTCCTGTACTTCACCGTGCATGTTATCCTTTTCCATGAATAGCAATGTATCCAAAGTATGTGAGGCAAGTCTTATCATCCTTGCCTCTAAGGAACATTCTGGCTGTACTTCTTCCAAGAGAGATTTGTTGTCCTTTTGTTAGTCCATAGTATTTCAATATTCTTCCCCAGTACCATAATTCAAGTGTATCTATTATTCTTCAGTCTTCCTTATTCAATGTCTAACTTTCACATGTCTGGTAGTTACATAATCTGCTGTTAATTTGAGACTTAAGTGTGAAGGGATGGAGTTTAGTGTGTCAATCAGGTCATAGCTTGATGACCGCTTTTGGAGACACTAAAGAGATAAATATCTCATTCGAGGCAGGGCACACACTCACTCCCTGTGTAGCATGACTGACAATGATGAGCCTGATGGAGCTACGCTGATTCAGCCAAAGCTCTGCTGGAACTGGCGGAGCCATGTGGAGACCCCTGGCAGTGCTGAGATGCTTACACTGCCACTGGATCCACAAGACTTTCCACCCACTGGCCTGTAATCTTCCTACATTCAGCGTCATTGAATGTGTTTGGTGAGTCTGAAGAGGACTTTATAGATTGGTATCAGGCATATGGGCTAATATTGGACTTATGGACCAGATCTGGATTGGGCTGGGATGTGTTCTCAATATTCAATTGCTCTTGTATATAAAGCTCTTTCTTATACACATATGAGTGTCCCTATGAATTTGCTTCTCTAGTCAACCCTGACTAACACAACATGTCAATAAGGTGATGAAAAATACCATGGATTGGGTCTGACTCACTTTGGTCCTCAAAGCAACATCCTTGTTTTTCAACACTTTAAAGAGGTCTTGTGCAGCAGATCAAATCAAATCTATATGTTGTTGATCTGAGCAAGACAAAGTCCTTGACAACTTCAACTTTCCTCCATTCACCATAATTTTACCTACTAGTTCAGGTATGAGGATTTTGGATTTATTTGCATTGAGTTGTAATCCATACTACAGGTTTCAGTCCTTGATCTTCATCAGCAAGTGCATCAAGTCCTCCTCAATTTCAGCAAACAGGTTTGCTTCATCTGCATAATACTGAATGTTAATAAGCTGTCCTCAAATCCCATTGCTTCATGTAATCCACTTCACTGAGTATTTGCTCCATGTACAGATTGAATAAGTATGGTGAGAGGATAAAACATGGACACACGCTTTACCTGAATTTAGACTATAGAGTATTCTCTTCTTATATTTCACAGCTGTTTCTCAATCCATGTACAGTTTCTGCAGGAGCACAATGTAGTGTTCTGGGGTTCCCATTCTTCTCAATGCTACCCGTAGTTTGTTATGATTCACACAATGAAATGCCTTAGCATAGTCAATAAAACACAAGTAAACAACATTCTGGTGTTCTCTGTTTTCAGTCAAGATCTATCTAATATCAGCAATAATATCTCTTGCTCAAAGTCTTCTTCTGAATGTGAACTCAACTTCTGACAGCTCCCTGTCAATATATTGCTGTATTCATTCTTGGATTATCTTCAGCAAAACATTACTCGAATGTGATATCAATTGTATTATTCTATAGTTTGAACATTCTATTGAGTCACCTATCTTTGAAATGGGAACAAATATGGATCTCTTCCAGTCAGTTGACCAAGCAACTATCTTCCCAATTTCCTGGCATAGACAGGTAAATCATTTTAGTGCTACATTAGCTTCCTTAAACATCTCGATTGTAATTTCATCAATTCCTGGAGCCTTTTAGCACATACACACCCCTTATTTATTTGTTTTTTTATCTAATACTTTCAGGGTAGCTTAAACTTCCTTCTTCGGTACTATTGGTTTTTCCTCATATGCTACCTCCAGAAATGTGTGAATGTTGACTAGTTCTTTTTGATACAGTGACTCTGTTCATTCTTTCCTTCCTCTTTGGATGGTTCCTGCATCATTCAATATTCTGCCCAAAGAATCTTTCGGTATTAAAACTCCAGTATCAAAGTGTTTTGTTGTTGCTGTTGCTGTTCTTTGGTTTAAGATATGCTGACCATGTTCTTCCTTTTTGTTTTTTTAATTCTAGGTCTTCACACATTTCATTATAATATTTCTCATTGTGTTCTCAGGCTGCCCTTTGAAGTTTTCTTTATTTTTTCACCTTGGAATTTCCTTTTCAGTTCTTTGAATTCATAAATTTCTTCTATGTGCCTAAGATACTCTATGAATAGAGTAAGTTTGAGTCTCTTATGACATTCACACTGATCTTTCTTTTCTTTCCTGTTTTTAATGACTTTTTACATATTAATTTTACTAAAGAGAGTATTAAAAAAACTATCAATAGGCACTTGAAGGAACTTCTTGAGGTGAATCACAGGGTCTGTTCTCAATTTTGTACTATTAGCATTCTTGTTACTGACTCAAGGACAGATATATATGAGATAGAATGAAACTAATGCATCCTGAGCATGTTCTAGTAATCATACCTGACAATAAACACTATCTGCATAATAATATTAATAATAAGAAACCTACTATTAGCAATGACAAAATATGGGTGCATTTAACGGGAAAATATTAAAGCTTTTATGCACTTTGACCAAATTCAGGTATGTACAAGATAAGTAGGGAAACAAGATAAGAGACTTATTAAAAAAAATAGAGTCCAGAAACCTTTGCTTAGCTGCAGTGATGTTATCAATAAAATCCAAATGCCCTTCTTGTACAATCCTGGAAAAAGAAAAAATAATTTCAAAAGTATCTAATTCTATATTTTGCCTCCAGTAAACTTTACAGTTAATCCAATATGATATTTCATTCATCTCTGCTTGCAGGGATAGCATGTTGCAGTGGGATATAAGCCTAAAGTAGCATTCCTAAGAGTATGTTGGGAGGATTTCAATGAAAGAGTTAAAACATGTATGCATTTTTAAATGTAAAATTAATGATCTTCTCTGTATATCTATATAATTCACCATAAAAGTTTAAAAATAAAAAATAGTTTTCCTGTTTGGAGCTGCTAGATAAGACATTGCTAGAAATAATTTTTAAACTATTGTCTAAATTATCAGTTTTTCTAAGAGAATATATTCTTTACTTCAGAATAATAATGAATAATAGAGTGTCTGAGGGGCTTCACCAGAAAGCCTTTTCATAGGGGGAATCCCTGGCTTGGTGTGTATCCAAAGAAAAGGAACCCAGAAACACCATATATTTAGTACCTCTATGCCCCCCTTGCAGTGGCATGGCAGGTTTTGATCTGTGGGACTGGAATCTACACTTGGAAGAATTGATCCAGGAAGTTTACCCCTGGCACCAATCCCTATAATTAGGGTAAACAGAGCTCAATAGAAAGAGAGATCAAGCTATGTAGGTCAAACAACTCATGGGTCGCAGCTCAAGGTGGAACTATACTCACATTGACTCCTCATACATCAGTGTCTAGACTGCTGTGTAATTGGAAACACTGAAGATGTTTTCAGTGAAATCGCCTTGTACCCCAGGGGGATAATTGACAATGTTTTGTTTAAATGGGTTTTTGTTTTCATGCCTTCAGATTGTTTGTTTGTTTGCTATTTTGTTTGTTGCTGTTGTTGGTTTAATTATTCTTATGGCGTTTTGATTTTGTCATAATACAACTGCCAAAGTAAACCTTAGTCATGCATATCCCATGGACTAGCAGATGGATTCTGGGCTCCCACTTAACATAATTCTAGCCCCAATCCAAGAACAGTTAGTTCTGATAACATGGCCCTGCTCGATACTCACCTTCATGAAAAGATCCTAAGGATGTTAAAGCAAAGTGTGTTGAAGAAAGCAGATGGTTCCTGGCTATCAAACAGAATAGTGTCTGGGGTATTGAAGGTGTTTATTTAAATAAGCAGCCATCTAAGTGAGGATTCAACTAAGTCCACATGGAGGCACATCAGTTTGCGTGGTCCAACGATTATAATAACAACATTTAAATATAATGAAGGGAAAAGTATCAGAGCTTAAATTGTGAACACCCAATTTACATAATACTATGGAGGACTTTGGGAGCTCAAAACCCATCTGTAGAGTACTTAGTCAGATAAAGTCTCTGACAGATGCCCTCCAGCCACAATCAAGGGTCTCAAACATATTTACTATCAGATACAGATAATTGTAATCTTGATTATGCTGGATTGAACTTGGTCAGTTGATCTCTCTTTTGACCCAACCTGAATTTGTTCTAGTTGCCATCATTTCTTCCTAGTTCCATGACAAAAATGTCTTCCCTGGCCTTTAAAATATCCATGATGGTCGTTTCTTTCTTACTCATTATTTGTATTTTTATCTTTATATTATTATCATGTTACCCTTACCTCTTAATTTTGTTTTTGCTTTTTATTGGTTTTTTTTGCAGTTTGTGAAGGACAGAAGGAGTAGTTGCATAGAGATAATAACTGATACAAGAGTTTATAGGGGTAGAGGGTAGGAGATAGGGTAAGGCGATTTTGAGAATGAACTATGTATATGGGAAGGGAGAAGGAACACTGGAACTGATTGTGATTAAACAGCTAATTTTTAAAGGAATTTAACCATGATTTTAAAAAAGAAAATCTTCTAAAATTAATTGTGGTAATGATTGCACAATTCTGGATTATGTGCCGATAAAAATATTAAAAAATAGAAGGTTTGCATTTTGATCCTCATCTAAATAAATGTTTAAGAAAATGAAAGCGATAAAACATCCAAAATGACATTTCAAAAAGTTGGAATAATACAACTTTTATATGTATTTGGGTAATTGCTATGTAAAACTTTTGATCATTTCATTTTAATTAGCCTAATATTTACTATGAAAACCTAAACAAACTATTCAAGCATTATGCAAAAGCCTGTTGAATTTTAATAAAGTGAGATTTGTATACTTCTAGTAATAATTTGTTTTTATCACTGTGCCAATTTTTTCTGGAAAATTCAATTTATCATTTTATCATTTTTTCCTTCCAATTTTCAAAATCACTGTCATCAAATCAATACCGACTCAGAGTGACTTTATAGGACAGGGATGCACTTGCCCTGTGGGTTTCAGAGACTGTAATTGTTTATCAGAGTAGAAAGCCCTGGAAGGATTGACTAATCTATGCCAGGAAATTTGGAAGACAGCTTACTTGTTCAAATGCCTGGAAGAGAGCCATATTTGTTCCCATTCCAAAGAAGGGTGATCCAAAAGAATGTTCAAATTATATAAAAAATATCATTGATATCTCATACAATTGAAGTTTTGCCAAAGATCCTCCAATGACAGTTGAAGCAATGCATTGACAGGGAGCTGCCAGAAGTTCAGGCCACATTCAGAAGAGGACTTGGAGGAAGGGATATATCATTGCTGATGTTAGATGGATCTCGGCTGAAAGGAGAAAATATCAGAAAGAAGTTTGCTTGTGTTTTACTGATTATAGCAAGGTATTTGACTGTGTGGATCAATCATAACAAACCAGGAATGGCTTTGAGAAGGATGGGAATTCCAGAACACTTCATTGTGCTCCTGTGCAACTTGCATATGGACCAAAAGGCACTTGTGAGAACAGAAGAAGGGAATAGTACATGGTTTAAAATCAGGAAAGGTGTACCATAGAATTGTATCCTCTTAATCATATTTATTTAATATATATACTGAGCAAATAATCAGAGAAACTGCTTATATGAAAAAGAATGTGACATTAGGATTGGGGGTAGACTTAACAGCCTGTGTTATGGAGGTGAAACAACCTTGCTTCCTGAAAGAGAGGAGGATTTGATCTTTTTATAAAAGATCAAGGATTTCAGTATTCAGTAAGGATTACAACTCAATGTAAAGAAAACTCTAAATTCTCACAACTGGAACAATAGGTAACATCATGATAAATGGAGAAAATGTTGAAGTTTTCAGGGACTTTGTATTGCTTTGTAAGAGGACAAAAGATGAGTTATATTAGGTAATCTGTTGAAAAAGAGTTCTTTAGAGTTTTGCAAAGCAAGGATGTTCCTTTGAGGACTAAGGTGTGCCTGACCCAAGGCATGGTATTATCACTGCCTCATCTCTCTGGCATCGAATCAATGCTGACTCATAGCAATACCCGTAGGCTTCTGAGACTGTAACTGTTTGTGGGAATAGAAAGTCCAGTCATTCTCTTGCAGAGTTGCTGGTGGTTTTGAACTGCCAACCATGTGGATCCCAGCTGGATGCATAACCACCCCACCACCAGGGCTCCTCCATCACTACCTTATATGCATGTTAAAGTTGGACATTGAATAAGGAAAACCTAAAAAAAATAGATGCATTTGAATTGTGGTGTTGGAGAAGAATATTGAAAGTACCACGGTCTGTTAAAATGACAAACTGATCAGTCTCGGAAGTAGTATGACCAGAGTACTCCTTAACGGGAATGGATAGTAAGACTTCATCTTACATACTTTGTGAAGAAACGCCAATTCCTGGAGAAGGACATCATTGATAAAGTGGAGAGACAGTGAAAAAGAGGAAATTCCTCAATGAAATGGATTGACTCTGTGGCTGAAACAATGGGTTCAAGCATAAAAACAATTGTGAGATGGCTCAGAATCAGGCAATATCTTGCATAGGGTTTCTATGGGTTGGAACTAACTTGATGGCACCTAACAACAGCATTCAATTTTCTGAGTATCCTAGTGATGTGGAGAGGAAATAACTTACAGTACTACATATTCTAAAATTGAGGTCCTGGGTGGACAACATTTTTTTTAGAACTTCCTGAAGGATATTCTAAATTGTGTTTCTTTGTGTATTCCAATATTTCTGGAGAATGTCATGGTTTATGGGTCTTTAGGAAGTTTAAAGCATGTACAAACATCCCATAAGTGGTAAAGACAATTGCTCCAAACATATTGTAATTTGCCAACTAGGGGTCTGTCAGAGTTTTGTATTTAAATGTTCTCAATCTCATACCTAATCATATGGTAGCGGGGATTCATGATTGAAGAAAATATATTTGAATATATGCAGTTAGTGCATTCTTAGAACTTTTGTGAAGGGTTCAAAATCTATTTGCAAGATATAGCCTTACATTTTTATGGGAGGTTTCTGATGATCTGTGTGACATTCTTCGTAAGCTTTTCCATATTATGTGGTGCCACTTTTTAAATCATAAAATGTAGAAAGAAAACCAAAGCTGTCTTGCTGTGCTTTTGGATTTTAGTTTTATCCTAATTATATTCTGCCTGCCAACTTGTCCTTTTGGCCTATGCGTTGATCTGGGTTGATTAGAGAAACAAATTCATAGACAGTCATATGTGTATAACAAAGAGCTTTTACTAAAAGAGCAATTGAATATTGAGAAAACATCCCAGCCCAGTCCAGGTCAAGTCCATAAGTCTGACATTAACCCATATATCTGATACTAGTTTATAAATTCATCTTTAGACTCACCCAGCACATGCAATGATGCCAAATGCAGGAAGATCACAGGCCAGTGGGTAGAAGTTTTGTGGATCCACACTGGTGTTGTTGATCAACACTGACATCGGTCTCCACATGTCTCCACCAGTTCTCTGAGTGTCTCAACAGCAGGAAAAGGGAGGCAGAGAGACTGGGTCTAGCCTCCAGTGAGCTATTTATTTCCTTTGAGCCCCCAAATGAGGTCATCAAGCTGTGACCTGATTGACAGGCTAGATTCCACCCCTTAGTTTTGTTTGTTGTAATTATTCATTTGTGAGCTGTAGTAGACAAAACATATTATTTTCACTGCTGTAGAAATGGTGAAGGCTATTACCAAGGCTTCCGCGTAGAGGGAGGGAAAGAGGACACAACAAGCTATAGAGTAGAGGGCTGGGTTTCTGGAAGATATCATACTGTACACCGAATTGTTCTAATTAGGTGCCATGACATTAATTTTGACTTGCAGTGGATTCATGTAACAAAGTAGACCCTCCTTATTGTATTTTTTTAAGCTGTTATCTTTATGGATACAGATTTCCAGGTCTATTTTCTACAGAGCTGCTAGGTGATTTGAACTGCTAATCTTTTGCTTAGCAGTCTAATGCTTAGCCATGTGCCAATAGGTCTCCTTAAGCCCTAATTTTCAAAGAGGTAGTCTTAAATAACTAAGCCACATTAGCAACAAAACAAGAGAAAGAGACCAATCTCGCCAAGTAGACTAGTTAAATCATTGTAACAATCAAGAGAGGATAGAAACCATTGTCACATTACCCTTGCATCTCAGTAATAATTACTTTTGTTTTCCATAAAAGGATAGCTTTCAATCCCTTCTGCTTGGCTACATTAGAAATGCCTATCAAGTTCTGGAGGAAACATTTTCAATAGCTATTTGATTAGTTCCAAACATGCTGTAATGCCCTTTTAAGTTAACACTGTTAGAATTTGTAGTATAATTTCAAAAAAGGCACTGTTTCTACTATCTTCATGTAATTAGATAGTGCTTCATGTAACTTGGTAATATTTTAGACACTTTCTAATGACTCCATATAACTTGATAATTCTTTAGGACTAGACACTTTTTAAATTTTTCTTTGTTTTACTCCTTTTAACCACATCCTTACAGTCCTTGGAGTTGTCTAGTGTTTATTATAAGGAAGGACGTGTGTGAGGGTTATATCCTTCCAACATACTTATTCAAACTAGATGCTGAAAAAGAATCCTAGAAATTGGACTCTATGAAGAAGAACCAGGCATCGGGCTTAGAGGAAAGCAAATGACATAGCCTTACTTGCTTGAACTTGAAGCACTTGCATTGAAAATAAAACCACAACCTTCAGTAAGGATTCCAACTTATTGTACAGAAAACAAAAATTGTCACAATTGGACCAAGAGATAATATCATGATAATTAGTAAAAAGATTGAACTTTTCAAAGTTTTCGTTTTTCTTGGATCAACATCCATGTTAATGGAACCAGGAGCCAGGAAATCAAATATTGCTTTGGAAAAAAATCTGTGGCACAAGACCTCCTTAAAAGTGTGGAAGAGCAAGGGTGTCACGTTGAGGATTAAATTGTGCCTACCTGAAGACATCGTATTTTCGCTTACTTCATATGCATGTGAAAATCAGACAATTAATAAGGAAACCGAAAAACAGATACGTTTGAATTTTGGTGTTGGCCAGGAACACTGAAAGTACCATGGACTTCCAGGAGACAAACAAATCTGTCTTGAAAGAATTATACTCAGCATGCTCCCTAGAAATGTGTATGGTGAGACTTTGTCTCACACATTTGGACTTGCTGTCAGGAGAAACCAGTCTCAGGAAAAACACATCATTCTTCGTAATGCATAGGTAAATGAAAAAGAGGTAGACCCTCAAAGAGGCTAGATTGAAAAAGTGGCTGCAATACTGGGTTCAAATATAACAGTAGTGAAGGTGTGCAAGTCTGAGCAGTCTCTTGTACATAAAGTTGCTATTAGTAGCTGCAAAAATCTAATAACTGTTTTATAGAGTAACTGTGAATAAACACAACATTCATCTCTCAACTGATTTTTGTTACCACAATTGAGTTTCATAAACCAAACATAAATATTTGCCTTGGCTCCTTTATTTAAATGGGTAAAATGAACTATTGAAAGAATATAAATCAAAACAGCAAGAAAAAGAAGATTAATAGTGAAGTTTGCTGAGTAAAATGTATGCTTATCAGTGAGTGTGGACAGTAAAATGTAAAGCACAACTTTGTCAGTTTGTCATACAGTGGTGGCTTGAGTGATGCTATTATGCTGGAAGATAAGTTGCTGGTATTTCAAATAGCAGGCTCACCCAAAGTGAGCAGGTTTCAATGGAGATTCCAGACTGAAAACAGACAATGAAAAGTGCTCAGCCCTCCCCGACCCCAACCCTCAGACGAAGGAGCCACTGAAAACCTAATGCATAGCTTTGAAACATTGTCAGATACTCAAGATCTAATGAACGGAAACAACATTTTTGGAGCTAGTCCTAAAGGATGAGCCACTTAGGTTAGAGGACACTGGACATGCGACTAAAGAGGAACTGATTTCTGACAGTGAAGTTGACCATGGTGAAGTGTGTTGGCTAAAGCTTGTGGAAGTGGAACTTTCTGGATCTTCCTTTCGTGACAGGGCACAGCTAAGGTAAGGAGAAATAGCTGCAAAAATCTAGTGATCAGAAGTGGAATGTGTGAATTCTGAATGCAGGAAAATTGGAAGTGGTAAAAAATGAAATGGAACACACAGATACCAATATCCTAGGCTCTGGTGTGCTGACATGGAGTAGTATTGGAATTTTGAAGCAAAAAATTATATGATTTAATATGTCAGGAATAACACAATCAACAGGAATGTCATGGAATTCATTGTCAAAAAGAACATCGCAAAATTGATCATGAAGTATAATGCTGTCTGTGAAGGGATTATATCTATCTGTGTTCAAGGAATTCCAATCAATACAACTATTATTCAAACATATTCATCATCCACAAAAGGTAGTGATGATCAAATTGAAGAATTCTACTAATGACTTCATCTGAAATTAATCAAATATTCAATCAAGATGAATTGAGAACTATTGATGATTGAAATGCAAAAGTTAGCCAAAAAAGAAATAACAGTAGTTGGAAAATATGGACTTGGTGATAGAAATGAAGTTGGAGATAGCATGATAAAATTTTGTTTAAAAAATACTAGTTTGTAGTAAAGAACTTTTTTTTCAACAAAACAAAAGAAATTGACTTCTCCAGATGAAATACACAGAAACTAAATAGACTACCTTTGAGGGAACAGATGATGGGGAAGCTCAATATCAGTCGATAAAACCAGGCCGGGGGCTGACTGTAAAACAGATTATCAATTGCTCATATATAAGTTCAGGAGAAAGCTGGAGAAAGTTAAAATAAAATCCACAAGAACCAAAATACAACCTTCAGCCTATTCCACCGGAATTTCAAAAACATCTCAAGAACAGTTATGAAGCATTGAACACTAATGACAGAAGACCTGATCAGCTGTGGAGGACAAGAACATCATTCATGAAAAAAGCAAAGGGTCATTAAAAAGACAGGAAAGAGAAAAAAAGCAACGTGGATGTCATAAGAGACTCTGAAACTTGATTTCAATTGTACAATAAGTTTGTAAAGAAAATGTAAGAAATGATGAAGTAAAAAAGCTGAATAGAAATTTTCAAAAGGCAGCCCAAGAAGACAAAGTGAAAATATTGTACTGAAATGTGAAAAGAAGTAGAATTACTCAACCAAAAAGGAGGAATGCACTCAGCATATCTTAACCTGAAAGAACTCAAGGAAAGATTCAAGCCATGAGTTGCAATATTGAAAGATTCTATGGGCAAAATAGTGAGTGATGTAGGAAGCATCAAAAGAAGATGGAAATAATACAGTCACTGTACCAAAAAGAACAAGTCGATAATCTAACGTTTCAGGAGATAGCATATGATGAGCAACCAATAATGTTGAAGGAAGAAGTTCAAGTTGCACTGGAAACAGTAGCCAAAAACAAAGCACCAGGAATTGATGGAATACCAATTGAGATACTTCAACAAGCTGATGAAACACTGGAAGCACTCACTCATCTATGTCAGAAAATTTGGAAGACAGCTACTTGGCCAACTGACAGGAAGAGATTCATATTTGTACTCATTCCAAGAAGAGGTGATTCAACAGAATTCTCAAACTATAGAACAGTATCATTGATATCACATGCCAGTAAATTTTGGATGAAAATCATCCAACAACAATTGGAGCAGTATATTAATAGAGAGTTTCCAGAGGTTCAGGTTTGATTCAGAAGAAGACGTGGAAAAGGAGTATCACTGCTGATGTCAGATGGATCTTTGCCAAAAGCAGAGAATACAAGAAAGATGTTTACTTGTGTTCTGTTGACTATGCCAAGGCATTAAATTCTGTGATCATAAAAATCTATGGGCAACCTTGAGAAGAATAGGAATTCCAGAATACTTCAATGTGTTCATGTGGACCTTGTACATAGATTAAGAGGCAGTTGTGAGAACAGATCCAGGGACTACTTTATGCCATGGCTTCAAATCAGGAAAGGTGTGCCATAAGGTTGTATCCTCTCACCATACTTATCTGCTTACTGAGAAAATACTCAGAGAAGGTGGATTATATGAAGAATGTAGCATCATTATTGGAGGAAGGCTTATTAACAACATCCTCTATGCAGATGACACAGCCTTGCTTGCTGAGAGTGAGAAGGACTTGAGGTACTTTCGGATGAAGATCAAGGACTGCAGCTTTCAGTTTGGATTATAACTCAGTATAATGAAGATGAAATTCCTCCCAACGGTACCAACAGGTAACATCATGATAAATGGAAAAACAGTTGAAGTGAAGGATTTTGTCTTTCTTGGATCCAAAATCAATGCTCAAGGTAGCAAAAGTCAAGTGGCCAAAAAGAAGCATTTTATTAGGTAAATCGCTACACAAGACTTATTTATTTATTTATTTTTAACTTCTTGTGTATCGTTTTCTGATATTCTGAACCAGATTTTAAAATAATTTCATGAAAATTAAAATGATGCCTGGTTCTTTTGTATCCTCTCCCATACAGATTATGCTTATTATTAAGATGATGCCTGGTTCTTTTGCATCCTCTCCCATACAGATTATGCTTGAATAAATTGGATACTCAATAAATACTGATTTAATTTAGTATATAGTATAGAGGGAAATGATTTAGATGTGGTTTTCAATGTGGAATGTTAAAATTTGTAAGAACAAAATTTAAAAAAAATCTGATTCTGGAACTTAAAAAGTCAAAATTATTTCCTCCTTTTAAGAATTTAGTCTCATTTTTACCTTTAAGCTAGTATTAACAGAGGCATTGTCAAGTAATGCCCAAAACAAGGCTTTTGTTTGTATGCTGCTTTTGACTTTGATTTACTACTTATATTTCGAAATCACATCTATACTTTATCCTTTGTAGGTTAGATAAGAATTTCGCCATATCCATATGACTATGAATAGTGGCTTAGGGTAGGATGTTTAAAAGTAGAATTCCCTGGGTATCATGCTAATTCACTAGCATAGTTACCCCCCAAATGGTCCTTTAATGAAATCCTTTAAACCCTGACATTGAAACTGTTTACTGTGAAGACATATTAAATTTCAGAGTAGATGCAAAAGCAGCTTTTCTTGATGTGATTCTTACAATAAACAGCTGAATCCAAAATAAATAAAAAGATGGTGTTTTCCTAAGAAGCTTCCTTGTATGTTCATCCATATGCAAAAAAAGAAACTGCTGTTGTGGCAAAAAGGGTAAGTTTTACTATTTTCTTCTCTTCAGACCATAAGAGGATGAAGAAGGAAAAAAAAAAAACTTCATTGTGTATAAAACCTTTTGCACTTTGACATAAGTCTTTCCAGACAAACCCTCTTTTTCGTTGAAACAAACTTAAACCATATTCCATTTCACAAAAGCAAAATGTGCTGAACATGTGGTTTTTAAAATAGAAGCATGTGCATAGCTCTTCTACATGAAGATCCTTTCTGAAAATCGTCCCTGGGGAAGTTCATTACTGAGAGCCAAAGAGTACAGGAAAAGAGTGAAATGGTCTGATATTAAGCCCTCCCTTAGTAGATAGCCCAGGCTGAGGTATAAATGATATTTAATATGCACATTTTAGGGCTCCTGTTGAGTGCCCTATTTAGTAACCCGGATCAGGATGCTTGTTTAGCGGATAAAAGTGTAACTTTAGAAATTGGCAGGAACTCTTGTGCTTGGCCATCTGTATTCTTAGCCAAAGATGGTGGAAGAAGTTTTAACAAGCACACATTCAAACTTTGTTCTACTTAGCTTTTTTTTTTTTTTAATAACTTTCCAGGTTAAAAAGAGCCGTTTATGAAAACTACCAGTTCAAGGCCACATTGACCACATTCACTAGACTTTATGATAAAGTTCATTCATCTTTCCATTGCTAAAATTACACTTTCTTTATAAAAAGCTGCAAATATGAATACAGAGAAAAGTAGGCATTACCTTTGCTGCAATAGCAGCAAAGATGAGTATCTTTGTTGCAAATTTTTGGCTATCAATAATAAAACTACTTATGTCTAAAATAAATATTATAACTTCCAAAAGCAGTCTGTAGAGTCAATCGCCAGTGAATATTATCACTTCAAGGAAACCATTCCTATAAGTCTGAAAAATAAGAGGAAAGAAGTTGGGCTGTGAATTTTGACCTAAAATATAATAATATTTTCCTAAATCTCATTATGTCTTTTATTCATTTTAGATCACTTGGGGGCAAAAATTATGAAACAGTAATGAAAATGTATTAACTTCTAAATTGAACAATAGCCCAATGGATACTATTTTGGATTAGTAGATCTACTGTTAATACAAACACCATGGGATAAATTCTGCCTGCACCATCTGCACTGTAGAGCTCTAAAAATTGTAGTAATTTGCACTTTTGAAGGCATGAAAACAACTTTTATGTCCAGATATAAACGGCATGCATTTTGCAATCAAATGTAATTCTTCATATTTGCATTTTATCCACATTTGCCATGACAGATACCCTCCATCCACACCCAGATACTACTTGTAATGGTCAATGATAGCAACAAAGTTAGTCGCATATTCCTGTCTAGACCAAGAATAATTTGAGGTAATTTTGTGCACAAAGATATCCACGAGGTTAGAAAAAAATAGCTTATACAGTTAAGATTGGTCAATTAAGACTTGTCAAAGGATTAGAAAATTGAAATTAGTTTGAAAACAGCCTTATATCAATTGTTGCTAACTCATCGATACAACTGCACATTTACATACCATTAGTTATTTCATAATTTGGGTGTATTCTTTGGATTTCTTGAATTTTTACTAATTAGTGAGTCTGTGATAGCAAAATATAAGTGGCCCTATTTTCACCTGTGATTTCATAAGGTGAAATTTACAATATAACTTATCTCATTTGGTGTATTTTAAATTTATTATAGTTTTTAATATTTTCTGCTTTCTTTTCTATTGAGGTTTTTCTGTACATGAAATCCAGGATAGGTAAATCTCTCAAGACAGTAACTGGATTAATGATTCCCTGGAGGCAAGGCAGGGGAGGTTGGGCAAAATGAAGAGCTAATAATGATAAATACAAAAAAGAATAAAAAGTTCTAAAATTGAGTGTGGTGATAATTGCACAACCTTCCTTAATGTGATTGAACTATTTAATTGTGTGATTTGTGAATTACATGCCAATAAAAATCTTAAAATTTAATAAATAAGTAAAAATAAAGATCATATCAAGAAGTATTATATAGACACAAAAACAGATTCAGAAGTTATTTAAGCCATTTAAAACATGAATACACTAACTCTACTAAGTGTAATTTAGGCTACCACTTACTTGACAAAGGATATTTGCACTAAGATTAATAGCTATATATATTTTAAAAATCCTTACTATGTGTCATGCTTTAAATTTAGATTAGCATGGATTTTAATAAAACAAAATTAGGTAGTCTAATATCAATGTTGTAGATAAAGGAATGAGGTTTTCAGAAAATTAGTGATGAGTCCAAAGCTTATATAAAAAGCCAAAATGTAAGCCCATATGTCTCTGTTTCTAAAATTCTCCATGGTTTGGTTATGGCATGCTAACCTGATAAATAAATCATTATAGCAAACATATCAACAAGCACAGTGACCTCATATAATTTCATATGCATCGTTTACCGATTTATCCAATTTATATATGTAATAAAAGTAATTTTCTCTGTCTCAAGGATCTGGTGATCCTTTTCAGTTGCATGGTAACTCTGAGATCAGACAATTAAAAAGGCATCCTTATTACACAACTGACAGATTGCACATCAGGCTTCATTTGCCATAAATTGAAAAGATAGAGATAGCATATCAAGGTTTTTCAAAAGTTTTTTTTTTTTAACAACAATACTTTAAGTACTTTTAGTCCCTTGAGTGGCACAAATAGCTTGCATTGGAGGACTAACTGAAAAATTGATGGTTCGAACTCACCTAGTGCTTCACAGAATGAAGGCCTGGCAATCAGATTATAGAAAAGAAAACCCTATGCAGAAGTTCTACTCTGTAACATGGTATGGCCATGAATTAAAATCAACTCACTAGCAATGAAGGTTTTTGTTGTTGTTGCTAAAGCACCTTTTAAAAAAAAAAACTTGGATAAAAAAGGCAATATTCTACATCCTACTTTCATGTGTAGCAACCAGCATATTAAAAGTCTTTGAGTAGCTATTTAGAGTACAGCTATTGATATTTCTTTGTCCAGAGTAAAGAAGAGCGATGAAATTTGAAGACATATGGAAACAATGAGCCCAATGGACTAATGGACAACATTAGTCTCCATAACTCTGAATGTCAGTCTCCAAGACTCTGAAACCAGAGGTTGGTGCCCTCTTACTTCTACCAGTTACTCTGAAAGGGATTACATTAGAAGGTCCTAGATGGAGTAGTATAAAAACATGGTAAAAAGCATAAAGTCATAATAAAGGACCAGGTGTACTGGCTAGAGAGAGAGATTGGAGAAACCTCTGAGAATATTGTCTGTAGTCATCCTTCAGGTCCAGAAATGAACTCACCTCCATTGCTCAATTTTCATCCAAACAATAGATTTGTAATGGAAACAGTATCACTAGTGAGATTAGTATACCTTGAAATAATCAACCTTTTTAAGAAAAAAATGGTGTTATTTACCCAAAGACAAGGTTCAGAGGGTTAGAAAATAAGGAAAAATTAAAATAGAAACATGGAGAAAATGAGATAAGTGGTGTTATCTTGTGTGGATTGTAATTAATAAAATGAAACAAAATGTGTATGAATTGTTGAATTTAAAACTGATCTGCTTTGCCAACCTTCACCCAATTGACAATAACAAGTTTTTAAAAATTGTGGTGAAAAGTTTCACAACAAAACATTCACCGGCACAATTTGTACATTTACAGCTTAATGACATGAAATTGATTGCATTTTTCAGGTTGTGTCACCTTTATCATTCTCCTTTTTCCTTTTCTTATTAAATACTTTTATTGGGAGTTCTTATATCTGCTATCACAATCCATACAATCATCCATTGTGTCAAGTACATTTGTACATATGCTGCCATCAACATTTTCAAAGCATTTTCTTTCTACATGAGTCCTGGATATCAGATCCTCATTGTTCTCCCTCCCTCATGAACCCTTGATAAGTTATAGACTATTATTTTCATATCTTACATCATCCTCTGTTGCCCTTCACCCACTTTTCCATTGTTCGCCCCCTTGGGAGGGTAGTTATATGTTGATCCTTGTGATCAGTTCACCTTTTCTCCCCCCACCTTCCCCTAATCCTCCTGATATCTATATTCTCATTGTTGGCCCTGAGGGCTTTATCTATCCTGGATTTCCTGTGTTGCAGGCTCTTATCTGTAGCAGAGTGCATGTTCTGGTCTAATCCAATTTGTAAGGTAGAATTGAGGTCATGATAGTGGGGGGTAGAAGCATTAAAGAACTCGAGGAGTGTTGTGCATTTCATTGGTGCTATAACAGCACCCTAACTGGTTCATCTCTTCCTGTGACCCTTCTGTTAGGGGATATCCAATTGTTTACAGATGGGCTTTGGGTCTCCACTCCACCACCGTTCCCCCCATTCACCTTGGGTATGATTTTGTTCTGGGTCTTAGATGTCTGATACCTAATCCAATCGACACCTCATGATCACACAGGCTGTGCTTCTTCCATGTGGGCTTTGTTGCTTCTCAGCTAGATGGCCACTTGTTTATCTTCAAACCTTTAAGACCCCAGATACTGTATCTTTTGATAGCCGGGCACCATCAGCTTTCTTCCCTATATTTGCTTATGCACCCATTTTGTCTTCAGCAATTGTGTCAAGAAGGTGAGCATCACAGAATGCTGGATTATTAGAATAAAGTGTTCTTGTGTTGAGGGAGTACTTGAGTCGAGGCTAAATGTCCATCTGCTACTTTAATTCTTAACATATAGATATAAGTACATAGATTATATTATTTCTTATATTGTCACATTGGTTATTGTTACCTGTAAAGGTTCTACAAGGAATGTTACCTATAAAAGCTGTAAAGGAATGTACAAGAAATAAAAGCTGCAGCTGAGAGGAGAAATATGCTTCTGGAGTGTCCTGGGATAAAAGCTAAGCTGGTTAAGTAAGGTGATTAGTAGGGCCCAGGATTGGATCCATTCTGCAAGAGGCCTAAGATCATATACACATAAATGGGGACACAGCACATGGGTAGAGAAGATTAAATTTGAGTATTATTAAAAGGATTAAGGGCTATGTGTTTATTTGACTGAACTATGGATATGGAATATTTCTCCTACCTGTCATTGTATTATAATCCCACATATGTGGTATAGATAAATGATTATCGTGATTACAGAGACCCAATAAACCTGCATTCAGCCTATATTTGTTTGGATATGCAAAAGGGGAAGTTAGGAATTTTCCGGGGGGAAAAAAAAGGTTTATTTTAAACCAGCAGCCTATGTAGAGTTGGCAGCTTAGTTGGAAATCTGAGACCCACCCAGAATTGTTTTAATAAAAGGATATTTACACTTGAAAGAAAGGACTGCAGAAAGAAAAAAAAAAAGCTTTTTTGAGCAAATAGTCTATTATTGATAATGTTGATGCTGGAAAAGTGTGTGCCCCTCAGAGAACGTGCCTTTCTAGGTCTGATACTATTTCTTTATTTTCATAATTTTTTTCTATTTATAAGACTTCTGTGCTTAATGTAAGAAAGATAGTTTAATATGTTTTTTATTCCTTATGCATATTGATCTATATTAATGACAGGCTAGTAATTTTAAATATAGCTTCTAATAAAATGGATAGAATGACAATACTAAGAAACGACCAACAATATTAAATGTCAAAATGGATCGCACTAATTTGTCTCATGCATTATGCAAAGTAAAATAAAATGAATTGGTTTAAATAATTGTCAAAAATATTTTTCGTGACAAAATACAATAAATAATGTTATGCCATTACACTTTGTGATTTTGGTCCATCCCAAAGTCCGAAAATTTAAATATTCAATATTTACCAGTATTATAACAGATTAGCTTACTCTCAAAAGATTGTCTTGTTTTTTAAATATAAATATATTAAATTTGGTAAATTAGAAAACAAGGATTTGTGAATTCATGAGACTAGTCATTTTTTCTGTATATTAAAATTATGATGTTACTCATCATTCTATTTGCTTTATTAGTTAATGAAATAAGGCATATATGATATTTGCTTGGGTCTGTAAATAATAGATAGGAATAACTCGGTCATCAGACAGAGAGTATTATAGACACAACTACAGTAAGTTAAAATGATAAATCTGATTTAAATGATTGAAACCTTGTAATTTGATCTCCCTTTTGATACACTTTGTGATTGATCTGGTTTTTTAAATGTTATGTGTTTTTAAAATCATATTTATCTCTGTTGTATTTTGTCATTGTTGGTAGCCTTTTTGACTCTCTGCTATGTATTTTTATGGGTTTTTTTTATATGAAACCCAGGATGAGTGAATCTATAGAGACAATAACTAGAATAAGGTTTTCTGGGGGATATGGCAGGGGAGGGGGTTAAGAGAGAACTGATATCAAGGAGTACAAGAAGGAAGAAAATGTTTGGAAGCGATTGTACAATACTGCCTGATATAATTGAACTATAGAATGGTATGATGTCTGAATTATCTCCTAATAAAACGGGTTGAAATGTACCTCTCTCTCTCTCTCTCTATCTGTTTATTTTATAGTAGCAGTACAAAGCATGCAGGGAGAAATAAAGAATTATTGGAGTAGGTAAATGATAATATATGGTAACTTAAATCAAAAGGAAGGAATTAACCAAACCAGAAAGTGTAAATAAAAACTTAATATAGCAAA
>NW_022111319.1:2113610-2115020 GCF_000313985.2 Echinops telfairi
CCCTTACTTGGGTCTTCTTTTCAAGAAGTTATTTGCTTATCATGACTCTTTTGCCTACCCATAAGAAATTGGTAATTTCGTTTCTCCGTTTCTTTAAAGAATGTTTTTGGGGTCTGGATTTGGATTGTTCTGTATTTGTAGATTCTTTAGGTAGTGTTAATATTTTCACAATATTAAGTCTGCTTATCCATGGGCATGGGATATTCTTCCATTTATGTAGTTCTTTTTTATTTCTTGTAATGTTCTGTGGTTTCCTCTGGATAGGTCCTTTGCTTCTTACTTTAGGTTTATTCTTAAGGAATCATCTTTTTGTGGTCATTGTAAATGGTATTGCTTTCTTAATGTATTTTTCATAGCACTTGACTAGAATGCAGGAATTCGGTTTATTTCTGGTTTTTACTTTTGTATTCTGCTACTTTGCTGAATCCCTCAATTGTACCAGTAAGTATTTTGTAGAGACTTTAAATTTTCTATATATAGGATCAAACAGTGAAAGTTTCACTTCTTAGCCCTGATTTTGTTGTTGTCTCTAGCTAAGACATACAGTACAATGTTGAATAAGATTTGTGATAAGGGACATCCTTGTCTGGTCCCTGTTTTCAGTGGAGATGTTTCTTGCTTTTCCCAATTGAGAGTGATGTTGGCTGTTGGTTTTTTATGTATGGCTTTTAATATGTTGAGGAATTTCTATTCTATCCCAATTTTCTTGAGCATTTTGATTAAAAAAATGGGTGCTGGATATTGTCAAATGCCATTTCTGCCTCTGTTGAGATGATCATGTGGTTTTCATTTCTTGCCTTATTCATTTGATGGATTACATTGATTCTCTTTTGAATATTACACCACCCCTTCATCTCTGG
Source organism: Echinops telfairi (assembly GCF_000313985.2). Lineage (NCBI taxonomy): Eukaryota > Metazoa > Chordata > Mammalia > Afrosoricida > Tenrecidae > Echinops > Echinops telfairi. Next base: position 2,114,471 of record NW_022111319.1, read on the forward strand.
AATTAATATCACTTAATTGTGGTGAATTATTTTTTATATATGATGTTGGATTCTATCAGCCAGTATTTTGTTTAGGATTTTAGCATCTAGGTTCATGAGGGATATTGGTCTGTAATTTTCTGTCTTTGTAGTTTCTTTGTCTGTTTTGGTTATCCGTGTTATGCTGTCTTCTTAGAATAAATTTGGGAGTTTATTGTATTCTCCTACGGTCTGGAATAGTTTGTGTAATATTGGTGTCAGATCTTCTCTGAATACTTGGTGGAATAGCCCTGTGAAATCATCTTATCCTGGGCCTTTCTTGCCTGGTAGTTTCTTTATGACTTGCTCTATTTCTTTATTTGTTATGGGTCTGTTCAGTTTTTCACTATCTGCCTGCACTAATTTTAATGGATGATGTATTTGTAGGTATTGATTCATTTCTTGTAGATTGTCAAATCTGTTTGAATACAGTGTTTCATAGCAGTGTATTATTTTTTCTTTTTATTTCATTTGGATCTGTTGTAATGTCACTGTTTATTTCTTACTCTGGGTATTTACAGCTTTGTTGTTG
>NW_022111319.1:2115355-2145522 GCF_000313985.2 Echinops telfairi
TATATATATATATATTCTCAAGGAGGAATATAAGAGCTAATTAGTCTACACAGCAGTATAGAGGACTCAGTTCAACTCACTTTCTTGGAACAGTTAATATACTGAGGGTCCTTCAAATCTCCTTGGTTGCTGGTCCAAGGTCAGAGAAGCATACAGCAGAATCTCCCTCAGGCAAGTCAAGCAGGGTGGGGCAGCAAAAGAAGGAAGATGAGAAGTCGAGGCATAGCAGAGACCAGTAGCTCTGGAGCATAGCAAAGTGGTCCCAATGGATCCTCAAGAAGCATGGCAAAGCAGGTCTCAATGAAAACTCAAGCTCTACTAATGCATACACACATGGCAAGATGACACAATCCACAGGTTGGCTCGGCCCACAATAGCACAGCACATGGTTAAGGCAAAAGACTAGCTAAGGCAGAAGAGTGCTGGTCTTATCACCAGGGAGAAAGGGGGAAGGGGGCTGGCCTTGGAAAGCCATTTATCTTGTCCCCCTCCAATCAAGCTGTGACCTGATTAAACTCTACCTACATGTTCCTATGGAAGTTTAGTTGACACCAAAGAAACCCTATCATATTCCCTTTATTTGCTTTATTCCCCAATCATTTTTAACATTATGTTGTTCAATCTCCATGTGTTTACCTTTGTGTTTCTGCTTGTTTTATTGTTATTTCTCGCTTTATAACATTGTAGTCTGAGAAGATGGGTTGTAAGACCTCAATTTTCTTTGTAGAAAAGTCAGTATTTTTTATCAGCACCATAATTCAAGTGCATAATTTCTTTCCAGTCTTTCTTATTCACTATACAGCTTTTGCATGCATATGATGTACTGTAGCCCAGGTCCTCAAATGGACTTTTCTGTTATCCCAGCTAAACGCACTCTCATTAAATCATTTCTGATTCATATGGTCTTATATAGGGTTTCTGAGGCTCCAAATCTTTATAGGAACCAGGAAACTGTCCCCACTGCAACTGCCTTTATGAGGGGGTACCACCGTCCCCCCCAAAAAAACCCCAAACAATGGAATTGTCCTGGGAAGAGCAGATGTTTCATAATACAGATTTTTCCCCACCATTGGAGCACCCAGTAATTCGCTCTGAGTTAAAGCACCCAGTGGTGTCACCTGGGAAGTTTCTCTCTGGTCACAGTGAATTTTCGTTTTATAAAAGTAGTTTCACCTCATTTTTTGTGATGGATGATTTAAGAAAACAGTGAGTGGCTGTAAAATTTTGTTTCCTGCTCAGGAAAAATGCCACAGCAATGGTTTTGATGTTGAACATAGCTTACAAGGACAGCACTATGGGAAAAACTCAAGTGTTTGAGTGGTTTTCTCATTTCAAAAAAGGTGAAATGTTGATTGATGACAAACCTAGTTCTGGATATCCATCAACTTCCCAAACAGACAAAAATGTCGACCTTTTTTACATTTGAAGTTAACTCCACCAGGTTAGACTGTTAATAAAGCTTTCTTTTTATGGGTTCTGAAAAGATTGCATAACAGTGTGTGACAAAAAATGCCTGATTTGTGGTGGATAGCAGACAAGGGAATGGTTTCACCACTATAATAATGCACCTGCTCATGCAGCCATCTCAGTGCACCAGTTTTTTGACAAAAAAACCAGCATGCCTCTCTTTCCCCATGCACATTACTCACCTGACCTCACTCCCTGATTCCTTTTAGTTTCTGCATATGAACAGGGACATGAAAGGACAGAGATTTGATGACATAGAAGAGGTGAAGAAAAAAACGAGGGAGGTGCTGTCAGCCATCCAAACAGGTGAGATTGAAAATATGTTTCCAAGAATAGAATCACAGATTTGACCAATGTATTAAGTGTAATGGAGAGTACTTGAAGATGCTAAAGTTATTTTGTTAAAAAATTTAAATATATGACAAAAAAATCCATTTTGGGGGGGTATCCCCTCATATATGTCATGTCTTAAACTTATCAATTTATAGAGCTTAACAGCTTACTTTTCACATTTATTTCATTACCTCTAACTACACTGTAGGATCCCTGGTCATGTAGTGGTTACATATTTGACTGCTGACTGAAAGGTTGAAAACTACCAACCATTCTTTAGGAGAAACATAGGCTTTCTACACCTCTAAACAGTTGCAGTCTTCGGAACTCAAAGGGGTCAGTGCTACTCTGTCCTATGGGGTCGCTATGAGTCAGAATGGACTCCATGGCTGTGAGTAATCACACTGTGATTCCATCACACTGCCAGTGCAGATCTTACTCGATGAATAAGAATAGTGAGGTTCAGATATTAGACAATCTACCCAAATTATTCACTAGTGTTAAAGTTTAGGAATGTTTTACGTTGAGAGAAAAAATCCAGTGTTTCCTATATTCCTCTTTATGATTATGTTTGTAAGCATGCTTTAAAAAATATCTCTATACTAGGAATTAATGAGCTGAAATCGAACAATATTGGCCATTTTGAATTGAAGAATTATATGATTTACTATGCCAAGAGTTAGAACCTGAAGAACACTGGTGCTTCATTCATCATTATAAAGAATATTAGGATATGATAAAAAAGTGATAGGTTAATATCGATATACCTATAAGGAGGACAATTATTACAACTATTAGTTAAAAGTCAAACAACTCGAATTGAATATTAATAATACAACTGTCATTCAAATTTATGCAGTTGATATAAGTATTATTCAAATTTATGCACCAATCACTAAAACCAAGGATGAAAACGTTGAAAAATTCTACCAGCTTCTTTAGTCTGAAATTGATCAAATGTACAATCAACATGAATTGACAACTATTAGTAATTAAAATGTAAAAGGTGGAAACAAAGAAAAAGGAATGGTACTTGGAAAATATAACCTGTTTGATCAAAATTACTCTGGAGATCACATGAGAAAATTTTGCACAGCCTATGGTTTATTTATTTCAAATAACTTTTATAAGATTATAAACAATGACTATATCTTCGGACCTCACAAGATGGAATAAACAGAAACATATCTTCATATGTGATCCAAGGACTGTAAACAATAAAATCCAAACCTGGAGTATGGAATGTTATTAGAGGTTAAATTCTGAATATCTGGTTTGGAGGAAACTGTGGATGTCAGTGTAAGGCCAAATCCCATTTACCGGGTCCCCATGCAGATTAAGCCACCACCCTTGAATCCCCTCTGACTATGGACCAGAGATAGGAAATACCTCTAACAGAAAGTGTACATTGCAGGGTGAATTACCGCAATTGCAACACTCTGTCAGTGATATCCCTTTTAACCCAATTAAAATATTTTAGAAAAAGAAGATGGACTACAGAGGAATCAAATTGACTACATCGGTCAGAAGGTGCAGTCAATCCAGGCAAAACAAGACCAGAGACCCAACTGTCGGATAGATTATCAATTGCTGGTATACAAGTTCAGACTTATGGTAAAGAAAATCAAGACAATCTCATGAGAACCAAATTACAAATTTGAGTATGCCCCACGTGAATTTAGAGTCCACCTCAAGAACACATTTGGCACATTAACATTAATGACTAAAACCAGAAGAGTTATTGGATGGCATCAAGAATCCAAATATGAAGAAATAAAAAGGCCATTACAATTACAGAACTGAAAATGACCAAAGTGGATGACAGGAGGCACTCTGAAACTTGTTCTTGCAAATAGAAAAGCTTAAGATACCAGAAGTAAGGCTTAAGTAAAAGAATTGAATAGGAAATTTCAAAAAGCAGCAGCTAAAGGATAGAATGTTATACCGATGTGTGTAAACACCTAGTGGTAGAAAACCAGAGGGTAATAACACACTCAGCATTGCTAAATCTGAAAGAACTGAACAAAAAATGCAAACTCTAAGTAGAAATATTAAGGATTCTATGTGAAAAATACAGAACAATTTAGGAAGAATCCAAAGAAGGTAGTTATTGTGCCAAAAATATTTGGTCACTGTTCAATTATTTCAAGAGCTGGCATATAATCAAAAGTATATGATATTGAAAGAACAAGTTCTAGCTGCATTGAAGGCATTGCTGCAAAATAAGGCTTCAGGAATTGATAGAAAAGAATAGAGTATTTCAATAAAAGAATACAGCACAGGAGGTAATGATTTATGTATTCCAACTAATTTGGAAGACTGACTTACATCATTAAGCATACTGATTTAATATGCATGCTGAAAAATATGCGAGGGACTGTATGAAGAAGAACATGACATTATGTTTGGAGCAAGACTCATTAGCAAACTTGATATATATGCAGTTGACACAACCTTGCTTGCTAAAAGTAAAGTGGACATAAAGCATTTACAGATGAATATTAAGGAATATAGCCTTATGAATGAATTGCACTTAAACCTAGAGAAAAGTAATCTCACAACCAGACTAATAGATAACATTATGATATGAGAAGATTGAAGTTGTCAAGGGTTTCACTTTGCTTGGATCCACAATCAATGCTCAGAAAAACAGCTGCCAAGAAATCACATGAATTCTATATTGGGCAAATATACTGCAAAAGACCATTTTACATCCTTTGGTAAGTAGTGACTTGGATCTTAAAAAGCTCATTAACTACTATCTAAGGTGTACCTATTGATATTTCTGTCAGGAGGGGAAAAAGTGATCAAAGTCAAGGAGATCTAGAAACAAATAGGCTGATAGATTAATAGACTCCACAGATATCATTCTTTGTGACCTTGAATGCTGAACTAGATAGTGCCAAGCCACAATGACCAATTTCTCTCAAAGGGGTTACATTTGAAGATCCTGGATAGAGTAGGATGAAAATAGAGTAGGATGAAAATGTGGGACAAAATTCAATAAACTTTAAGAATGATCAGGTGTACTGTCTGATAGAGGCTGAAGAAACTGTGAGACTTTAGTCAACCTTCAGGTCTGGAAATGAACTCACTCCCAAGGCTCATTTTCAGCCAAATTATAGACAGGTTTATAAGAGAAACAATAATATTAGTGAGGTGTGCAAACCTTAGAATCTTTTCCATGTGAAATCTAAAAGGCAGTGTTTACCCCAGAACAAAGTTCAGAAGAGCAAGAGAAGAAGGAATGGAAATAAACACGGGGCTGGACCGGGCTAGGTGACCTGTCATGACGGGGACTGCAATCAATGACATGAGATAAAATATGTGTGAATTGGTGACTGGAAAACTGATACTCTCTGTAAACCTTCACTGAATTAATTTAGAAAGTTAAAAATTAAAGTGTTAAAAGGCAAATATGTCACTTTGAGGACTAAAATGCATCTGACCTAAGTCGTGGTATTTTCATTTGCCTCATATGCACGTGACAGCTGGACAATGAATAAGGAGGGCAAGCGATTAATTGATACATGTGAATTACTATGTTGTTGGTGAAGAATATTGAATGTACCGGGAATTTCCAGGCAAACAACAAATCTGTCTTGGAGGAAGTACAGCCACGAGAGTGTTGCAAGGATAATGAGATTTTGTCTCATGAACTTTGGACATGGGATCAGGAGGTATCATTCCCTTCAGACAGATATTGTGCTTTGTAGAGGAGAGGGTCAGTAAAAAGAGGAAGATCCTCCATGGTAAGATTTTACACAGGGGCTGCAATAAGGGACCCAAGCTTTGACAAGATTGTATGGATAATGCAGGACTAGGCACTATCTAGTGTGCATCACCAATGGTGTTGAAGAAAGAAATCCAAGATACACAGAGAGCATTAGTCAAAATCAAGAATCCAGGATTTTATGGAATACCATTTGAAATGTTTCAACAAGATCATGTAGCACTAGAATAACTCCCTCATCTATACCAAGACATTTGGAAAACAGCTATTTGACTGGAAAAAGTTCAGAATTGTACCAATTTTAAGGAAAAATAACCCAACAAAATGTACAAGTTAAAGAACATTATTGATATTGTCTTGTTTGGATCCACAATTAATGCTCAAGGAAGCAGCAGTCAAGAGATCAAAGGATGCATAAAATGGATAAATCTATTGTGCAAGACCTCTGTAAAGTGTTAAAAAGCAAAGGATATTACTTTGAGGACTAAGATGTGCCTGACCCAAGCCACGATGTTTTCAATTGCATCATATACTTGTGAATGTTGGACCAAATAAGAATGGATGCATTGAGTTATCCAAGAATATTGAAAATACGAAGGACTGCCTAAAGAACAAACCAATCTGTCTTGGGAGATGTGCAGCCAAAATTCTCCTTAGAGGCGAGGATGACGAGATTTCACTTCATGTACTTTGGACTTATCAGGAGGACCTATCTCTGGGAGAGAAAACAACCCTCATGCTTTGTAAAGTAGAAGGGCAGAGAAAGAGAAGAGGGCCCTCACCAAGATGGATTGCCACAGTGACTGCAACAATGGGCTCAACCATAAGAGCAATTATAAGGATGGTGCCAGACCAGGCAGTTTTTCTTTCTGTTGGGCCAAAGGGAACTGACTTCTGCTGGACACAGGATTCTGCTTGAGAGCCAAACAATGTTCTATTGTGATTCATAAGGTTTTTTTTTACTGGTTAATGTTTGTTAGTAGATTGGCAGCCCTTTCTCCATAGCTTGTCTAAGTCTAGAAGCTCCACTGAAACCTGCCTATCATGCGTAACCATAATTCTATTTGAAATGCCAGTGGTATGATTTATAGTATCACAGTAACCTTTAAACCACCAAAGCATAAAGGTGAGAGAGATGGGTGGTGGATTCTAACAAGTAAAGAATATGAGAATAATTATTTTGTTGTGATTCCTTTGATTGAATCCTAAAATCAGTATTAAATAGTGGCAGTTTAATTATCCAACGTGGCAAGAAATATGATTTTTTATTCTAGAATAGCTACTTAAAAGAAAATTGGTGTGACTTTGAGAAAGTTAATTGTCTGGACATCAAGGATATTATGTAGCTGATCATTTCAATTAGAAACAAAAGCTCTTTCCAATTATTTCTTTTTCTTTATTTTTACTTTTTGTGTACTGGGTGAATGTATAGAGAGCAGATAGATCAATTTTTCATCCAACAATACATGCACACTTTATGCCATGCCATTACTTGTGATCCCTACGATGAAACATCACTTCCTCTCTGTGTTTCCTATTTCCATTACTGCTCCTTTCCTAACCTTTCTGAACTTGGTCCTTCAGTAAATATTGTTTTTTTTTTCAACTCCAGTTGTTGATTGTACTAAGATATGCAAATCTCATTAGTGCTATTTTTCTTTTATAGATTTGTCTTGTTTAGCTGAAAAATGAGCCATGGAGTGAGTTAAGTTCCAAACTAGAAAGTTGGCTAAGAGCCATTGTCACACTACCTGTCATTATTCAATCAGAAAGCACAGCCTTTGTTATGATTTTGAGTGCTGTTCCTCATTTTACTTTCGCTCCACTCAAGACCTTTTAATACGATTGCTTTCAGAATAGTTGGTAGAATGGTGGCTGGATACCTTCTAGTTCTTCTAGTTTGAGTGTCTTGGAGACTGTATTATGTTGGGTTCTCTAGAGAAGCAAAACCAAGTGTACTTGTATATATATGTATATAGAAAGAAATTTCTATGAAAAATGGCTCACGCAGTCGTAAAAGTGGGCCAGTCCAGTCCAATTCATGTTCATGAGTCAGATGTAAGCTAAAGGATTCTCCTGATTCCTGTAGCAGTAGGGGCTGATGAACAGAGAGCAAGAAGACCACATGCTGGTGGATGCAGTCATGAATGAATCTAAGGTTGGCAATCTGCTGGTGGCATGTGGGTATGGCAGGTGATATAACAAGAGATCAACAAACCAAATGTAGGATTTGAATCAAGTAGTAAAACTGAGCTATATTACATCTGCTGCGAATTTATACTAAGAGTAGGCCACAGCTGGAATGAAACCTCCTTCATTCATATCAAGGCTCTGACAAGATTAAAGATGTATACTCTCCCCACAACTGCTTTCCTGCTTCACAGAAGATACAATCACGGATTTAATTCCTCTATGATAGATAATAGAACAATAACATTGATATCCCATGCAAGTAACATTTTGCTGACGATCATCCCACAATGGTTGCAGCTGTATATTGACAGGAAATTGCCTGAAGTTCAGGCTGGATTCAGAAGAGGATGTGTAACAAAGAATATAATTGTTGATATCAGATGGATCTTGGCTCAAAGCAGAGAATACCAGAAAAGTGTTTATTTGTGCTTCAACCGTGTGGACCATTATAAACTACAGAACCCCTGAGAGGAATGAGAATTCTAGAATACTTCATTGTGCAAATGAAGAACTTGTACATGGCTCAAGAGGCAGATGTGTGAATAGAACAAGAGAAGACAGCATGTTTTAACATCAGGAAATGTGTGCTTCAGCATTGTATCCTCTGACCAAAGTTATTCAAATAATATCCAAGCAAATAAATAGAGAAGCTGCCTTAGATGGAGAAGAATGTGACATCACTATTGGAAGATGGTTTATTAACCACCTTCGATAGGCAGATGACACAGCCATGCTTGCTGAGAGTGAGGAGGACTTGAGGTACTGGCTGATGAAAATCAAGAATTGCAGTCTTAAGTATGGATCACAACTCATTGTGAATAAGACCAACTTACTCACAACTGGACCCATAAGTAACATTATGATAAATGGATGGATAATGGATAAATGATAAAAGGTTGAAGTTGTCAAGGATTTTATCTTCCCTGTATGCACAATCAATTATCATGGAAACAGAAGTCAAGAGATCAAAAGACTTGTTGCCTTAGCTAAATCTGCTGCACAACACCTCTTTGGAGTTTTGAAAAGCAATGATGTTTCTTTGAGGGCTAAGGTGCACCTGACCAAGCCCTGTTGTTTTCAATTGTCTCATATGCATGTGTTAATTGTACATAGAATAAAGAAACCTGAATAAGAATCAAGGCATTTGAATTGTGATTCTGGAGAAAAGTATTTTAAGTACCAGGGACTGCTAAAAGGACAAACAAAGCTGTCTTGGAAGAAGTAGAACCAGAGTGCTTCTTAGAGGCAAGCATAGTGAGACTTCCTCTAACAGACTTGTAGCATGTCCCTGGAGAAGGACATCATGCTCGGTAAAGTGGAGGGGCGATTTAAAAAGAGAGACATTCAACAAGCTGGATTGACATCATGGCTGCAGCAATGGGCTCAGGCTTAGGAACAATAGTGAAGATGGACCATCATTCTCTGTTGTATAGGGTCACTATTGATCAGCACTGACTCAATGGCACCTAATAAACACAACAGCATATTAAATCATATCATAGGAGAATCTTGGCCCACCCAAGTTGGCATAAAACCTAACTATCAAAAGACTAATGCAGCAAATATATTTTTAGGAATCAACTAATTTTTTTCTAAATATTCTGAAGGTACACTAAGCGAGTATTCAGACTAATTGTGCTATTATAAAAGCTATAGATATACATATTTAATTCTATATTGTTTTTCTAAAGTATGTGATCACACTGCTGAAAGTATATTAGAATTCATGTTTAAAACTCAACATACCAGCAATCATTGTGGTCATGGTCCCTGTAATATATAAATCCTTTTAATTTCCATCTTTTAAAGGCAATTTAATCAAAAGTGCTTAGCCCTGGAATGATTTATAAGCTCCCCCCACCCCATTATATCTATATAAGATAGGCAGGATAAACAATCCAGAGGAGAAAACAATGGAACTGATTGTTCTGGGGTGGGTGGGTGGGGTGGGAAATGGTGAGGTTGGGGAGAGAAAAGGGGGAAGCAAACAAACCCAGGGACAAGGGAGCAACAAGTGATCCAAAATCAATGGCAAGGAGAGTGTAGAATGCCTGATGAGCTTTGATCAAGTGCAATGCAGCTGAGAGGAATTACTGAAAACCGAATGAAGGTAAAACATGATAGTGGGATAAGAGGAAAGTAAAAGGAAATAGAGGAAAGAACTAGGAGGCAAGGGATATTAATAAAAGTCTAAATACAGGCATGTACATATGTAAATATATTTAGGGAACTAGACCTCTGTACATATATTTATATACTAAATATTAAGATAGCAGATGGACATTGGGCCTCTACTCAAGTCCTCCCTCAATGCAAGAACACTTTGTTCTAATAACCTGGCATTGTGTGATGCTCACCTTCCCAATGCAATCACCGAAGACAAATTGGGTGCATAAGCAAATGTGAAGAAATCTGATGGTTTCTGGCTATTAAAAGATATAGCATCTGGGGTCTTAAGCCCTTGAAGATAAACAAATGGCCATCTAGTTGGGAAGCAACAAAGCCCACATGGAAGAAGCACACCAGCCTTTGTGATCATGAGTTGTCAACAGGATCAGGTATCAGAAGACCCAAAACAAACAATCATATGGATGTGAATGAGGTGAGTGTGCAGAGTAGAGACCCAAAGCTCATCTGTAAATAATTGGACATCCTCTCACAGAAGGGTCACAAGGAATGGATGAGCCAACAAGGGTGCAATATAGCACCGACAAAACATACATTCCTTTAGTTCTTTAATGCTTCCCATCCCCACTATCATGACCCCAGTTCTGGCTTTACAAATCTGGCTAGATAAGAGCTAGTGACACATGGAATCCAGGACAGACAAATCCCTCAGGACCAGTAATGAAAGCAGTGATACAATAAGGATAGGGAGAAGGTGGGGGGGATGAGAAAGAGGGAGCAAATCACAATGATTGACATATAACACACATGCGCACGTACCCAAGTGAGGAAGAACACAACTATGGGTGAAGGGAGACAGCAGATGGTGAAGATATGAAAATAATCATAATTTATCATTTAACAAGGGTTCATGCGGGTGGGAGGGTGGGGGAGGGTTCATGTGTGTGGGAGGGTAGGGGAGGGAGGGAAATAATGAGGAGCTAATACCAAGGGCTCAAGTAAAAGGAAAATGTTTTGAAAAAGATTATGGAAACTTATGTTCAAATGTGCTTGACACAATGGATGTATGGATTGTTGTAAAAGCTGGAAGAGCCCCAATAAAATGACTATAAAATAATAAAAGTTAAAATAAAGAAAATGCTCTGTTCTCCATCTGTGCTATGACTGGATAATCAAATAGTTGAGCTGATGACTTATTCTGGTCTCACCTCCATCTATACTCAAATATTTGAGAATTGATTCCATAATAGCATTATGTTTTTTATATTTTCAAAGAGAAGAGATCTTAGAAGTATGCTCCTGCGACTTGTCTGCCAAAGCTGAGCAACCATATGATATTGTGATATTACATAACATGTCATTGTCAGTTTTATCATGTATCAGTTTGTGGAGCTACACATTACTGAACAACACTGACACAAAGAGGGAAATGACAATTCTGTCAGTATATTTTTGTGATTGTGTCATAGTTAATGCTAAATATGTTATTACTTTGCTTATGTATATGCTATTCACCAGATAATTTTAAAGTAATGTAACAGTGTTTTAAGCATGTAATAACAAAATATTTCATTCTGACATAAATTTGATTAAGAATAGTGAAAATTTATTTTAAATATCTAAACATTCAAAAAGAAAACCTTTGAACATATATTTGTACCTATTATTTTCTTTTGTCAAAATGTTTGTGATGTTTATAAACAAATGATTGCAAATATAGGTGTCATTTAATAAAATTGGAAAGTATATAAATAGGAGTATATCTACAGCATGACATATGATAATGGTAACTATCTGTTACTTGAAAAAAATTCAGTAACTTAACATTGACAATTGGAATACAGGTATCATCCATAGAAATTGACATAAACTTTCACCAGTTCCATTACGTTTTCTGTTAGTTACAATGTGGCATAATTCCTTCTTACAAAACTGGGCAGTGGTTGATGTAAACAGAGAAAAGTTAATAGATCCCAGAGCAAATGTAAGTGCTCAAGTATAGATTTAAAGTGAATTCCTAAAGCAGAATATAACATTTTATTTAGAAATGAAATGGACATGATGAACAGAATGGACATGAATTTAATGGAATGGACATGAGGGTGATACTAATTTATGTATTATAGTATTATGATATTCACAATAATGATGGTGTAATGTGTCAATTATTATTAAGACCCTTATGTCCAGTGTAGAAACCCTGGTTGCCTAAATATGCTGGGCTGGTAACTGCAAAGTCAGCAGTTTGAAACTTCAGTAGTTCCTTGGGGAAAGATGAGGTTTTTTACTCTTATAAGGAATTACATACTCAGATACCACTGGGAACAGTTCTACTGTGTCCTATAGTTTCACTATGTGTCAAAATTAACTCTACGGTACTGAAATTTTGATTTTAGTTTGTATCATTATGAGTATTATGTTTTACTTTGACATCTAGGACAATGTCTGACACATGGTGTGTACATAACAAATATTTGCTAATGAATGCTGTGATTGTGATCATTGCTATGTAATAAAAATGCTGTACCAAAAGTAAGCCAATATAATTATTTTAGCTAATGTTGATTAATTGTGTGATTCAATCAACTGTTTATGAACAGGACCGTAAGATTGGAATTTATAAAACAATTTTCTCTGCAAAACAACTGATTTGGTGACCTTGTTTATTCAGAGTCTAAGCTTATTCAATACTCAGTCTATGAAAGTTAATACACAGGAGACAAATAGCAAATGGGTTCTGCTTTTAACAAGAATACAAGAGGAAACTCCCATGAGTTCAAACATTGACATGTTATTGTACACTGGGGATAGGGTAATTCTTTGTATATGATGATAAACTTTTCTGAAATGTTTGAATGTTTTGTGGAAGGTACAATTTGTAAATGATGATCTCAGATATTTGAGGAGATTCCTAACCAGGATTCTAAAAGGAGTATGTATTTCCCTTTGCTTCTTATAGTAAAACACAAGAGGAAAAATATTGACTTAAAATTGAAAGTGCAAAATGAATTCCGTTTTAGTTTTAGAACATTTTTTTTCATTTTTGTTCTCATCTTTATTAGCTCCCCATTTCTCCCTAACCTCCTCTGTCATACCCCCAGGGAACCATTAATCCAGTGACTTTCTCTATAGATTGACTTATCCTGGATTTCACATAAAGGAAAACATTAGAAAACAAATAACAAAAACTAACAAGGATAACAAAGCAAAACAGATAAAAACCTCAATCAAAAATGAAACAGAAAACATAAAAAACACTAGAACAAATTTAAATGAATCACCAGAGACTTCAAATAACAGGGTCATAAATTTTAACCTAACCGCATCTGCAACAATCCACTTTCCAATGCATTCTGCATGTTGGCAAGGCTATTCACATCCCTGGTCCAGAGGGGTTTCACCAGGGGCTTAATCCTCTTCACTGTTAATAAACATTCAAATAGCTTTAAAATAGATCAAAGGGAGATCAATAATAAGATATTACATTTTGATGTAGCTATCCCTCCCCGCCATATTCCACTTTACAATACTCTCAGTCCAATAACAGGACTATTCCCATCCCTCAACTAAGATGTGAAGGGATTTACTGGGGGCTTAATCCATGTGTGAACCCTGCAAATGGACTTTGGGTTTCCACTGTCACCCATCGCCTTCTGCACAGCAAGTGTCCACAATTGAAACTCTCCCTTCTTAGATTTGGATTATATTATTTACAATCCTGGGATCACACACTCTGGTGTGCTTCTTCCATGTGAACTTAGTTGACTTCTAAAGCTGTGATTTTCAGGGAATCATATTGTCACATTTTTCTAAAGTGTAGTTACTGGTGAAATTATTCAACACCAATGCTAGCTCTCTCTGGATTGTAGGTTGTGGATATGTATTCCTAAATTGTTGTGTGCTTTTTTTTAAATCATTTTATTGGGGGATCATACAGTTCTTCTCACAATCCATACATACATCCATTATGTCAAGCACATTTATACATTTTTGCCATCATCATTCTCAAAACATTTGCTTTCTACTTGAGCCCTTGATATCAACTCCTCATTTTTACCCCTTCCTCCCTGCTCCCCACTCCCTCATGAAAACTGATAGTGGTGATGATTGTACAACTCTTGTTGCTGTGCTTAAACTATTGAGTTATATTATATGTGAATTATATGCCAATAAAATTGTTGAAGGAAAAAAATGAATTCAGAACTGAACGATTTGGAAAGTTAGTTGTACAAACTAAGTAAACATGTCTTAGAATTTGTACCAAGGGCTAGGATACACTATCTTTAGTAATGAGATTTAACCATAACTAATGTGTCTTATCAATTACTGCATCAAATATCTTGTCTGCTTTTACTTTTCAGGATAGAGAAGGGATTAGAAGGCAGAAAGTTTTCTGTCTCTTGGAATTCCATAGGTAGGAAATGGGCCAATTACTTAGTGTCCAACATCTGCTATCCTCCAAGAAAAAGAATGCACTGAATGGAACAACAAGAGCAGAAATAATGACAATATTTATGCAGTGTGAAGAACGTAACCAAAATCATTCAACAATGTTTTTAGAATCTGTTGAATTGAAATCTAAACTTCTCTGTAATACTTCACTGAAAAGACCATAAAATATATTATTTTTTTAAAAGAAAGAAATACACCAAGTTGGGAGCAGTTGAAAAAGCAATATAATTGTCCCATGAGCTCAAGAGACAGGGATGCCTCATTTTAAAAGGGTGGAACCAATAACTCCAAGATTCCCGAGTCTAGTGTCTATCTCCTTGACTTTAGAAGAGGGGGTTGCTACTCATGTAGGCCAAGAAAAATGGTGCTGCCAACCAATGCTGTGAGGGGTGTGGTTATGACATAGTCCAGGAAAATTTGCTGCCTAAGTTGAGTGGATAGGACTTCCATGTGCAAGGTTTCAAAAAACTATGGTGTTTTCCTAATGTTGGCAGTACAGGGATGTAATGTCAGTTATTCAGGTGGATAGAACCACTTGGGGAAGAAGGGATAGGGTCATTACACAGGTGGACCAAGACAATGGGATTATATAAAGACAAGGGAACAGGGTTGTCATCCATTCAAAAATAGTTCGCAAAGATGAGCTGAGGGGGTTCTACCTAGAATCCACAAAGCATAACCAATATTTAAAATCTGGAGGTCACAACCATTAATCGATGTCTGTGGAAAACGGGATTCTTTTTAAGCTTTATGAAATGTAGTCAATTAATATTGCCTTTCTAGCCATAATCCTTTAAGAGATATATAATAAATCTTAACCTCTATGCATGTGGTTATAACACCATTTTGGACTTATTCTCTCTCATGCTATGTGAAAGATTATGGTGAGATGTATTCGTAGTATTCACCTTACTGGGGAATATGAACCAAGTCACCAACCCTTGTTTCCTTGGGAATATGGTCTGCTTGAAGACAAAACCACACTTTCATCAAAATAATTCCTTTGTGTGTAAGAGTCTTCTCCAAAGAAGAAAGGACCAACACGGAAGAAGAGTCACCAGTGGAGCATGTTCCAGGACTTTCTCTAAAGTGATGGAGGCCAAGCTCAGAAGCACCAGAGGCTTCAACACAAACATTATTGGATACAGTAAATAAGCCAGGTTGAGACCAGGGCCCAAGGCAAGGAGAACATGAGACAAAACAGAGGACCAGCCCTGAGACCATGATGAGACTGTCAGGCAGAGCAGCTGGTAGGCTTCCCGGCACATGGGAATGGAGGCCAATGGACCATATGGATAAGAGACGGAGGATTACAGAGAGACTTGGCTGCTGGCTGAAGAGAGGTGTTGATGAAGACCAATGACTATATCCATATTGTTTTCTCATTCTTGCTTGTATTAACCTATTAAATTCTTGGATAAAAACACTCTTAATCATGAATATAGTCTGTGAGTTCCATTTGGCAATTGCAATGGGTTATCAAACCGAAGAGCATAGTAGAACGTTTGAAGAATGGTTAGTGTGAAAGAGGATGAAGGGCGGCAGTATGTTTCATAAAGTATGCCTTATGAAAATTGGGTGAAGTTGGATTCTCTTTCTCCCTTGTGCAGCCAGAATAGGACAGATATGACCCTCCCCACTGTCAATTACTCACCCTGAGAGCTCACAGAAATATCTCCCTGGATTTATGACTCGATTGCTACCTGTGACCACTTTTTCCCCTCTAACATATCCTTTTTTGAAAGGTGAGCATCTACCTTATTCTGTTTCACCCTTAAACTTTGAAAGAATAGCATCTGGGGTCTTAAAGGCTTGAAGGTAAAACAGCGGCCATCTAGCTTGGAAGCAACAAAGCCCACATGGAAGAAGCACACCAGCCTGTGCGATCATGAAGTGTCGAAGGGATCAGGTATAAGGCATCATCAGAACAAAAAATCTTACCATAGTGAATGATGGGGGTAATGCAGAGTGGAGACCCAAAGCCCATTAGTAGGCCACTGGAGATCCCCTTGCAGAGGGGTCTCGAGGAGGAGACGAACCAGTCAGGGTGCGATGTAACAAAGATGAAAAATACAACTTTCCTCTCGTTCCTAAATGCTTCCTCCCCTACCCCCGACTATCATGATCCGAACTCTACCTTGCAAGTCTGGCTAAACCAGAGGATGTACACTGGTACTGATAGGAACAGGAAACACAGGGAATCCAGGGCGGATGATCCCTTCAAGACCAGTGGTGTGAGTGGCGATACTGGGAGGGTAGAGGGAGAGTGGGTTTGAAAGAGGGAACCGATTACAAGGATCTCTATGTGACCTCCTCCCTGGGGGATGGACAACAGAAAAGTGAGTGAAGGGAGACGTCGGACAGGGCAAGATATGACAAAATAACAATTTATAAACTATCAAGGGCTCATGAGGGAGGGGGGAGCGGGGAGGGAGGGGAAAAATGAGGACCTAATGCCGAGGGCTTAAGTGGAGAGCAAATGTTTTGAGAATGATGAGGGCAATGAATGTACAAATCTGCTTTACACAATTGATGCATGTATGGATTGTGATAAGAGATGTATGAGCCCCTAATAAAAAGATTTTTTTTAAAAAGAAAGAAGACACTTTTTAATTCTAGAATGATGGGTCCCTAGAAGAAAGTAATTTTGTCTCAGTATGAAACAAACCCAGAATTTTTGCCACACTTGATTTAGAAAATGAGAGTTTGAACTTAAAATTGGTATTGTAATATGTTAAGATATTTTAGATAATGTTATATGTTGACTGTATTTATATATTTAGGAAGGGTATAAATATCAGGGGTCAAAAGGAAAAGTGTTATAAATTGACGCGTATTTGCCAAAAATATGTGCTGGAATCCTGATCATTTATACTTGTAAATGAATTCCTTTTTACCTTACAAAAAGAGATATTTTCTATATATATATATATATCCAAATCAGTGAAAGGTATTCACTAAACCTATACACTTATGAATGATAAAAAGAGTAGCATAGACAAGTGAGCACAAGCTGCAAAATATAGATGCCACATGAAGATGGCCAAGAAACTCAGAAGTACCAGAGTAACAGAAATGAAAATTACAAAGATATTCCCCCAGAGTTGAAAGAGAAAGAGCATTTTTCTTGAATCAGTGCCCTAAATTGGACTTCTAGTCTCCTTTACTTTGAAAAATATATGCTCTTTAAAGCAACTCAGTTCTGATAGTCCCAATAGAGCCACACTAGGCAACTAAGACACACAATGATATAGTTTCTGAAATTTTTAGACACAGGTCAGACTTCTGTAAAGTCTTGAAATTTCTTTATATATCTTTCAGGAAACCTACAAAAATTAAAGAAGCAAGGTATAAATCCCTTATCCTAAAACACTAGACTTTATTTAGCTAGAAATTATCTTTAAAAAATTTATATTATTTTTAAGGGCATAGGAGTCTGAACTGTGTAGCAATAGAACGTTATATAGTCTTTATAGTGGTCATTATTCAAGTAATTATAAAGTCTTTATAGTGGTCATTATTCAAGTTATGGTATTAAGAAATTTAACATTAAAATTGTGTACATAAACAGATATAGAATGCTAACACTTCTCACCAAAACCCCAAGTTAAGCAACTAGAAATCTATAGTCAACCTTGGAAGCAATTTGAAAAAGTAGGTAATGGGTGGGAATAATGAGCCACAAGCTGAAGCAAGACAAGGACAACACTTAAATGATAGGGAAATATCGTTTTTCTATTGTCTCCCTCCCACTCCTACATATCAGTCAAATATATGCACAGGAGCCCCAACTGCAGCACCAGCCAATACGTGCTTCTTTTGAACATTAAGAAAGCTAAAACATAGCTTGAAAGTAAATAGGACAGACGTTTTCAGAAGACTGTTTAGGGAATATAAACTTCAAAAAGGTCATGGAAAATTAAATTAAAACTAAAAGAGTTTTCTCCATGAATTTTTAGCAGCCCTATTTATTTTCTGTACAGATTTGAGAGTTCTCTGAAGGGGTAAAACTTCAGTCTACCTCTCAGTAAGAGATCTACCAGAGTTGGAAAGGGAGTGATGCTTCCCTGCTGGCAAACTGAGAGGTGTCTTTTCTTATCAGTTTGTAAGCTACAGAAAGACTGAGACTTCATTCTGTCCTGAAGCAGAAGTGATACAGAGAAAGACAAAGAATGATAAGCAAGCTGGAAGGTTATACCTTCCTGAGGGTGGACTGATCATTGTGTCTTTTTTTGTTTTGTCTTAGAAATATTGGAAGAACTTAAACTTTTATCTGTACTGAATTTGAGGTCACAGGGAAGTACAAGGAGTTTTAAACAAAGACTGAAGATTATGCCCATAAAATTAATGTACCTATTTTGATTAGTCCCCAACTGACTCAAAACTATGTTTCAGTTGAATAGCAGCTCTCATAGAGCCTAGGAGGGATCAGTGAATACTGTACCCACAAAGAGTTTCTGGCAGAATTCAGTATTTTCTAAAGCCCTAGTATAGGCCCTCAGTTTTTAAAGGTCACAAACCCAAATTATTTAGCCTGGAGTAGACGGCCTTCTAATATTTGATTCCTGTTGAACTTCTCCATTTCACCTAGGATCTATGCCTCCAGAGAAACCCTAATTTTGTCATATTCTTTCTGGTCAAATTACTGCAGTAAATACCATTTGTTTCAGGACACTTTTATATTTTTATAATATCCATCTTTGCGATATATGCCCATTTTCTTCTTCCTAATCCTCTGGATTTTGTACTAAATTTTCAAATGACTTTTTATTATTTCTGCGAAGGTTTCTGTAATTCCCCAACACAGTTCACCATTGCTGGATTTCCTACAGAATTCGAAATATGTCTCTATCAGGATTTATGTTATTCTAAGACTGTTGCTCCTACTCGATTGTGAAATCTATATGATGAGAGCACCATAAAACGTCCTTGCAAGACATTGAACTACCTTGCAAGACTTTGAACTACCTTACAAGACATTGAACTACCTTGCAAGACTTTGAACTACCTTACAAGACATTGAACTACCTTGCAAGACGTTGAGCCACATCAAAGAAACAAACACAAGAAACTCCACTTTAAAGAAAAAATAAAATGTAACATTGGGGCTCAGAGCAACAGCTGATCCAAGGAGCCACCACAAATATGTGGGGAACCCTGATAAGACTGGGCTGAGGCCTGACCGAAGGCCAAAAGCTAGCCAAGCCACCTAAAGAGACCCGATAAGACTTGACTGGGACAGTGAAGATGTCAAAGAGCTAGTCAAAATGTCAATTTAAACCCCGGTAGAGACACTGACTTTCAGAGAGCTAGGAACCAAGGAGACATCATCTCCTGCTCTCTCCAACTCTACCCGGGATGAGTACACTGATGAGGCAATGCTGATTGGGACTATGGTGCTATTATGAAATGTGTGAGGAGTGTTGTTTTTCTGCCTTTATGCTCATAGTTGTTATTCTGCCCTTATGCTTATAGTTGTTTGCTCTTAGTAGTTTGAGTAATATTTTAGATTGTTTGATGTGTGTTTGCAGTGAATAAACCGAGCATTCAAAAATGTCTAAGAACGTTAAGTAATTATTGATCACGCCGCTCATGATACTATAATTTCAAGATGTTTTTTAAAAATTTCTGTATCTATAATATCTGACATAAAGGTATCATTCAATATAGATCATTTTAACAATTAAATCAGATAAGTTTCAATTCTACTGCATCTATAAGGAACTGTAAATTTACACCTACTAGCAGATCCATGAGAGAAAGCCTGGGCTTTCTATTTCTGTAAACAGTTACAGTCTTGGAAAGCCACAGTGGGTCACTATGAGTGAGCATTGACTCAATGACAGTGAGAGTCATTAGGGAGCTTTGGTGCCATAGTGGGTTGTGCACTGAGCTGCTAACCACAAGATCCCCCAGCTGTTTCTCAGGAGAAAAGTGAGACTGTCTCCGCACATAAAGAGTTTAAGTCTCAGAAACCTAAAGGAGCAAGTCTATTCTGTTCTATAGGGTTACTCGGAGTTGGATTAGACTCGATAATGGTAAAAGAGAGAAAGAATCTCTGTAAGTGGAACCCTGCTGGCTCGCTGGTTAAAGTTCTCAGCTGATAACCCAAAGGTCAGCAGCTCAAGCTGACCAGGAATTTTGCAGGAGAACAGTGCTTCTTGGCGTTTCCAAGACTATGGATAAAAATATGAGGCTGTCAGCTTCAGTAAAGATTTACAGTCTTGAAAACCCTAGGAGGTCGTTCTACTCTGTCCTATAAGATGCTTCATTGTTATGATGTATGTCCATAGGATACTTCATAACAATGAGCAGAGTGGTGAATTAGAAAAATATTTTAAGATAATGGCATGCATTGAATTGTGTTCACCCCCACCCCCTGACACACACACCCAATTATGTGTCAACATGACTGGGTTAGGATTACCAGTGGTTTAGCAGTTATGTGATGATGCTTATAATGTGATCTGATGTGATAAATAAGAGATTAAAGGTGGATGCAGCACCTTTAATATGGCCATAGCCCTAATCCAATGTAGGGAGGGTTTCTTTGGCATGTGGCCTGAACACATGTTTATTTTACAAAAGATAAACTGAGAGAGAAATGAAAAGAGGTCAGAGGGACCTACTACCATCAAGAAAGAATGCAGCATGTTTTTTGAACCTGGACTTACTGAGAAACTCCGAAGTGCAAGGGAAGATTGATTCCAAGACGCACAGAAATGCCCAAGGAACGTTAGGCTTACATATACCAAAAGAGGACTAGAACCTAGAGGGCCAGTTTCCTCCTAAAAGCATCACTCTGAATTTAGACTTCCAGACTCATAAACTGTGACAGAATAAAAATTGTGTATTAAACCCCATCCACTTGGGCGTTTCTGTTATAGAAGCCTTAGATAACTAAGGCAGACTGAACTACCGCTTTCAATGAACCTAAAGTTTTCTATGAAAGAATGAACTCAGAAGGGGTCTCTGTACAAACTGTCCACAAATATGTTTATTTGTTACAAATTTGTCATAAATTTATCATTATTTTTATAGTAATTGCAGATTTAATTGTAGTTGTAACAAACAAGACATAAATAACTGGTGTGTTATCCTTTCATATTTATTTGCAGATTAAAACAATCATTTTATTAGGGGCTCTTGCAGCTCTTATAATATTCCATATATCAGTTGTATCAAGCATATTTGTACATATGTTTGCCATCATCATTTCCAAACCATTTTCTACTTGAGACCCTGGTATAAGCTCCTCTTTTTCCCCACTCTCCCCCCACCTTCCCACTTTCGTGAATCCTTGATCAATTATATATTGTTTTTATTATTTCATATCTTGCACTGTATGTTGTCTCCCGTCACCCATATTTTTGTTATTTTTCCCCTTAGGGGGGTATATATCTAACTTTGTGATGGGTTTCCCTTTTCTCCCTCTTCCTCTTCCCTGACCATCCCTCTACTCTCATGATATCGCTACTCCCATTACTGTTCCTGAGGGTTTCCTCCGTTCCCTGTGTTGAGAGCTGTTATATGTACTAACGTGTGTTCTCTGGTCTAGCCAGATTTGTTAGGTAGAACTGGGTCATGGTAGTGGTGGGGAGGAAGGGGAGGAACTAGAGGAATGCCGTGTGTTTCATCGGTGCTATACTGCACCTTGTTTGAAGCATCCCTTCCTTATAACCCTTCTCTGGTGGGATATCCAATTGTCTACACATGGGATTTAGGTCTCCACTCCAAACCCCCTCATTCGCATCAATGTAGTTGCTTGTTTTGGATATTTTGATATCTGACTAATTTGCAGATATTTTGGTGCCCATTTTTTCTAGTATATGAGTGTTTCAGAATATAATTAAGAGGTTATATGTTGATCTCATGTTTAATTTGGTAAGAAAATGCCAAACTCTTTTCTTAAGTGGCTACACATTTTTATAATCCCATCTGCAACAAATGTGTGTTCCAGTTCCGTTGGATCCTTGGAATAATGAAGCATATCTCTCTATACGGAGGTATAGATAACTATGCAGATATAAATACATAATAATTTACTCTTTATATGTGAAAAGGTACAGAAAATTTAAGTTCCCATATGACAATTTTTAGATGAACTGTTCCATTACATTAGTTAGAATTTTCTCATGTGTCTGATATACATTACGTATATAAAATAGTACACCTAAGTGTAATTGTATAATTAGCCAACCTACAAAGTATGTAGTGATATCTCCTCATGTGTTTTTATCATACATTCATTGGATTGCATCAATATTTTTTGTTTGCTGTTGAGTTTTGAGAATTCTTTATATATTTTGAATATTAATCCTTTGCTTTGTCTGTGGTTTTCAAATTTTCTCTCTCAATGTATTGTGTTTATTTTGCATTCTTAATGGTTTCTTTCAAATATTTATTTTCCTTTTTTATTTTAATGAAGTTCAATTTATTGATATATTTTATTTTATGCATGGCAATGTCATATAAGAACTATTGACCATGACCAGAGGAGGTACACTGGTACAGATAGGAACTGAAAATACAGGGAATCCAGGACGGATGAGCCCTATAGGACCAGTGGTGTGAGTGGCAAAACAGGGAGGGTAAAGGGAGAATGGGTAGGAAAGAGGGAACCGATTACATGGAACTGTGTGTGACCTCCTCCCTGGGGGACAGACAACCGAAAAGTGGATGAAGGGAGACGTCGGACAGGGCAAGATATGACAAAATACCCATTTATAAACTATCAAAGGCTCATGCGGGAGGGGGGAGCGGGGAGGGAGGGGAAAATGAGGACCTAATGTCGGGGGTTTAAGTGGAGAGAAAATGTTTTGAGAAATGATGTACAAATGTGCTTTACACAATTGATGTGTGTATGGATTGGGATAACAGTTGTATGAGCCCCTAATAAAATGTTAAAAAAAAAAAAGAATGAAGAAGATGTTCTAAAACTGATTGTGGTGATAGTTGTAACTCTTCTTGATGTGATTGAACTTTTGAATTGTGAACTATCTGCCAATAAAATGGTTTTTTTAATGAGCAAACAAATACAATAATTATCCTATATTGTACACATTGTAAAATAAAAAATAAAAACAACAAAACATAAAAAAGAACTATTGACCAAGTCCTTGGTCTTGAAGATTTTTCTCTTCTGCTTTCTTCTAATAATTTTACTTTTTCATTTAAAATTTATGCCTGTCATTGTGATTCATTTGGAGTTGTTTTTTGGACAAGATCAAGGCTCACAGTTTTGCTATAAATGCTCATTTTTGTCAGTACTAAGAATTTTTGAAGTCCCTTTATATAGTCCAGATTCTCTGAGTATTTGCTCATCATACAAATGGAATAAATATGGTGAAAAGACACAATCCTGATAAGCGCCTCTCCTGGCTTTAACCCATGGCGTATTGCCCTCTTCTGTTAGAATGACTGCCTCTGGATCTATGCACAGGTTCCACATGACCACAAGGAGCGATTCTGGAATTACCATTCTTCTCAATTTTGCCCATAGTTTGTTATGATCCACACATTCAGATGTCTATGTGCAATCAATAATATAAAAGTAAACATCTTTCTGGTATTCTCCT
The DNA here is from genome assembly GCF_000313985.2 of Echinops telfairi. Taxonomy (NCBI): domain Eukaryota; kingdom Metazoa; phylum Chordata; class Mammalia; order Afrosoricida; family Tenrecidae; genus Echinops; species Echinops telfairi. The sequence continues at coordinate 2,139,239 of NW_022111319.1, forward strand.
CTTTCACCCAAGATCTCATTCCATATCCTCTTCTGAATCTGGCTTGAATTTCTGGCAGCTGTATATGTAGTGCGACAATCATTTTTTCAAACACTTTTGCAACCTTTTACTTATATATGGTATTCTTCAATAATTTTGGTATTCTGTTGGACCACTTTTTATTTTATAATGGGCATAAATTTGGACATCTTCCAATTGGTTGGCTAGATATCTCCAATCTGAATTTCTTGGTTTAGTTGAGTGAAAGCTTCTAGCATTGCGTAAGTTTGTTGAAACACTTAAATTGGTTTTCTACCAATTTCTGGATTCTTATTTTGCACCAGTATCTTAATTGAAGCTTGGACTTCTTCTTCAGTACCATTGATTCTTGATTATATGCAACATGTAGAAATTGTTGAACATAAATCAATGTTTTTTGTCAATATATTCCTTTCCACTTTCCCTTTTAAAAAATAGTTTTATTGGCATATATTTCACATATCATGCAAATAGTTCAATCATATTAATAAGAATTGCACATTCATCTCCACAATCAATTTTAGAACATATACTTCTTTCTTGTACTCATTGTCATAAACTCCCCACCTCTCCCACAGCATTCTTCTCCACAGATCCAAAGAAATTATCAATGCAGTAACTGCCTCTATAGCTCTAACCATCCTGGATCTCATACACAAAATAACACAGAAAATAAAATTCAGAAAAACCCCACTGCACTCAGCACAATAGGAAGATTATCCACATCCCTGGTCTATAGTCAGAGAGAATTCACTGGAGGCTTAATCCATGTGTGGACTCTGAATGGTTTTTGAGTTTCCACTGTTATGCATAGCCGTCCACACACCAGGTGTTCACAATTTAAGCTCATTCCCTCTTTCAGGTTTTGATTTTATCTTTCACAATCCTTGGATCACTTAGGCTGCTGTGCTTCTTTCATGTAGCCCAGTTGACGCCTTATTCAGATGAATGCTTGTTCAAAGACAAGCCTTTAAAACCTCAATGTTATTCATTCTAATAGCCAGGCAGTATCTAGTTTCTCTTCCATACTTCAGTATAGCAACTATATGTTCAGAGATCTTTTTGTGAGAGTGAGCAACAAGCAGGACCATGTAATAAGAACTTATTTTTCTCAGATTGGAGCTAGAATCAAGTGTAAGCCCAAGATCCATTCATATATATATGTTTCTGGTTCATTTTAATGACATCATTATTTTATGTTAGAGAATATCTATCATCCTCCTGGGACACAATAATACTATTGATAGTGTCCTTAATTTAGCCAATGGTATAAAAAATAAAACACTGTTGATGAAGGGATAATATAAAGTTGTAGGCTGACTATTAACCTCGATACCTGAATTGTTGACTTATACAAATAATTGGAGTTGGTAATAGAGTAAAACTTCCAACAACGATCATTCACAACAACAGAATTATGTCTATCAGATTGGTACATGCCATAACAAAGCAAGAAGAGCATTAAAATAGTAAGTATATGATAGTCTCAGGAAATCATTTATTGGGCACTCTCAAAGCAAGAGATCTTCACCAAAGTCCAATGATCATCAGTTCTATAACCCTGTGACAAAAGCCATCTGGTTCCAAAATACTGAGAAATTTCAACCTTAAGATCAAAGACTACAGGTGAGCTTGATATAAAGACCAATTCACTTAGTGGAGTTTCCACAGCAAGTCCTTTTGGTGTGGCCTATGGAAGATGATGTGCACCTCAAAAGACCAGAGTCTAAGTTCCCAGTAGTATGTAGTACATGGCCTCAGTCATCAAAGACTGGATAACAAATAAGTAAAAATTGTCCTATTAGGAACATAATACTGGGCATAATCTTCCCTTGTGTTATATATAAGGATTGTTAGGTGTTTTTTTTTACTCCTCTCTGTTTATCCACCAAGAGAAGTGTAACCTCCTCCTCCAAGACCTGTATGTCCCCCTCCCCACATCCCAACTTGAATTTACACCCTTGTAAGGGTGTGTTTTGATTTGGGTGACCTCATCACGATGTTTTATGGCAGCAACTGAACAGCCCCCTCCCATTCCCCACATCCTGAAAAACTGACTCCAGGTGAGTTCTCCTCTACTGCAGTGCTTTTAAAGGTGTACATATACAGGGTGTGATATATGTTAATCGACGCAAGGCAGGGTGTCTGTCTTGTTGCTTGGGAAACCAGATTAGAAGAGTGGATGCCTGAGGGTAGAAGAATGACTTTTGTCTTGTTTTTTTTTATTCTTACTGTAGAGGACTCGTACAATAGTTGACCTTTTGTGATTTTCTGATTTCACTTAGCTTAATTGTTTCCATCTTCATGTCATGAGGTGATTCATGATTTCAGTTTCTTTGTTTTAATGGATGCATAATATTCCATTATATATATACCAAAGTTTCTCTATCCATTTATATACTGATAGGAATTTGGGTGTTCCCAGTTTTTTACTTTTGTGAACTGTGCTGCTAAAAACATGGGGAAGCCTATATCTGTGTGTGTTCCATCTCTTGCTGCCTTAGGACATATGCACAACTGATGTATTACTGGGTCATATGGCATTTCTATTCCTAGTTGTTTCAGACAAAACCATATCGCTTTTCATAATGGTTGTACATACTTGCAATACCACCAAGAGTATGTGAGCATTCCATTCTCTCTACAAACTTTCTAGCATGTGTTTCTGGTTGTTTTGAATTTTGTTATCTTTATGGGTATAAGGTGGTATCTCATCATTATTTTGATTTGTAACTCCCAAATGCATAGTGATCAGGACCTTTCTTCACGGTTTTATTTGCCATTCATTCCAGGGTCTTCGTTGGTGAATTCTCTGTTCTTATGTTTTCATATCTTTTAATTGGATTATTCATATTCTTGTTGCGATGTTTCAGAAATCTATGTATTTTAGTGATTATTTCCTTGTCTTTTGTACCGTTGCTAAATATGTGTTCCCATTCTGTGGGTTCTCATTTTACTCTTTTAATGAAATCTTTTGATGTATTTCTGTGTCTTATGTTTAGTAGGTCCTAGTCATCTATTTTGTCATTCTCTGTGTATGATTCCTTTATCATGCTTGATAGTCTCTGTGTATGCTCTGCAATACTACCCCTAAGTTGGTCCTTATTTTCTTGGTGATGATCCTTATAGATTTGTGTTTCACATTTAGGTCTTTAATTCACCTTGAGGGATTTTTTGTGCATGGATGAGGTATTTACCTTGTTTCGTTCTTCTGCAGATTTAGATCCAGTTTTTCCATCACCAGTCATTGAAGAGAGTGACTTTTCCCTGATTAACAATCTTTTTGGCCTTTTGTCAAAAATCAATTTTCTGTAGGTTGAATGCTTTTACTTATGCTTTTTCTCTCATGTTTCATTGGTCTATGTATCAGTCCTTGTACCAGTACCAGGCTGTTTTAAGTACTGTAGCTGTGCAGTATGTTTTAAGGTTTGATAGTACAAGACCTCCTACTTTTTTCCTTTTGTAAAAAAAAAAAGTTCTTTACTTATCCTGGTTTTTTCCCCTCTTCATATGAAATTGGTTACTACTTTTTCCATTTCTTTTAGGAATGTTGTTGGAATTTCTATTTTAATGGCATTTGTGTATGTAGATTGCTTTGAGTAGTATTGACATTTTCACTACGTTTAGCCTATCTATCCGTGACCATGGGTAGTCTTTCATTTGGGCAGTCTCTATTGTTTTTTGGTAGTAGTATCCGGTAGATTTCTTTGTATAGATCGCTTGTTTCTTTTGTTATGTTTATTCTTAAGCATTTCACCTTTGGGTGGTTATTGTAAATGGCATTGGTTCTTGACGTCTTTTGGGGTGCTCTCATCATTGGTATACAGGAATTCCATTGATTTCTCTGTGTTAATATTGTAGCCTGCCACTTTACCAAATTCCTCAATTGTGTGCAGCAATCTTTTGGGGTTTTTTCCGAGCAAGTTAACTTTATTCTACAGGCAATGCAGACTCCATGCAACTTTTAAAAATCACTTTTCCCCTCTTTAAGCTTTTTTTGTGTGTTATAGAAAATTGAAAAGAAAACAGCAAAAAGTAAAGAACACAAAGCATCCAAAATCATTTTTATGATGTGGTAGTTACAGTTTGACATGTATTTATATATCATATATATGTATATAAATGACTGAGCATACAGTTTTAGGTGTTTGAGATCAGACCGTATGTATTTTTTCCCCACATGGGATTTTTTCCCCACACACAACATGAATGTGTACCAATTCAAAGTCCCAAAGTCATAAGTATTTTGACAAGCAAGAAACAGTATACAAACTCAGTCAGTAAAAGAAATTTTAAAAATCCTTTGAGGGAGGGAGAAAAACATGCATAGAAACAAAAAGAGGCCTTTAGATAAGGGTATGGGCAAAGTTACAATTAAAATATTGCATTCCCTTAATGCTCAATTTAAAATAAACCATAAAGCAAGATAAATCTGAGTATAATGTTTCTAAGATAATTATTAGATTTAAAGCTATTAAAACATTACCAATGTGTTTTCCCTGAATTTAATGTATTTCTATAGTACAGCCAAGAGATGCACACATACATCAATGGTTGTGAGTAAAATGCAAATACAGAAACAATAGCACACACTCTTCCTCTGGCATGTCCTGCTGCCCTTCTGTCACCAACCTAACCAATCTTGATGTATACGGCTCAGAGGTGAATTAATAACTCCATATCCCAGAAGCTTTCTAAATTACAACAAAAAGATGTTTACAAATTGGTAAACTCACCAGCACTACTTTTTATCCTATATTGTCACCTCAAGACACCTAAAAAGCTTAGATACCACAAAATAATGAACATTGTCTAAGGTAAGCTCATGTATTTTGTTTTACAAATGCACATATAGATTTTTGGTTATAACCTGACAGTTTTCTAGATATGAAGATACTAGCCAACAACCTTTCCTCCTGCCCTTCAACTTCTCCTTCTATCACTTCAATCAGTACAGAATGATCAATTCCAAAATGTGGATAAACAAAGAGGTCTCCACTGAAGACAGTTCTCTATAAACAAAAGGAGATTAAGAGATTGTTTTACTATATCTACTTTTAACATACTTTGGGCATTAGTACTTATTTTCCCTTTAGCACACAGCAATATTAACTGAAATGCACATGTAAAACTATGTTCAGACGATCTGAATTTGTCTAACTCTGGGCATAGAGCCCTTCCCTCTGAATCTCCTTTCACATTTTCCACCACTACCCAGTATACTTCCTCCAAGACTTCAAAATGAACAATTTCAACCTCCAAATGCAACCACTCCTATGAATTAAGACCCTAAAAAGTATTTTAAAAGTTTTATTTTACATCTTCTCTTAACATATGTTGTGAAATTCTGAACATCTCAGACTTTTTCTAAATGTTTCCAATAAGGAATTAATTTTGTCCACAATACACACAGCCGTATCAAATCAATTGCATATTGTAACAAAGAATAGGCTCTGGAACTGTGCTGCAATCAACATGAAAGTGCATATATATGCTCATGATCTAGCTCTTATTTCTTTGGGGTATATGCCAGTAATGATATTGCTGGTTCATAAGTATTTCTACTGCCAGATGTTTTAGGAAATGCCTTATCACTTTTCACAGTGATTATACTTATTTACACACAGTGATTATACTTATTTACACACCCCACATCAGTGTATAGCCATTAAAATCTCTCCACGACTTCTCCAACATTTGTTTTACTCTGTTCCTTTAAATTGGTCTAAAGTTGTGGGTGCTGGATGGTATCTCATTGTTTTGATTGGTATTTCCTGGATGGCTTGAGAACTAGAGCATTTCCTCATCTGTTTGTTAGCCATTCGGGTATAATCCTTTGTAAATTGTCTATTCCGGTCCTTCTCCTTCTACCACTTCAAGAGGGTTACTTGTTTTTTTCTTGTTGTATGTGTTTGGTACTGTTTTCTTTTCTTTTCTTTTTTTAGGGGCTGGAGAAGTTATTTTTGCATTAATTTCTTCCCTTCTAGATCTGTATTGTTTTGTGTCTTGTTCTAAGTGTATTGATTTCTGGGTGGTGTTACACACTGTGTTGGCGTCATATTTGTATGGACGGGACTGTTGTTGATTTTCTTACCATAGAGATGAATGAATATTTTTTTTGTCATGCTGGTTTTGTTCTTACGAATTCTCTAAATATCTTCTTGCTTGGGAAGACTTTTATTTCTCCACCATGTTTTTTTAATCAATTTATTGGGGCTCATAAAATTCATCACAATACATAGATCAATTGTGTAGAGCACATCTAT
>NW_022111319.1:2145832-2165239 GCF_000313985.2 Echinops telfairi
ATATAGGATTATAAGTTAGAAGTTATTATCTTTCAGAGTTTGTTACGTGTTGATCCATTTCCTTCTTGCCTGCATGATTTCTGATGAGAGGCGTAAGCCTATCTTTTTCTGTTTACCTTTGTATTTGACTTTTTTCTCTTTAACTATTCTCAAGATTCTCATCTTTTCATGAATTTGGATAATTTGACTACTATTTTTCTTGATTTCTTTTTTCTTCCCCTGGGATATAATTTTTTTGTTGTTCTCTCTGCTACTTGGATGGTTCTCTTCTCCTCCTGTGCGATATCAAAAATGAAACTCATTGTCATAGGGCAGCGGTTCTCAACCTGTGGGTCACGAACCCATTGGGGGTCAAACAACCCTTTCACAAGGGTCACCCAATTCATAACAGTATAAAAATTACAGTTATGAAGTAGCAACAAAAATAATTTTATGGTTGGGGGAGTCACCACAACATGAGGAACTATATTAAAGGGTCACACAGCATTAGGAAGGTTGAGAACCACTGCCATAGAGTCAATACTGACCCATAGTGATTCCACTCGGTTTACAAGATTATAACTCTTTGTGAGAGTTGAAAGCGCAGTCTTTCTGTCACAGAGTTTCTAGTGGTTCCAAACTGTCAACCATACAGATCACAGCCCAATTAAATACTAGAGAAATTTTCCTCCATCAATTCTCTTGCTATTTTATCCATAGATTTGTGTGTTTCCGCCTGTTCAGGTATTTCAATGCTGCATATAGTATTCTCATAATGATGTCTCACATCATCCTCAGGCTTTCTCCATTTTTTTATTTTTTGCTTTTTTATTTGACTATTTCGCTCATTTACTGAGGTCAGTGTGGCTATCTTTGAGTTCATTGATTCAATTTTCCTTTTCTTCCATTTTATTGCTGAGTTCTTATACCATGATTTTTCTTTTATTTCATTGTTATACTTCTGGGTTTTATGGGGTGTAAGATTTTTAGTGTTTCAATTTCTTCCTTTGTTTTCAGAATGGATCCCAAGATCTCTTGCATGGTCCTAAACATCATTCTCCTATCTTTTCTTTCTGGTAGTTCCGGGGCTTCATTTTCTGTGTATTCCAACTGGTTTGGGTAATCTTCAGTCATAGGTTTTGTTTATCTTGATTTTTTATGGTTACTGCTGTTGACTGTTGTTTGCATGGTGATAGAGTTGATCAACTATAGATAATGTGCATTGTTCTGGATTCTGTTAATGTGGGGTAGCTCTTTGAGTTAGAGGAGAAAGATCTGATAGGGTATGAAAATCATATTGTGTGGAGATGAGGAAGAAATGATAGAGTTTGGTGTCTAGCACAAACGTGAGGAGGAACACGAGAGTAGGGTTTAAGTGATGGTATTAATAATAGGTGGTCTGGCTAAATATAGTAGCTTTAAACAAAAAAGATATTTTAAGGTATTTACTAGTACTTTCATGTGAAATTGTCTCACTGAGAAAGAGGGAGCAGGGTCTTAAGGTAGTGGTGAGTGAAGTAGATGTAGAATACATATATATTTAGTTAGTCTACCAGGGTCACGTATTGACTTACTATACAGTATAGGGAGAGTAGAGCAGACCAATGATATTATGTATATAACAGTGTATATATGTATATACATATATGTATATAACATAGTGATCCTGGTTTGGTGACTGTCAGCTTCCTAGCTTGTAGTGACTGATCCATCAGTGTATTAACTGAGCTCCTACAAGCAGAGGGAGCTTCTCCTGGGGAAAAGAGGAGAGTTGGCCCTGGGTATCTGAAAAAGTGGGAAGTTACACTGTCTCTGTTGTGAGGAAATTACACATCACACCAAGCAATCTGACCTCCATGCTGTTCCAGGGTGCAGATAGGTAGGAAGTATGGGATCACAAGGTAACAAGGGGCTCCTGAACAGGAGGAGGTCATGAGGGGATCAGTCTCACATACAGGTGGTTACTGAATTAGGGGCGGGGGAGCCCTGGAGACTTACTGCTATGTTCCTAGCTCATGAGGGCAGGGGAGTTTAAATCCAATATAATCTTAGAGCACCAGAATTCAGGTCTTGCATCTGATTTTCCAGCGCATGGGTTCCTACCTGTTAGAGTCTGGCTGGACTAGTAGAATTTCCAATGAATTTTTTTATCTGGTGGCCATCTTTGGAGTTTTATCTGATGGCCATCTTTGGCCATCTTTGTGCATCCCATTCCATTCCATTTTAGAAGGTTACCAATTTCTCTAGACTCATAATTTTTACATTGCAGACTCTTACTATTAATGGCTATTTGTAGCTTGTTATTTTCATTTGAGCTGTGGCTCAACAGCACATGAAGGTCTCGAAAGCTTTTCTCTATCCATGCCATTATGGTTAACTATTTTAAGGAGGGTGGTAGGGAAGTCTATTCTAGTCATTTTTAAAATACCTTCCAGTCTGAGGGCATCATATTTTTGCACCATCTCTAGTAAATGCCTTCCATTGATAAGGTTTTCAGTGGCTTATTCCCCAGAAGTGTACTGCCTTTTTCTTCTTCCTACCCTTATTTAGTCTACATACACTGCTGAAATATGTACAAAATATGAATGACTGCTGCTATTTGATATACTGATGCCATCATATCAAAAGGCATCGTATCAAAAGGCAATCCAATATAATGTGACACAATGACAAATAAGTCATGGAGAAAATATTATGAAAAAAAAATATATATATATACATATACATACACACACACATGCATACAAGTATCCAGGAGGAAAACTAACAAGGCACAGAAACACAATATATGTTATATAAATAAATAAAAACGTATATTATTTGTCACTGAGTTGATTCAGATTCGTAGAATCCTATGGCTATTTGGTAATCCTTGATATCAATTTGAATGGTTTTTCTAACTTCTATTTTTCCCCCCAGATGGTTTTAGCTATTCAAATTGCTTTTGCTATCAACATACATTTTTGAAAAAGTTTATTACTGTCTACAAAACAAATCACAGTAGGATTTTTATAAGAATTGTAATAAATAGATGAATATTTTGTAAAAAATACTTTTTTTTTACTGTTTTACATCTTTGATCCAAGAACAAATTATTTCTCTCCATTTATGGAGCTTCTTAATTTCTTTCAACATAATTTTAGTCAAACAGAATTCATACATGCTTATAGTTAGTAGTTATGAACTTAATTACATCTTATGTGTTCATATTATATCCTACAACATTGTTGAAATTTCTCATTAGTTGTAGGAAATTGTTTGTTGTTTGTTTGCTAATTTCGTGAGATTTCATACAAAGTAAATCATGTCTTCTGCAAGTAGAGTAAATTTTATTTCTTCATTTCCCATCAGCATACAATTTTTCCCTTTGCTTTACTTTTTATGACAGGTTTTGATATTATGCTGAATCAAAATGGAGAGAATTGACATATTTTTCTTGTTATGGATTTATTGTTTCATCTGTATATTTTTTATATTCACCTTTTTAAATTGATTATGTACAGCTCCATTAATAACATTTTGAGAAATATTATCATGCATGGGTAAAGATATTTATTTCAAGTACTATATAGGTAGGTTCTAAATAAAATCATGGTGAGACATGTATAATATAAACATTTTTAATTAGGAGTGGCTATATTAATGTTAGATAAAGCAGATTTCAGAACAAATAAAATTACTTGAGACACAGAGAGATATTATGTCATGCTAAAATTTTATATCCACTAGGAAGATAGTATAGTAACCTTAACATGTAAACATCTAACAACAGGGCCACAAAGTAGATGAAGCAAAAATTGATAATGATTAAAGGAAAAATAGATTAACCTACATTTATATCTGGGAGCTTCAAAACCCCATCCCTAAAGAACATACTTATAGAATATCTGAAAAACAGAACTAAACTGACAAGGCAAATGGACATTAAAGAAGATTCCAAATAAAGCAGAATATACCTTCTATTTTTTTCATTTGTCCATGAACCATTCATTCAGATCTACCTGGCCTAAAGAAGCCAATTAAAAAACAAAACAAAACATCATAACCAAGTGGGATTCATACCAGGGATATAAGAATGGTTCAATATTTGTAAAACAATTATTTAAATCCACCACTTAATCAAGATAAAGAATAAGAACATGATCTTATCAATTGATGCAGAAAAGCATTTGACAATATCCAGCACCCATTCCTAGCACAGGTACCCAGTAAGATAAAAATAGAAGTGAAATTCCTCAACATAATTAATCCCATATATGAAAAACAATATCATACTCACTAGGGAAAAACGGATGAGATTCACACTGAAAATAGGAACTAGAAAAGGATTCCCCTTTTCACCACTTATTCAACATTGTGACCAGAACCATAGACAATTACAAGAAATTGAGAGAGTACAATTGGGCAAAGAAGAAATGAAACTCCCACTCTTGCAGATGATATGATTTTCTAGGTAGAAAACCCCAAGGTCTCCATAATAAGATTGTTGGAACCAATTGAGAAATTTAGTAAAGTAGCAGAATACAACATTAACAGGCAAAAATCAATTGGATTCCTATATATCAGTGAAGACAGATCCAAAAAGACATCAAGAAAGTAATATCATCCAAAAAAGCCACACAGATGTTGCAATCCTTCGAAATAAAGCTAACCAAAGAAAGAAAAGACCTGTACAAGGAACATTACGGAACGGTAATACAAGAAAGCAAAAGAAACCTACACAAAGGGAAGAATATCCAGTCTTCATGGATGGGAAAACAATATTGTGAAAATGTAAATATTATCTAAAGCAATTGACAAACAACATAATCCCGATCCAAATCCCATCATCTTTCTTTAAAGAAATGTAAAAACTAATTATCAAAGTCATATGGAGAGGGGAAAAAAGCAGGATAATCAAAGAACTTTTCAAAAAGAATAACAAAGTAGATGGTCTTAACACTTTTTGAACTACATACCTACTACACAGTAGTCAAAACAGCTTTATGCTGGTATAGTGTTAGATATATAAACCAATAGAACAGGACAGAAAACCCAGAAATAAAAGCATCTACCTACAGACAACTAATTTTTAACAAATGACCAAATTTTAAAAATTAAGTGGGAAGGTGGATGCCCTCTTTAACAAATGGTGCTGGAAAAACTGTATATACATCTGCAGAAGAATGAAAGAGGATCTATATCTCACCCCATGTACAAAAGTAAATCAGAGACATAAATGCCAAACCCAAAGTCACCAGTATCATCAATGACAAAATCAGAATAAACCTGAGTTTCCTAACGCATACATGGATTACCAGATATAACAAAGAAATCACACAACAGTGGAAGACAAGATAGATGACTTGAACCTATTAAAAATAAAACACTTTAACGTTCCCACAAATATTTGGCTACTCACAGCAAGCAGTACCATCGTGGATTTGATAACATTACATTAGATCACATCATCAGGAAGGCATGCAACTCCATAATTATGTCACAGCCCTAATGTTGTTTCCTTGGCAGTGTGGACTACTTCATGTATAGGTAGATACTGTGGAGAAATTCATTTGATGCTTGTCTTGATACTACATCTGGCTCATTAGCCTCTGGTTCGTTGGACTTGAGTCAATTGCTTGCCATAGTTACTGCCAATCCCAGGAGCAATCTGAATTTTATTTCTGACCCGATGGCCTTAGATTTATCAATCTCTGCATCTATCAGCCATGATCTTCCTGCTGGATCATCCACCATCATCTTCCTCCTTCCTGGTTTATTACTCCAGGGGCTACAGAAAAGGCTTCAAGCTTAATATATGGGCTAAAGACTTGCAGTAGACTGGAAGTATCTGCTTCTATAAATATGTGAGCCACTTCCTTGAGATATATTTCTTTCTTTCATTTCATTTAAGTGTCACTAGTTTAGTAAACCCAGGTTAACATAGCTCCTATCTCAAAAAGTGGGTACCATTATTATTCCTATTAGATCTAATGAGGAAACTGTGTCACGGGGAGGTTCAGTTATTTGCCACAATTCACATAGAGTCTAGACACAGAGCTAGACTAGAAACCTGGGCAATCTGACTCCAGACTCTGTGTTATTAAATTCTTAAATTCTTGTACACTATCTCATTACTATTAGTCAATAAATTAATATAATTTCTTAGGGAGTACATAAATAGACTTATTCACATGTATTATAGACAGAAGAGGTTTTTTCATTGCTCTGTCATAAACTTGCCATCTTATGTACAACTGAAAGATGAATCTCTCTAGTTACCTATTTCATCCTATACATCTTTGGCTCTATCTGCATGATGACCCAATTAGTCCTTTTGTCTTAGAATTTTCAGCATTCCTTCCAAAACTTTGATTGTAAAACAACTCAGAGATCATTATTCCTCATGACATAATGAATACTTAGATGATATTACATAGTTTCATGTCAATTTGAAGTTATATAACATTTGAAGGGCGGTGTTCAACCTGTCAATCAGGTCACAGCCTGATGGTGCCTACTTTGGCGTGTGGCATTCGCATAAGGAGGGCCCTGGGAACCTTCTTTTTGAGTGTGGCTTTCTCATAAGGAGGGCCTTGGAAACCTTCCCCTCTCTCTGCCTTCACCTTCCAGCTGGGAGGCACTCTGGGACTGAAAACCCTGTGATGCTTCCACAACCATTAGATCTACACTGCGCCATGAAGTCTGTGATCTTCCTGCATCCTGCATCAATGCATGTGGCTGCGTGAGTCGGGAGAGGGTAATATAAACTAGTATCGGACTTATGGACTTGATCTGGACTGGGCTGGGATGTTTGCTTCATGCATAATTACTTCTTGATACAAAGCTCTCTCTCACATATAAAAAAATAAAACACTTGTGTACATCAAAAGATGCCACCAATAGAGTAAAATGAAAGCCCATGAATTTGGAAAAGATATTTAGCAATGACATAATGGGCAAAGGATTAATTACTAAAATCTACAACATTCAGCAACACCACTTTAAGAAATAAACTAATGACCCTCTTAAAGGATTGGAAAAGAACCTGAATAGACAATTCAAAAATGATGTCCCCTGAATGACTAACAAGCATATGAGGAAATTCTCTTGTTTACTCGTCATCTGGGAAATGCAAAGCAAAACACCGATCATGTACCATCTCACACCCACAACCATAGCCAAAGTTTTAAAAAACAAAAAACAGCAGAGAATAGCAAATGATGGAGAGGGTGTGGAGAGACTGGAAGTCTAATACACTACCGATGGGCTTGCAAATATGTACAACCATTGTGAAAAATTATATGGCGATTCCTAAAACAACTGGTAGTAGAAATACCATAAGACCCAACAATAATATTTCTGGGCATATATTTCAAATAAATTAGAGACAGATTACAAACAGATGTATATTCTCCTATGTTTATTGCTGTACAGTTCACAATAGCAAAAAGTTGAAAACAGCTGAAATTCCCATCAGTAGCAGAATGGATAAAAAAATTGGTATATACACACAATGTAATATTACACATGTCTAAAAAACAATGATGAAACCATGAAACACATCATGACGTGGAGGAATCTGGAAACCATTATGCTGAGTGAAGTCAGTGAATCACAAAAGGACAAATATTGTATGAGTCCAATACTGTAAGGATAAATAAAAGATGAAGGCAAACTCATGCTTCCAGGTCATACAACCAACCAACCCAGTTGGCTAAGCAACTCAGAAGAGAGCCTGACTAGTGCCAGTGAAGTATACACCGCCTTTTATATATGTGTACATCTTAAAAACCACATTGACAGAGGAGATCTCACTTCATCCAGGATCAAATTTTCAAGATCAGGGGAAAGGAAGATGACCATTTAATTGTTGCCATACAAAAATGTGCTAAGATCACCCCAAACAAACAGATATTCCTACAAGAGTGATAAGCGATATTAATGGGAAAAACCAAGTCAAGAGTGGGGAAGGGGATCATACATGTCTCGGAGTAGACAAGTGCATTTCTGTTGGTATAAAAATAAGGAGGAACAATTTCCAGGGGGAGTGGGCAGAATTCCAATTGTTTGTGTAAATAATGACCAGTCACATAAGGATTTAATCTGTACAAGTCAATAATTCATGTATCAAGAATTGTAGTTAGCCTACCCTTGTTTAATCTCCTTTTCCCAATTGTGTTTTAAATACATTACTACAGGCTAAATCAATGACACTATAAACAACAGAATCTGATTCTCCAGAGAGATTATCAATAATGTTCTCTAACATAATGTAACAAGGATGTCTCTAAGGTGAACCAAAGGCCCACCGAAAACAAAGAGATAGGAATGAATTTGGGGTTTGTACTTAATCCTTGCTGCAATCTAAGAACAATTAGTTCTTTTGACATGGCCCTGCTTTGTATACTACCTCATGAAGGGAAGATATGGGTGCTACAGCAGAGTATGGGTGAAGAAATTAGACTGTGCTTGGTTATCAGAAAGAATATTTTTGACGACTTCAAGGCTTGTTTTCAAACAAGCAGCCATCTAAGTAAGACAGCAACTAAACCCATGTGGAAGAAGGACACTAGCCTGAGTGATCCAAGGATTGTAAACAGAATAATCCAAATCTGAAAGAGGGAATAGTATCAAAGCTTAAATTGTGAAATTCTTATTTGCCTAAGTCTATTGATGACAATGGAAGCCCAAAATCTATTTGCAGGATCTACACATAGAATAAGCCTCCAGTAATTTCCCTCTGACCATAATTGAGGAAAGAGAATAGCCTGGGTATCAGACAGAGAGTATTTGAGATGAATATAGTAGATTGAAATGAAAAATCTGACTTGAATGGTTAAAACATCATTTGATCATGCTTTTGACACATTTTGTATCTGCATTGGGTTTTCAGTATTTTCTGTTTTCTTTCAAACTGAGGTTTGTCTGTGTTATATTTTGTTATATTTTTATAGTCTTTTTCACTGTTATGTATTTTCCTATGTTTTTCGGTATATGAAACCTAGGATATGTGAATCTATAGAGACAATAACTCGATTAAGAGTCCCTGGGGGTTATGGCAGGGGAAGTTGGGGGTAATGGGAAGTTAATGACAAAGAGTAGAAGAAGGAAATAAATGTTTTAAAACAGTATGGTAGCAATTGTACACTTCCTGGTGTAACTGAACTATTGAATCTTATGATGTCTGGATTATGCCCTAAGAAAATATCTGAAAAATTGTATAGATAAAATATTTAATGATGCAAAAATCATCAAAATAAAGTGGAAGGAATACACAGAATTACTGTACCAAAAGAACTAATAAACATTTAACCATTTCAAGAGTTTGGATATGATCAAGAATTAATTGACAACTTCCTTTATGGAAAAATTCCAAGCTGCATTGAAGGCATCAGAAAAAGATAAAACTCCAGGAATGGATGGAATACCAATTGGAATGTTTCAACAACGTAATAAAATTTTGGAATCACTCGGTCACCTAAGCCAAGAAATTGGGAAGTCAACAACCTGGCCAGCCTACAGGAAACAACCTATAGGGAGATATCATTATTGGTACCAATTCCAAAGAAAACTTACAAAATAGGATATGAAAATTATCAAAAAGTATCATGAATATCACATGTAGATAACATTTTGCTGAAGATCATTCAACAGTGGTTCATCTACATGGAACTGCCAGAAGTTCAAGGATGATTCAGAAGATGATATGGAGTGAGCAATGTTACTGCTGAGGTCATATGGGTCGTGATTGAAAGTTGAAAATGCCAGAAAGGTGTTTAACTGTGTTTTATTGATTATGCAAAACCATTTGTCTGTGTGAATCATAACAAACAATGAGTAGCATTATAATATAGAGGGATATTGAATTTGTAGTAGTTACTTAGTTTTTTCATAAGTCAATTGTATTGTGGTGCATTTGTAATAATATTGTCATTTATCTTGAGATGATTGGGTTTTCTAAATTTCTGAACTAACTAAATTGACACAATAACCCTACACAAGCAAAAATATTATTTATGGCATATGGCATATGACACCAATAAGGTAACCAGTCACTAGAACTTTGCAAAGATCATTTGAAGAGGATGGTCTCTAGATTAGTATCCATGGTTAATAGTGTTCTCTTCATCTGTGAATGCTGAAGGCATATCATGATCTTTTGGGTTGTTTCATAAGAATGTTTCCTGATTTTCTGTTTGGCGTATCTCTTCAATTTGATATATAAGAAGATTTAAAATTGTTCTTGTGAAAATGGAATTTTCCCATGGGTTTTTTCAATAAATCAATTTATTGCTACAAAAAAAGAGAAGTGTGGCCATTCGAGAACAGCTACTCGGGTTCATGTAAAGTCTATATATGGATCTAGAGGCAGTGGTTCAAACAGAACAAGGGGATACTGCATGGTTTAAAATCTGAAAGGTGTGCATCAAGATTGTATCTTCTCATCATACTTCTATAATTTGTATACTGAGCAAATATCAGAGAAGCTGGAGTATATAAAGAAGAATGGGCCACCAGGATTGAATGAAGGCTTATTAACAGCCTGCAATATGAAGATGACACAACATTTCTTCCTGAAAATGAAGAGGGCTTAAAACATTTACTGATGGAGATCAAGGTTTGTAGCCTTCAGAATGGCTTCCAACTCAATATAAAGAAAACCAAAATCCTCACAACAGTACATATTGGTAACATCATGCAAACCACAGATACAATTGAAGTTTTCAAGGATTTCATCTTGCTTGGATCTGCAATCAACGCTCATGGAAGCAGGTGTCAAGAAATCAAAAGATTTGATAAATCTGCTTCACAAGACCTCTTTAAAGTATTGGAGTGCAAGGATGCCACCTTAAGGTCTAAGGTCCACCTAACCCAAGCCATGGTATTTTCAATCACCCCATTGAGTAAGAAAGATCAAAAGAAAATGGATGCGTTTGAATATGGTGCTGGCAAGGAATATCAAAAGTGCCATGGGCTGGGAAAAGAACAGACATGTCTTTGAAGAAGTAGTCAGAATTCTCTTTAGAAGCAAGGATGGTGTGACTTCATCTCATGTAGTTTGGATGTGTTATCAGAAAAGACCAGTCATGATTGATAAAGTGAAAAGGTAGTGAAGAAAGAGGAAGACCATCAAGAAGATGGATTGACACAGCGGCTGCAACAATGAGTTTAAACATAAGAACAATTGTGAGGATGGCACAGGACCAGGAAGTGTTTCCTTCTGTTGTACTATGAATTGGAACCAATTCATTCCCAGATAACAACAATTACATTGAGTAAATGATTTCTCAAAAAGTTGGACATAGAAGTACCACATCACCCAGAAGCCTCAAGCTTATGTATTATTGTAAAGCGAAATTACTGAAATATGCCTCTTCTAGCTATGTCTTTGTAACTTCCACCAAAAGATTGGCTGGGATCACGTGAATTAATTTGATGCACATGCGGTGTATGGAACACTAATAGAGGAGATTGGTCAATTTTGCCATTCCTCTAGGTATAAGAGAGCTATTTAAGAATCAAAGAGACAAAATCCCATAATCATCAAGCAATAAAAGCCATCAAAAGGGTTCGTTGGATCTCTTCCTGAAGTGGTGGAGACAGCAGGAGCACCAGAATTCACAATACTGAGATCATGAGACAGAACAGAATAGTCACTCTGACACCATAGAACAAAGCAGAAGAACCATGTTGAGACCATGAGGCAAAGAAGCACAACACAGAGACTGTAAGAGAGAACAGCGGGCTTCCCAGAGGGCAAGAGACCATAGAGAGGGTAAAGATCAGAAAGAGACATGCCTGACAGCATGGCTGAGAAGAGGCCTTAAAAAAAAAACTGTGTCCTTAATATTTTGTAATCAGTTAGCTTCCCTGAAATCCCCATAATTGTGAGTATTGTCTTTGATTCTTTATGTCAATTGCAACAAAGTATTGAATCGAGAAGAGAAGTAAACTACTATGAGTGGATGGCTTGTGTTAGAATAGGGTAAAGAAATATGGAGTGAGGAGGCATATCTGATATCTGCTGTGTGACATTTGGCTTTGAGTTGGTTTGAAATTGGATTCTCCTTTGGTTTGGTGTAGCCAGCAGTCAGATGTGGCTCCCACTGCATTTCCTCAGTATACCAAAAAGAACTGAAGTCAGGGACACAAATAGAAATCTAGATATCAATGTTTATTGAAGCATTTTTTTAATAGCCAAAAGGTTAAAAGAGCTTAAGTGTCCATTAACAGATGAATAGATGAACAAAATGTGTTATATACACATAAAAGAATATTGCATAGCCATATAGAAATAATTATTTCTAATGTATACTACAACATGGATGAATTTCAAATGCATTATGCTGAGCAAAATTAGTCAAATGCAAAAGGAGAACTTATGATTTCACATGTTTATTTTATTTTTTAATTTAACATGCATATATATATAAAAAGATACTAAATATATAGATATAGATACTAAAGACTATTTTGAAGCATAAGAGTTTATGTTAGTGGTGGTGGAATATTTTGGAAAGGATGGCACAACATGAAAATGTAATCTATAGTATTGAATTGTAAATGTGTAAGGTGTGCTGACAAAGTTTTGGTGCTTATATAGTTTCACTGTAACTACACAAAGAAAAATTACTAAATGGGCTGGGATTGCTTACAAGCTTAAATAAAAGAAATTAGTGTAGTCATGTGCAATTGCTAACTGAGAGAAGCAATAACTCTTCAATGGAGGATGCTCAGTAGAGAAATAATTTATGATTTATTTTGAATTATCCAGTAAAAGTATGTGACAAATTTTTTTCTTGACTTATTTTATATCCTATTCCTTCATTTTACAATGGTATTTTTAAAAATCTACTAGTTTTTGTTTTGTAAGATACTGTTAAACTTGTCATGGATTGAGAAACAAGAATCCAAGACATTAATCTCTCTGGATAAAAAAATGAAAATATTTAAAGTACTATATAAACAATAAAAATGTTCCTGTACAGAATTTAGCACATAAGAAAAAAGTTGTAAATAAATTAAATCCCATATTCACTTGTTATAATCAAGATATTAAAAAGCAAGAACATGTTTTCTTTATACATTTGAGTGACATCTTATAAAACGTGACCATAAATTGCAAATGATTTGGCCACTGAACTTCTTTCAGAACTGATTGGATACCAAATATAGGTGTTCGTCTAATCTAGGAAATGTGGTGGAGGCTGCTATAATCAGAAGAGTGACAACAGGAAATAAGATGCAACTTACAGAAAACATTCACGGTAATTGAATAAGAATAATAAAAATTAGAGAAAAAGTTACTCCTTAAATTATAAACAGAAACTGGTAATACATTATTTCCCCGAAGTAAGGATCTTTAATTCTTATGTTTTAAAATTACTGCCTGTACACAATGAAAAATAGAGACAGGATGAGCCATGAAAGGCAGCTGGTAGTAGGTTCTATGTTGGTCTGTGAACCGCAAGGTCAGCAGTATGAAGGCACCAGCCTCTGCGAGAGAAAGACGTGCCTTTCTACTCCTGTAAACAGTTCCAGTCTTGGAAACTGTTGGGCAGTTCTACCCTGTCCTTTAAGTCAGCTATTTCAGTGTTTCCCCACTGTGTGTGTTTTATGTACCCCTATAGTCAGAAAGCATATGTCGGATGTCTTAAAACATATAGATTTATCCTGATATTTTAGTATCTGAAAGTTTTTATACTAATTTTTATGATAGTAAATGTTGAGTTATAAGAGACACAAATATAAATACAGGCTTTATAAAATAATTAGATGTAAATATTTGTAAATAAATGATACTCATTGATAGCTTTTGAGCCATAAGAAAGATATTCTAAAAACACAGAAATCGTGAAAACAGCACAGCACGTTCTAAATATCCAAGTGCTCTTATCTTTATAGTTCACAAGGGAGGAGGCTTCATATGGAAAGCAGTAATGAAAGGATTGTAAAATTTGGAGGTTTTTTTACAGCCTTTGTAGAACATCCTCAATAGGGATGAGGTTTTGGAAAACATTTTTTTTAGAAATGGATCAAATTCGTTTTTGGAAGAAAAATCAGACAACCAGACAGAATAATATCATTTTTAGGAGAAATAAATGAATTATGTGACCATAGTACCACTGTCTCATATTCTGGTGTGGCACATAAACTGGCTTTTTAGGAAAGTTCATTGGATCTCCCCACAGCATGGTTTGTGCCGTGGAAATCTCATTGAAATAAATGAATGTCCTCCAAAAACTGGTATTCTGAAGGTGTCAGTGCTTATTTGAGTGTCAGAAATCAATTATATCTCTTTATAATCATATATATGTTCCATTTACACACACACTCATAAATACACAGCCAAGCACATCTATTTACATATTTAAGGTTAGCATTGTATTTACCACATGCCTCGTGGAATATGGATTTCAATATGCTCAGTGATAGTCTGTCTTCCTAGTTGTTTTAAGCTCAGAACTGTGTATGAGGACACCCGCACAATAGTGCCATGCTGTCGCATAAATATTCTCTCTTACTTCTGAAGTTTCCCTCCTCTATAGCAACAGTGGTAGGGGTCAAACTCACAAAGGTGCTGTCCCTCCATTGCAGCAAACACTGCCATGTGTTTTATGTTTGATGAATTGAAAGGATGCTGCCAACTTAATTACACTGTAACCCTTCAATAAAGGAAGGGCAGAGCTGATTAACTAGTGAATAATTGGGGGCTGATTGATGGCTTTCTCTCTCACTGCTGAAGGGTGTATATATAATTATTTTGCCTTTGGGCCTAATTTTGCCACTGTTAGCTTCTACTTTTGTCGTCAGCTGTAATTTATAGATGGGGCCTGTAGCCTTCAAAAAAATGAAAAAGAAAATGGAATTACTCTGAATCCTTAGATATGGCCCCTGCAAAAGGCCAACAGACAGCTTTGAACATCAACAGTTGCAGTCATTTAACAGCAGTAACACTTCATGCTTTTTCATTAGCTAGAAAATAATATATTAATTTTCCAATAATCATAATTATCAGTTTTTAAAGTTCAAATCATATTGTATTACCCAGTAGCTTTGATATACTTTTAATGCAAGTTTTATTTGTTACAAGTATTAAGAAATTGTTATGCACTTGCTCCTCAATCAATCATTGTTACTTTTTAGTATACTAGCAAAGCAATTATCTTTATTTCCAAGGCAACAAGTTATACTTTCCTCAAAGGAAAGTTAAAAAGAAAAATTAGACTCTTTTGACTATCCTAAATATTAAAATACAATGACCAGTGCCACTAAAAACCAAACGATCACCAAATATCTCAGCTTCTGAAAAATACAATATTATTAAGTATTTTTTATGTACAAGGTTCCATGCACAATTTGAAACAATGCATATAATGTATTAACAGTCAGATGTGCTAAATTATGAAGATATAAAAGCCATACATTATTTGCAACATTTCATTTATACTGCTATAATAATACATACTATTCAAATAAATCATATCTATCATAGAGGACCAGTTTTAGGGGTAATCTTTCAGGTTTTATGAAAAAACTAGCTCCTTACAAGAAGGAAAATGTGACTTAAGTTTTTCTTTAACGATTTCTCTCTCAGCCATGCTAAAAGAACACAGATGGCTTTATAGTTCAGATTTTTTTCCGCAATAGTAATAATAACTTGGACACATATTTTTTTGTAATCCATCCTTTAAAACACTGCAAAGGCAAAATCTCTGAGAAGCCAAGATATACAAATTGTCTCTTTCAGATTTCCTTTGTTTTTTCTATCCTTGCATAGATCTCCCTAGCCTATGAATTACGAGATGATATGAACAACCTTTCAGTCAAAGTTCAGTAGTGTTCCAATGGGTATGAGCCAGAATGCGGAAAAATATTTTCCCTCTCTTCTTATCTGGACTTGATTGATAAGTCAGTATGAGTATGCAAGAGAAATAAAGGCAAAGACCTTGATGCCTCCCTGTGGAGAATATGCACCCTTTGGATTGAAGGCATGAAAGAGGGGGAATTAATAGTAAGCTGTTCATCTGTCACTACTGCCAGCCTGATGGCTTTGCAGAAAAAGCGAGGACTATATGACATGCCCTCCAGTGAAGGGCAAGTCTGTCTGCTGCTCTCCTATTATAAACACAGTGCTCTGGGTTTCTGAGGAATTTAAATTTAAAATCAGACTGTACTTTGTGCAGATGAATATTTACGCTGGTACTTTATTTCCTTAGAGTATTAACTTATAGAATCCTGCTTGTTTTAAAAGGAAAAAAAATACAGTTTTCTTCTTTTATCCCTTCCGTTTTTTCTTCCTTTCATTTTCTTTTTCTTTCTTCCTTTCTGTTTTAAACTCAAACCTTCTGCTTGTATCTGGCCCTTTTGCATCTGGCTGCATTTTTCTTGCTGTCACACTGCAATGAAATGTAAATAGGCCTTAACGATTAGGCACATGCATAGTGGCGAGGGCTTTACTGAATTACAATGTACAAAATGCATAACATGGTTGCAAAGTTGAAATTATAAGGCGTTTTCCCCGCTTCTACTGAAAAGAAACATACTATGAAAATATTATGAAATACATATGACAGGGGAAAACATCATAATTTAAAATTGTATCTTCAGTGGAAGATCAAAATATCTATATTTCCTTATTATTAGAATCATTTATGATAATAAATAGATATATTGTCACAACACTATACTGTGGGTGTTCTTGATTAAAAGTTTCATATGTTTCAATCAACTGTACAATTTTGGGCAAAGCTCTATTCTTTGTTTTTGTAAGAGAAAGACATTTTGTGTCCATAATGATTTAGCTAGTATTATTTTCACTGCTAGAAAAATACCTTATGGAAAAACCAATAAATATACAGGAAAACAGAGTACACTGGCATTATTTTAAAGAGGGAAGAAAAAGCAAAATAAGAGACAGTAAGTAATCTTTCATTAACTCAGAGAATGTTTTATTCCCTATTAGTTCCCAAACCAAGAAACTTTCATAATACATACCAAGTAAATCTCAAAATAAAAAGGCCAAAATTTTCCATTGCTTTAAAAATGCATGAAATAACATCTATTATAAATTATTAAGGAAACTTTTATCTTAAGGGAGTTAAAATAAAATATTCTTTTCTGAAATTTAAAAACTCAATTTAAGTTTCTACTCTGAGAAATATGCATACATGTAAAATAAAGTATATTCCCTTCAGAAGATTGCATTCCAGTAATAGAATAAAATAAGACAAGTCTACAAATAGCTAATATAATGACAAAGATAAAAAATTCAATGAAATGTTTAAAAAACACTTTATGGTGATTCAGGGGCAAGGCAAATGATTTTTGACTACAGAATAACATGAACAAAATGGTATTTGATCTGATCATTAAACAATTAAAATATTTGAATATAAGAAATGTGAAAGAGGACATTTCATTGGGAGGGGATAGTGCAGGTATCGGGCAGGAGTTGTTCAGAAAATAGCAATTGGTCAAATTTAGAGTGGAGGGGACAGGAAGGAGAGTAGTAGAATACAAACCTTTGAAAACACGACTGATTTACACTGCATATGAGTGCCATGGTGCTAATCTACAGATTTGTTTTATGACGTAATGGAAAACCACAGAAGGATTTTTGTTACTAAGAGGATATATAGGATTAATAATACTATGGTGTAAGCTTATTTGTGTATATAATCAATTATGGTTCTAGGAAACCAGAGGCTAGATTCCACTTAAAAGGTAAGAGTAATTATCCATATGAGAGGTGATAAGGGTCTGGATAAGTGGTGTAGCAATTGGAATACAGAGGTGAGGACGGATTTTAGACAGAGGCGAAGGTGGAATTCATGGGATTTTTTGTAGCTCAATAGTTGTCTGGTGATAGAAAATGATGTTGAAAATAAAATAAATAGAAATAAGATGAATTGGCTTGGTACTGATAGTTCCTGAAGCTCATTCTCTAATCTTGACCTGTCCTGTGAGTTCCAGTGCTGCATTAAAATTCATCTTATTTCTATTTATTTTATTTTCAACATCATTTTCTATCACCAGACAACTATTGAGCTACAAAAAATCCCTTGAATTCCACCTTCACCTCTGTCTAAAATCCGTCCTCACCTCTGTATTCTTCTTCCCCTCCCCACCTCTCTCCACATTCCTACTACCCTTCTGTTAGCACTGCTCTCATTCCTGTTCCTGGAGTCTGTGCGTCATGACCCCTTGTCGTGTGCATCTGTGCACATGCTCTGGTCTAGCCCACAAAGAAAGGCAGAACTGAGATCGTGATGGTGGAGTGAGGAAGTCTCAAAGAACCAAAGGAATATTGTGTGTTTCATCGATGCTTTACTGCTTCATGGTTGACTCATCCCTTCCTTGTGACCCTTCTGTGAGGAGATGTCCCATTGTCTACATATGGGTTTGTGGTCTCTGCTCCAACCACCCTCATTCTCAACAATATGGCTTTGTTTGTTCTTTTTTCATTCACTAGTTTGTTTTAGTTCATCTTCATTTTTTTCCCTCGGTTTCTCTCTCCTTTTAAAAAGTGTACTCTTTTTTTCTAGTTGTTTATGTTTATCCTCTTAATTTATTTTTATTGTTTTTTCCTTTACTGTCCCTGCCAGCTGTAGACAACAAAAGTTCCCTCATTGTCTGGCAAAACTGCACCTTTTGCAGTTTCACCCACTAATCAAAGAAAACCATCTAATCCTGCACTGTCCAATAAATTATATATGGCATACATATATGTATGCATACACATACATACATACATACATACACTAATACAAGCAACCTTCAACTGCTCTAAAGAAACAGCAAATAGAGAACTGGGCAGACATTTCTATATTCTAGCACACCCACAATGAGAAAAGTGGTGAACACTAAAATGCTATCAAGCTATCAAACAGAATGGCACACCCATCATGTTTGCTCAAATATATCAAAACAAAACAAAGTAAGAAACAATATAAACACAAAGAAATATATGGGCAAAACACACTAATAGGCAAGCACCAATTAAGAACAAATATGACATAACCAGAATATCCTGGAGACAACATATAACCTTAGTTTACATGAAGGGAAAAGATACAATGTGGCCTCACCACCAGACACGGCTTTTGCTTCCTGACCTACAGTGCTGAGGGGGAAGCAATGGAGAGAGTGCAGGAATTGTGCCTAGTCTGACCCCCCACACCAGAGTTTAACATGAAGGGAGCACAACAGAGCAGCAATGAGGGCAAAGCAAAAAGTCCCTGAAGAATTCTGAAAATAGACTTTGAACTCCGGGAGGTAAGGCTTGTCAGTGCATCAGACCCAATTGGAAAGCATCCATAAGGGTCACCAGACAGACGTGGAACTATTCATAGGCTATTTTGTTTTGTTTTTCTTTTGTTGTTGTTATTTTTCATATCTATCTATATAAGATAGGCAGGATAAACTATCCAGAGGAGAAAACAA
>NW_022111319.1:2166246-2169777 GCF_000313985.2 Echinops telfairi
GGAACTTATCACAATGATCATCGTACACCACCCCAGAGGGATGAACAACAGAAACATGGGTGAAGGGAGACAGCAGATGGTGTAAAGTATGAAAATTAAAATTATTTTTAAATTATCAAGGGTTCATGAGGAGGGGAGCGGGGGGAGAGGAGCTGATACCAAGGGCTCCAGTAGAAAGAAAATGTTTTGGAAATGATGATGGCAATATATGTAAAAATGTGCTGGTTTTAATTGATGTATGGATGGTTATAAGAGCTGTAAGAGCCCCCAATAAAATGATTTACTAAATACTAATAATAATAATACAATGGCTCGAATAAGTAGCCCAAATACAAACCCAGAAATCCCTCCTGAAGGAGAAATGGCATGGGAACCACATGAAAAGGAATTTAAAAGAATGATATTTAGGACTCGCCAATGGATTGAAAAAAAGATTTAAGAAACTGCAGACAATTTCAAGAAATCACAGGGGAAAAAGTTCTAGATGAATGTAAGGAAACACTACAAGAGTCAGTTGTCAAAACAGCCTGGTACTGGTATAAGGACAGATACACAGACCAATGGATCAGGCAGAAAACCCAGAAATAAAAACATCAGTCAGTATATAGATAACTATGGTTTGACAATGGTTCCACAAAAATTAAATAAGAAGCAGATGCCTTCTTCAATAAATGGTGCTAGAAAACTGGATATCCACCTGCAGAAGAATGAAACAAGATCCACATCTCACCACAGGCACAAAAACAAACTCAAGGAGGACCAAAGACCTAAATGTAAACCCCAAAGCTATCAGCATCATCAATGGAAAATTGGAACAAATCTAAGTGCCGTAGCACAGGGAGTACAGAGGTTATTAGAGATAACAATGGAAACACACTCCGTGGAACACAAAATAGATGAGTGGGACCTATTAAAAACAAAACAGTTATGTTTATCGAAATATTTCATTAAAAGAGTAAAAAGAGAGGCTACAGACTCGAAAAAGATATTTAGTGATGACATAACAGACAAAGGACTAATAACCAAAATCTGCAGTATTTTAAAAGCCTACAACAAGAAAAAAAAATAACTGTCTGAGAAGTTGGGCAAAGAACCTGAACAGGAGAATCACAGAGCATGACACTAAAATGGTTTAGAAACACATGAGGAAATGCCCCTGTTCGCTAGGTATCTGGGAATTTCAAGTGAAAACAACCATGAGATGCCATCTAATACCCATTAACTATAGCTCAATTAAAAAAAAAGACTCAGAAGATTGAAACACTTATCCACTGCTCGTGGGCTTGTAAATACATGCAGCTACTGTGTAAAGCAATATGGTGATACCTAAAACAGTAATTGAACTACAATATGATCTAGCAATGCCATTACTGGGCACATACCCAAAAGAAATAAGAAGCAGACATCAAACAAACATTTGCTCCCCTGTGTTCTTTGCAGCACAGTTCACAATAGCAAGAAGCTGAAAACAGCTAAAAGTTCCATCAGCAGAAGATTGGATAAAGGTAAAGATTGGATTTAAACATTGGTATGTACACATAAGGGAATACTATGCATCCCTAAAAAACAATGATGAATCAATGAAATACATCAAGGCATGGAGGGATCTGGAATATGCTGAGTGAAGTAAGTCAATCATGAAAGGACAAATATAGCATGAGTCCACTGCTGTAGGAACCAGTAGCAGAATGGGCACAAGCCCAGGCTTGCACTGCATCCGATCTGCTGGCCAGGAGAACCAGACAGGCTGGTAGAGAACCTGACCAGTGCCAATGAACCACACACCATCTGCTCTAGGTAAGTATTTTGAAGATCACTTTGCCGGAAGTCACCTTCGCTCAGCTGGAATCAAAAGGTCAAGTGAGGGGAATCTGATTTTGTCCACTGAGTAGCTGCTTGTAATGAGGTCCCCCTGGAGTAGTAGACAGCCTTATCAGAGGGATGAGGGATACTGATGGGTAAAACAACACAGGTGACGGGTAAGGGAGCAAACATGTCTGGGGGAACACAAATGCAAGTCTCTTGGTAGGAAAAGAGGGAGGACTGGCCTCCAGTTAAGGGGAAGAGTGAATGAAACTGACTTGGAGGACACTCAGCAGCGGGTGGGGGTGTCTTTAGTAGTATGCACTGAATGGCCCACATTGCCCGGGGCTTCTGGATGTACTCTGGGGACAGAGGTTGGGTGTCGTGGAATGATGGGACACTGAATTCTGGATCTTTAAGGCTCATAGCATCTTCCAGAGGCTGTAGCAGTGAGGTCCCATGTGAAAACTGAAACCTGCCTCTGACACACATGTAACATGAGGATTTAAATCAGAAAATACATGGTGTCTGAGAAAACAGAAGACAGCTGTATCAAGATTGGTGAATTGTTGGTAGGCAGACCAACAAGGAAGGTCTTGTTACAGCAATGCCCTATGTGTCGTACTAAAATATGTATTTTTCTGGCAAATCTGTGACAGACATTTTATTTTGTTGGGTCTTTTTTGTTCTCATTAGGGTGCATCTCAGAGGTGTTATGTCATTGGGTTAACTCTCTCAAAGTTGTGTTATATGTTTTCTCTGTTTTTCGGTAAATGAACCCCAGGATTGATGAACCCATAGGGACAGTGAGAAGAATAAAGGTGAGTAGGTACATGGGTAGGGGATGGGGCCGGTAAAAGAGAAACGATGTCAAGGAGTCCAGAAAGAAAAAGTATGTTTGGAAACTCATTGTGGAAGCAATTACATAATTGTTTGATGTGATAGAATATATGAATGAACATGAATGATAGGACATATGTATTAACTCCTAAGTAAAAATAAAGTTTTACTTGGGAGTTAACATTCCCACGTATCTTAAAAACAAACAAACATGGATCCTGGAATGGATTGGGGGCTCACAACAAATCCTAGCTCCAATTTAAGGACAATTAGTTATCACATCATGACCCTGCTTGATACTTGCCCTCAGGAAGGGAACACAGAATATACAGGTGCTATAGGAAAATGTGGTGAAGAAATCAGATAGCCCTAGGAGATCAGATAAAATAGCATCTGGTGTTTAAAAGTTTTGTCTCCAAACAAGCAGCCATCTAAGTGAGATGATGTCAATTAAGTGCACATCAGTCACCAAAGGATTGTAAATCATATAATCCAAAGTCAAAGGAGGGAATAGTATTAGAGTCTAAATTGTGAGAATCCAGTTTTCAGAAGGCTAGGGATGGCAATGGGAGCTCAAAATTCATTTGTGGAACCACATAGGAAATAAGCTTCTGTCCATTATTGAGTGATGGGAGGAAAGCGGTCACTAAATAGAGGGCACTGGAGAGATGAGTATAGGCATAATCAAATACACAAACCTGACTTGAACAGTTAAAACCTATTAAAAAAAAGAGTTAAAACAGTGGATAACCCCTCAGAAGCATGCTAGACTTGATCTGGTTTTCAACATTTTCTTTATTTTTGTTTTGTTTGTATTCATTTATATTAGGTTGTATCTCAGAGGTGTTTTGTCATTGGGGTTCCCCCTCTTGAAGCTGTGTTTTACTG
>NW_022111319.1:2170460-2172298 GCF_000313985.2 Echinops telfairi
TTGATCTCCCTAATAATCCATTTAAATTTGTTCTAGTATTTTTACCTACTTTCCTTTCAATGGAAATTTTTATCTGTTTTTCTTTGTTATTCTGGTAGATTTGTTTGTTTGCTTGGGTTTTAAGGTTTTTCTGTATATGAAATCCAAGATAGGTAAGTCTATAAAGACAGAAACTGGATTGATTATTTTGAGTAATATAGAAGGGAGGTTGTGGGGGTAGTGGAAACGGAAATCTAATAACAATGCGTGCAAGAATTAAGAAAATGTTCTAAAAATAATTGAGGTGATGATAGGACAATTTTTCTTGATATGAGTGAATGCTTTAATTGTATGGTATGTGAATGCATGCCAATAAAGCTGTAGGGGGATAAAAAGAAAAGAGAGAAGCAATGGAATGATATAAGCTTGAAAGAAAAAAACAATACTAACCAAGAATTATATAATCATATAACAAAAAAATACCCCTCAGATATTATGGCAAAATTAGAACATCAACAGAAATTAAGGGAATTTGTAAACGTAAAATCAATTTTACAAAAAATACTAAAGGGAGTTATCAAATAGAGGAAGAAAAGTGTAAGTCAACAGTTTGATACTAACCTATATGACAGCATCACTCAGAAGCCAGCCCATATATATAAATACACAAAATAAAATAAGCCTGAATATTTGAAAGGGAACCAGACATGTCAATCTGTAAAAGAAGACAACTACATATTAAAAAGAGAAATAAATTGCATAACTATAGAACTTTCAATTGCAGAGTGTATTAGGCTGGGTTGTCTAGGGAACAAATCCAGTGACACTCATATATGTATAAGAAAGAACTTTATATCAAGAAATAATTATATACCAAGAAGGCATCCCAGCCCAGTCCAACTCAAGTCCATAAGTCTGATGCTAATCCATAACCCCCTCCTCAGATTCATGTAGTTACAGCCTGGTGACACAAAAAAGTGAGTCAGGAGTCAGGAGTAGGAAGATCACAAGGTGGTGCATGCAGTGTCACATGCATCCAATGTCAGTGGAAATGTGTTAAGGTGCCGACAGCTCTCGGTCTTGAGTGGCCCACATAGGGCCACTCCTGGAGACAGGCAGCAAGCAGGACGGTAAAGTGGCAGACAGAGAGGGAGGTACTCATTTCTTCTTATAAGAAGGCCATACTCCCATGGAGTCCTCACAGGCTGGGACCTGATTAGCAAGTTGGACTCTGCTTCTACACTTCCGTAAAAATTTAAGGTGACATAAAATTATCTAACAACCATACAAAATAAGTCAACGCAATTTCAAAATAGAAGATACTGTTTTAGACGTGGAAAGAAAATGACGAATGAGAGGATAACTTAAAATAAATTAATAAAACTCATAAAAATAAAGAAGAGAAAAATCATGAAGATTTAGTAAACTTGAAAAAAATAGCAACAGGAGAAATGATAACAAAACCCACAAACAAAATTAACTCAGCATAGGAAATGACATGGAACAAATAAACCAATAGCACCTTCCCCCCCCACACACACACATTTACGTACACACAGACACACAGAGTTATATGACAGCATTTAATCCATACCTACTATTAATTGCATTAAATGTAGGTGGATTAAATGGCACCAGTCTAATAACATAGAGTAGCCAACTGAATAAGAAAATAAGAACTATTAATATGTTGTCTACAAGAGATACCTCTGACACAAAGAAATAGACTGAAAATCAAAGGACAGAAAGAAAAATATCAAGAAAATGGTAATCATAAAAAGAGGAGAAACATTGCTGATAAATAGACTGAAGGGTAAAAACAAGCATAAGAGAACATGAAGAAGAATGTATCATAATTA
>NW_022111319.1:2173679-2175458 GCF_000313985.2 Echinops telfairi
CAAGTCTACAGTTATTTGAAGAAAAGTAATAAACAGAAAAGGCAAAACAGTAGAAAGAATTAACAAGAGTATCATTTGGTTCTTTGGAAGGATTAATAAAATTGACAAACCACTGACAAATACAATAAAAAGATGCATTTAATATGAATAAAGAAATAAGTAGGTGACATCACAACAGAATCAACATAGAAAATTGGACAGACACACACCAAAGAATAAATTGAGTAGGCCATTAATATATTACCAGCAAAAAGTATTCTGGCCCAAGATATGGATGTTATATGTTATGTCAAAGTGTGCTGAAGAAATTAGATGGTGCTGGCTATCAGATAAAATAGAGTCTGGGTCTTAAAGGCTTGTTTCTAAACAAGCAGACATCTAAGTGAGATGTCAACTAAGTCCACATGGAAGAAGCACACCAAGATCAGTCACCAAAGGATTCTAAATCATATAAACTGAAGTTGAAGGAGGTAATAGTAACAGAGTCTATCTTGTGAGAATCCAGTTTGTAGGTGGCTATGGATGACCGTGGGCCCAAAATACATTTGTGGGATCTACATAGGAAATAAGCCTCCGTCGATTTCCCTTTGTCTATAATAGAAGGATGGGAGGAAAATGGTTACCAAACAAAGTGCTTTGGAGAGATGACTATAGAAGATCAAAATGACTTGGAGAAGCAAGGATCTCATTGCTGAAACAAGAGCCAGGAGTGGAGTGCAGCCTCTGGACCTGAGATTCCTGGACAGTGGACTTCCTGTACCGAGAAGACAATTACGACATCAGAGGAGGCAGGGGAGAAGAAGCAAAACCAGCAGCTAGAACACAGAATGGTGGGCTGGCAAGCCCTGGTAAAGTAGAGTGCTTTGGGGAAAGAGACCAGCCTGTTCAGCAATTCTTTGGGGAAGTTTGGGCAATTATTTGGGGAAGCTGGGCTTGCTGACCCACAGAAGTGGAGCTGAGTGCCTTTGGGCTGAGGCTTACTGAAGTGGAGTGCCTCTGAGCACTTAATTCAGTGAGTCAGCAAACCCACAGAGCTTGAGGTTGAGGTTTTAAGTGGAGTGAGATGACCCTTTGGGCCTTTATTAGCAGACCTGAAAGAAGAACTTTGTAACATGTCCTGATTAAAAGTATTGCAACCTGTCAACGTCCTTAACAAAGTCTTTCATCACGGAAAAAAAAAGAAGAAGAAAAAGATCAAAATGATAAATCAGACTTGATTGGTTAATACCTTGTCAATTGACCACCCCACCCCACCCCACTCCTGGATGCATGTTGGGCCTAATCTGGTTTTCAACATTTTTGGTGTTTTTGTTTTGTTTTAGTTTTTGTTCATATTGGGGTTCATCTAATATGTGTTAAGTCATTGGGGGTCACCCTCTTTAGTTTTTTATATATGTCTTCCTGTTTTTCAGTATATGAAACCCATGACTGATGAACTTATAAGGATAACAAGTAGAATAAGGGTTCCTGAAGAGTACAGTGGGGGAGGAGTGATAAAAGGGAGCTGATGTCACAGAATTCAGGAAGGAACAGAATGCTTTGAAACTACAGTAGCAATTGTGCAAAACTGTTTTTTTTAACTTAATAAATAATTAATTTGGGGCTCTTGCATATTTTATAACAATCCATACATCATTTGTATCAAGCACATTTGTACATATGTTGCCATCATCATTTTCAAAACCTTTTCTTTCTACTTGAGCCCTTGGTATCTGCACTTCTTTTGTCCCTCCCTACCCTACCCTCGCACCCTCGTGAACCCTTGATAAATTATAAATT
>NW_022111319.1:2177045-2179019 GCF_000313985.2 Echinops telfairi
GTATCTTCAATGCTATCCTCTGTAGTGCATTATTCTGGAGAAGGGGTCGATTTAGCTGGGATTGTGGCTGGCCATAGACCTTCCTGTTAGTTCACTGCTTCATGCCAGTATGTTGCCCTCAAAGCTTGGTGTAGCAGGTTGAGATCTGGTCCTTTTCCCCCTTTCCTGTGGAGACATAAATAATGCCCTCCCTGTGGGTGGGTTAGCACCCTGTTTCCCCACTATTCGTGTCCTCTTTTTTTCTCCACCATCCTTTTGAATAAGCAGCCATATGCGTCCCTGGGTTGGTTCTGACCTCTGCCAGAGTGCCTGGAACTTGCCCTGGGAATTTATGCTTTTAGTGGCTTTTCCTCTGTGCCCCTGTGTCTTTTAAGCTTATCTCAGTGCATTTGTTCTTTAGTGCTTGACTTACTTTGCTTAGCATAATTTCCTCGAAATCTTCCCATGCAATGATGTGCTTCGTGCGTTTATCACTACTTTTTAGGGATGCGTAGCATTCTGTGGTATGTTTGTAACAGAGATTTTAAATCTATTTGTCCATTGAGGAAATTTAGCTTGTTTCCAACTCTTTGTGATTGTGAACTGCACCACGATTAACACTGGAGTGCAGATGTCTGGCTGAGGTCTGTTTCTTACCTCTTCTGTGCATATGTCCAGTAAGGGGATTCTTGGGTCTTATGGTAGCTTGATTTCCATTTGTTTTAGGTATCGCCAAATAGATTTCCATAATGGATGCACATATCTATAGGTCCACAAGCAGTGGATGAGAGTTCCTATTTTACTACACCCCCTCCAACACTGGTTGCTTCCTAATGTTTTGAATTGGATTATTTTTTAGGGTGTTAGGTGGTATCTCATATTTGTTTTAATTTGAATTTCTCTTATGGCTAATGATCCAGAACATTTTCTCATATGTTTATTGGCCATTCGGATTTTCCCCCTCGTGAAACTTCTGTTCAGGTCTTTTATCCACCTCCTCGATGGGTTATTTGTTTTTCCTTATGGTAGGCTAGCAGAGTATTATAGATTTTCGTAATGAGGTCTTTGTCTGATGTGTCATTGATAAAGATGCTTTCCCAGTCTGTGGACTCTCTTATTAGTCTCTTGGTGAAATATTTTTATGTACACAGGTGTTTTTTCTTCAGTATACCCCACTTGTCAATTTGTGCTTCCTCTGGTTTTGTCTCCTTTCCTATTTCTGATAGCCTGTGTATTCCTTGATCCAAAGTTTTTAAGTTTGTCCCAATTCCCTCATTAATGGCCCTAATAGTTTGGAGTTTTAACTCAAGGTTTATTGTCCACCTTGAGTTTATTCCTGTGCATGGAGTGAGGCAAGGGCCTTGCTTCATTTTTTTGCTGGTATATATCCATTTTTTCAGCAGCACTTGATAAAGAGGTATCTGCTTCCCGTTTGATAATTTTTGTGCCCTTATCAGAGATCAGTTGTTTGTGTGCTGATAATTTCATTTCTGGGTTTTCAGTCCTTTTCCATTGGTCTGAGTATCTGTCATTGTACCAGTTCCGCACTGTTTTGACCACTGTGGCTGTATAATAGGCGCTAAAGCCAGCTAAGTAAGCCCTCTAGCTTTGTCTTTCTTCTTGAGGAGTTCTTTGCTAATTCAGGACTTCTTCCCTCTTCATACGAAGTTGGTAGTCAGTTTTTTCAATGCTTTTAAGTATGATGTTGGTATTTGTTTCAGGATAGCATAAAGTTACATAGTGCCTTGGGCAGGTCTGAAATCTTAACTATAATGTCTTCTGATCCATAAGCATAGGGCATTCTTCCATTTGTGGTCGTCACTCTTGGTTTCATGGAATAGTGCTCCATAATTTTGCTTATACAAATCTCTTGGGGTTGTTTTTTTTTGTTAGGTATATCCCTAGATATTTCAGTTTGTGGTTGACTATTGTGAATAGTATTACCTTATTGATCTCTTCCCTGGTCTTGTCTGAAATATATAGCAGTCTGTTTGT
>NW_022111319.1:2181511-2193917 GCF_000313985.2 Echinops telfairi
TTGCTCTTTTGGGAATTGCCATTTTCTTGGCATTTTTTTTCTCCCGCCTTTGATTCTCAGCCTATATTTTTCTGCAAACTTGAAATGTGTCTCGTTTAGGCAGTATATTGATGGGTTGTGTTTTCTAACCTTAATCTCTGTCTTTTAATGAGTGAGTTCAGTTCATTGATATTCAAAGTTATCTGCCAACATCCATCTGCCAACTTTGTGATGTCATCTTGTACCTTTTGTGTTGGTTGTTTTCCTACTTCCCTTCTTATCAGTTTATTGTACATGCGTGTACGGGGTTCATTCTTGCTTTATTTTCACCATTGAGCCAATGCTATCTTGGGGGCTGTTTTCGTGGTGCTGACCTCTGGGTGGGGTTGCTCTATCTAGTGGTCTGTTATTTGTACTCGGTGAGTGTTCTGCCCATACTGGGACACCAATAATTTTTTTGTAGAGCTGGGTTTCTTTGAACATATTCTTTGATTTTTTTCCTTAACTAGGAAGACACATCTCCATCTATCTTGATAGATAATTTGGCTGAGTAGAATATTCATGAGTTTGCTTTATTTTCTGTCAACTTTCATAATATATTACCCAACTCTCCCCTCTTCTTCATAGTGTCCACTGGTAGGACTGAGTATACTCTTATTTGGATACCTTTATAGGTGACTTTCTTGTTGTCCCTAATTGCTCTTATGATTTTTTTTCCTTCTCTTCAAAGTTGGGTAGTTTAACTATTATGTGCCTTGGTGAATTCTTCTTGGGATTCAGTCTAACTGGTGTCCTTACCACTTCCTGAATGGTCGCCAGATTTGCATTCACTAAGATGGGGACATTTTCCTCTAAAAATTCCCTAGCTATTTCTGCCATAGAATTCATTGTTGGGTCTTGTTCTAATAGTCCAATTATTCTAATGTTCCCCTTCATAGCAACAGACATTGTTCTCTGGTTTTCTTCAGCTTCTCTGATTATCTTGTGTGGTAGTTAGATGATCTGGTGTCATTTTGGGACTTGAGAGGATTAAGAGTGAAGGGGTGGAGTTTAGTCTGTCAATTGGACCATATCCAATGAAGTCTTTGTGAAGGCATGGCCTTCTCCTGAGGATTCTGGGAACAACTGTGTTTAGTTCCTTGGAGGTGGGAGACATATTCTCTCTACTCACTCCTTGGGAGACATAGCAGCTGGAAAGACACATGGCACTATTCCCTGGGATCCAGAGAAGTCACATGGATCTACCCTGATGCAACCAGCCCTCTGGAGCTGGAGAAGCTACATAGAGACCCGTGCCAGAGTTGAGGTGATTACATGCCACTGGATCCACAAGACTTCCAACCCCACTGGCCTGTGATCCTCCTGAATTCTGCATCATTGCATATATTTCGTGATTTTCAAGAGGACTTTATAGACTGATATCAGAAATATGGGCTAATATTGGACTTATGTACTTGATCTGGCCTGGGCCGGGACATTTTCTCAATATTTAATTGCTCTTGTATATAAACCTCTTTCTTATATACATATTAGTGTCTATGAATTTGTTTCTCTAGTCTACCCGGACTAACACATTATGGTACCTTCAGAGTCAGGTACTGGAGAAACAAATCATGAAGATGGACAGTGGGTGTTTGTTTGATCTCTCCCTCGTGGTAGTTTTTCTTCTTTGTCTAGCCAGAAGTCAGCTATGTCAATGCAGTTTACTTGGCTGTTTTCTGGAAGGAATGTGGGAAGTTAAAGTTTAGATTATTTTGTTTAGTTATTGCTTTTGCTTACTCCAGCTTAAAATGGCAAAAATGAATGTTGTTAATGTATATTTTTAGCTCAGGGGTAGAAATCACCATTTGAATTTCTCAGAAACCATGCTGCTTAGAGACAATGGCTGACAGAAGGTCAAAATGGGTGACAGAAAGCCTGGATCTTGTTTGATGCTTTCAGAGGCTTTATACCATATTTTTGCATCAATAGAACATTTTAAATATGGATCTAGATAAGCTAAACAAATATTGAACTTGACTGTTTTAAGAAGTGAGTTTAGTATCTGATTCTACTTTGTTTATACTGATTTTTTCGGCTTATTATTATGGATATAAAGATTTAAAGAAATGATTTTGCGAAGTAGGAAAATAGAGAGGCTTGTAAGCCTACGAGCCTTAATTCATTAATTTGATCTTTAGATGAGTTTAGGACACACCTCCTAAGAAGGCTCTGAAAGGATAAGCCCCATCCATTTCTTTAGAGTACACAAGATATTTGCATCCCAAGAGATCTCGCTAAGGGCTGTTGACAGATTGAAGAAAATGGAACTCTTTGGATATTTGAGTTTTGAACTAGTGGTTTTTGTCAGAAGCTAGAAAAAATCTGGAACCATGAAGAAAATTCTTCTCTCGGACTGAACGTTAGAGGAAGCCTATGGGCAGGCTGAAATGCTTGCCTAGGTGACCACCTGGATCCACTTGTTGAGTGGAAGTGGGAGAAATGCAGCAATAAAAAGATGCATTGAGTCTGGCCATTGACTCCCATGGACCTGGTTTACAAGGAACTAGAAGAGAAGATGAGAGCAGGTTGACTGCTCTGAAGTTCATGACCTAGCACAAGGGGATTAGGCTTGTTGAGAATTTGTGAT
Organism: Echinops telfairi; assembly: GCF_000313985.2. Taxonomy (NCBI): domain Eukaryota; kingdom Metazoa; phylum Chordata; class Mammalia; order Afrosoricida; family Tenrecidae; genus Echinops; species Echinops telfairi. The sequence continues at coordinate 2,184,120 of NW_022111319.1, forward strand.
GGGGCCATGGTCTAAAAGCAAGGTGACCACTAGACACCCTGATGAGGCAATGTGAGGCAGCCCACATTAAGTTGACCAGAATCCAGCCAGATGAAGACAAGATTTTTTGATCCTGTGAACCAGTGCCTATTGCTACTGACTTTATGGATGGTCTGTCCTGATTTGACTTTGTTTACGGATGTGGATTTCACAAGATTCCAACTGGAATGAAGATTCTTCACATCAAAGAATATGAGTGTGTTTTCAGAGCATTGGGTCGATGTAGGTGGGCAGTATAGAAATTGGATACCCAAAATTGGGAGGATAAAGGCATAAAGTGGCCATCTTACAAAATTTCATAGTTCAGGGAATATATTCATAGGATTAAAGGGTAGGTGTTACCTAACTGCAATTGTTAGGTATAGGATATTTTTGCTTTGGTCACTTATAGAATGTTATGCTTAAATTTGGGTTGGCACATATGGAATTGTATGTATTTTATTTTATCCTGTTAGGTACAGATATTATTTTATTTTTGTTTCTTTGAAAATTATACATGGCTAAAGAGTTATGTGAAATGTCAAATTGACAAGGGGTGGTATGTGGTAGTTAGATAATCTGGTGTCAATTTGGGACTTGAGGGGATTAAGAGTGAAGGGGTTGAGTCTAGTCTGTCAATTGTTTCACAGCCAATGGGCCTCTGTGTGGGCATGTCTTTCTCCTGAGAATTCTGGGAAATCCTGTTTTTCCAACTTGGAGGTGGGAGACACATTCTCTCTACTCACTCCCGGGGAGACATAGCACCTGACAAGACACATGGTGCTATCCCCTGCGAGCTGGAGAAACCACATGGACCTATCCTGGAGCTAGATGGCTTCTCTAGTTCTGGAGCTAGAGAAGCCATGTAGAGACCCCTGCCAGTGCTGAGATGCTTACAATGCCACTGAATCCACAAGACTTCCAACTCACTGGCGTGTGATCCTCCTGCATTCAGCATCATTGCATTTATTTCATGATTCCAAAGAGAACTTTATAGATTGGTATTGGACATTTGAGCTAATATTGGACTTATGGAATTGATCTACACTGGGCTGGGACATTTTCTCAATATTTAATTGATTTTGCATATAAACCTCTTTCTTATATACATGTAAGTGTCTATGAGTTAGTTTCTCTAGTCCACCCTGACTAACACATCTTGTTTGTCTCTCTTTCTCATTTATTGAAGTCTGCCAGGTTTTCTATAAGGTTATTGATTCTTCCAATCTGTTGGTGAGATCTGTGAATTTGTTATTTGCTTTTGTTACTTCATCTCTTAACCCTTGTATTTTCATTTGGTGTGTGACCTTTAGCTCCTCTATCATTTCATCCTTTCTCTCTATCATTTCCCTCATATACTTTATGACTCCAAGCAGAATTCTGAAGATTTCTGTGGCACATAAAAGTCTGCTACTTCTATGAACCTCATTAGGTTCAGGTTTTCCCTCTGACACTGCATTTTGTTTCTCCAGTTTTCTCGTCGATGTTGTTGGGGCAGGTTGCTGTCTGCATGTCATTTTGGATGTGCTTGTTGCCATTTACCTGGGAGTCAAAAGCTCTGAGCTTTCTCTTTGGTAGGTTTGTAGGAATGCTTCTTCCAGCTGCCTGTAGCCAAGTGCCCTGGGGGGGGAGGTCAGGCTTTGACTTTGTCCCACTGGATTTCCCTCTCACCCTAACCTATCGGAACTCTATTGTTTGGATGGAAAGTTGGATGGCCTTCTCAGTCTTGGGAGTGCAAGACGTGGGGGTGGAGGGTGCCGAGCTGCTGGGGGTCAGTCCGTGACTAGAGGAACTACTGAAGTTGGTCTTGGGGACGGGCAACTGCGGGTGTTAGCTCCATGCATATCTCCAAGTGCAGGAAGCTGGGGAGTCCTGGGCACAGCAGAGAAGGGCAGGGGAATGCCATTTGTGGAGGAGGGATCTGCCAGCGGGTGTAGGAAGAGTCCTGTGCCATTTGGGGTATCATCCTGAGGATGCAAGAGCCTCCACTGAGTAGCTGGCAAGCTCGGATTGTGGCTGCCAGGGCTTGTGGGCAAGCGGCAAGGGGTGGTAGCCATGGTGGGATCTTCAGCAGTGCAGGCAACATGGGCTGGAGTAGCCCCTGCCCCAGTCCGCTGGTCAGCGGGACTCTACAGTGGGTGCTGGAGTGGGAGTGGAAGTTGGTTCCCAGTTCAGGGAAGTGTTCTGAGGATTATTTGATGGCTTCATATGCCCTGCTGTTCCTCCCTATCTCCTCAGTCACTGATTTCCACAGAGCTCCCAGCACAGGCTGTTTACCCGGTCACCCACTTTCCAGAATTCTCCTGTACAATACTGCTTGATGGGATTGTACGATGGAATGATATGATGTCTGCATTAACTCCCAGTAAAATGGGTTTGAAAAAAAGAAAAAGAGAAGTATTCTGGCTTCACTAGCAAATTCTACCAAGCTTTCAGAGAACATTTGCCACAAATCCTCATCACACTACTCTATAAAATAGAAAGAGGATAAAATACTTCCAAATTCACTTCATGATGCAAGCATATGCCTGATGCCAAAATCTAGTAAATATAGCATTAAAAATGAAACTTAAGAGACACCAAAACTTTCAATAAAATTCTAATCAGTAGAATTTAACAATGTATCAAAAAATCACTACCAATTGGATTCATTCAACAACATTAAAAAATACAACAAAACAAAATAAAAAACACAGCGTATTCAACTACAGAATTAAAGAAAGGAAAATGACCACATTTGCAAAATCCAACACCCATTCTTTAGAAAAATGCTAAGGAAAATAGGAATAGAAGGGGAATTCCTTAACACAATTAACCAGAAACACCCCCCCCCACCCCCCACCCCCCGCAAAAAGTCAATGTATTGCTTTCAATTAAGAAAGATTAAATGCATTTCACGTGGTAATGAGATTAAGACAAGAATGCCCTTTATTACCATTGTTATTCAATATCAAACTGGAAGTCTTATCCAGAGCAAGAAGGCAAGAAAGGAAAATACAAGGTTAAAAATTGGCAAAAGTAGCTCAGTCACACATAGGGTTTCTAACTGCAAACACAGTTTTTCAAATCTCCAGCAACCTCATCGGCGAAAGATGAGGCAGTCTGATATTGGAAAGAGTTACAGCCTTCAGAATTTAAAGTGGACAATTCCACTGTATCCTATAGGGTTCCTATGCGTCAGAATCCACTCAATGCTGTTGGTTTTTTGTTTGTTTGTTTGTAAATTTTCAAAGAAGAAAACTATTTCTATTTGCAGATGATTTTTGCTGTTGTTAGGTGTCAAAAAGTCAGTTCTGACCAATACTAATCCTACAAAAAACATATTGAAACACTGCCCAGTCCTGTGCCATCATCAAAAGTGTACCTATTTCTTGATCATATTGTTACAGCTGTTGTGTCAGTCCACATCCTGGAGAGCCTTCTCGCATTGGATGCTCCTCTACTTTTTCCAAACATGATGTCCTTCTCCAGAGACTCCTGACAATATGTCCAAAATATGTAACATTAAGCCTCATCATCTTTCCCTCTAATGATCACTCTGGCAGTACTTCTTCCAAGACAGATTGGTTTGTCCTCTTAGTGGTCCATTGTACTTGTGTTATTCTTCTCCAGCACCACAATTCAAAGGCATTGATTCTTTGATCTTCTTTATTCAATGTCCAACTTTCTCATGCATAGGAGGCAATTGAAATTACTATGGTTGGGTCAGATGCACTTTAATCCGCAAAGTAATATCCTTGTTTTTGAGTACTCTAAAGAGGTATTGTGCAGCATATTTAGTTAATGCAAATCTTTACAGATGATATACTCCTATATATAGAAATATCAAAGATTGATGAAAGAAATTAATGGAAGTAATAGAAAGTTCAACAAAGTGGCAGATAAAAATACACAAATTAGATTTCTTACACTAACAAGAAGAGCTCAAGACAGAAAATCATCAAAAGGTTCCAAGTCATAGAAATCCTATGCATAGCAGAACAAAACAATTCCTGGTCCCGTGCCAACTTCACAATTGTTCTTCTGTTTAAGCTTATTGTTACAAGCACTGTGTCAATCCATCTTGTCTAGGATGTTCGTATTTGTCACTGCCCTTCTAAATACCAAGCATGATGTACTATGTCAGGGACTTGTCTTTCTTGATGACATGTCCAGCTTCTCAGAAACTTTCTGAGCATACACATTGAAAAAGTATGGACTTGGTGAAAAACAACAAGGCTGTGTAGTTGGAACTGCTCTCAATACCTCTGTCAAGGAAAATAACAACAGATGTTTGAAGTTGTGCAAAAACTGCAGCAGCCTGAATTCCAGACCAGACTCTGAGAAAAGCAAGCATTGTTGAGGGTGCCTTGGTGGAAAACCTGACAAAAAGAACCCCCGGGTGGGAGATTGGCAAGGAGAAAGAGGTGGACTCTGTTCCACCTTGGCAGAAACCAGAAGTACCAGCCGCTCCACTCCAGACCATAACATCTTCCCTTCCTCCTTCTGCTGATTAACATCACTACCCTAACGTAACTGGGGAAAGTTTGAGTGGGAACTTGGCTGGAAGATACAAGGGCTTATGAGCCCTGGGACTGAAAGGTTTCTGACAATCTTGTTGCATGTCGGCCAGAATTAGGAGATAAGAGTCTGCTGTGAAATGGCTTCCAATACCTGGCTGAACCTCTTGGAAACTGGATTGTGGCAGAGCTTCATGGAGCACTGGGAAGACTTATTGAATTTGAGAATGTGCAGAATCAAAAGGGCATGTAGTAGGTGAGACTGTAGGCCCAGTAGTGAGTGAGCATTTCTCCACAGGCCCAGGAATCAAAGTGATAACACCTGTCTGCCCACAAGCACATTCCCCATAGTAATTGGGTCCAACATTGACATACAGGCCCCACAGGAGACAGTTTTGGTGGACACTCTTCAAAGTAGTCACTTCTCTCCCCAATTGCACTGGTTTGGTCAATGATTACCAGGAATCCCCTAGCAACATAGGGATAAGCCTCAAAATCAGGACTTTGATAAAGGCCATATTTAATTTTTGCTTTCTTAGACTCCTGCTGAGGTTAGGCCCATGCTGAGTTGGTTGGTCATCCAGACGACAAACACCAAAATATTATAATTAGATAATGTTGTGAAAGAACAAACCAGCAAGATAGAGACAATGAAAACAAGAATCAATGACCTTGAAGATAAATATCTCAAGAACAAAACACAAGATTAAGATATAAAAATAACTAAAAAACCTGAAGAAAACTTAAGAATACTATTAGAATCCATCAAAAGGATCAATATATGCTTGATATATCTCTCAGAACTAAAAGAGCAAATAATAATTACTGAGAAAATAATTGATGAAATATTATGAGAGAACTTCCACAATATCATGAGAGAACATAAAATAACTATTCAAGAAATCCAGAGAAATCTAAACAGAATTTATCCCAAAAGGAAATTACCTCAATATATTATAATCAAACTTTCCAACATTAAAGAAAAGGAAACAATCCTGAGAGCAGCATGGCAAAAATGAACAATTACGTATAAAGGCCAATCAATTCAGATAAGTTCAGATTCTTCTACCAAAAGTATGCCAGTAAGAAGGCAATGAAACAATGTATTCAAAATTCTGAAGGTAAAAACTGCAACCAAGAATCTTATATCCAGCAAAATTATTCATAAATTATGAGGGATAAATAAAAACATTTACATATCAAAAAATATTAAAAGGAATTCTATGGACAGAAACTGCATAACAACGACAGTGACCTAAACATGTCAGAAAATAAATTATTAAGGATAAAACATTCTATTTAATCATTCTGAAAGTGAAACAGAAACAAACAGATTAAAACAAGGAACCATAGACAACATTCCATTATGAAGCTGACAATAAATAAGCAAACAAACAAGAGCAGAGGGAACAGAGAAGTCAATGAATAGTCAAATGGAGAAGATATTGAACTATTCACAAAATACAGCAAACTGCTTTGAATTTGGAAAGTAAACCACAACAAACAAGCTTCTAAGAAAAACTAAAACCTCAACAAAACAAACAAGATGAAACCCATATAAATAAAGCAAACCGAGATAAAAACAAAAAAGCAAATGCAGTATCTATAAGGCAATCAACAAACAAAACAAATACAACACAAAAAATCATGAAAACTGAAACCAGTAACACCATTATAAAACATATAATGAAACGAGACCAACAAAACCATATTTGTCAATAACAACTCTGAATGTAAATGGACTGAATTCACCGGTTAAAAGATTGAAAGACGTATTGTGAGAAGATACAACACTTACACACACCTTGATGTTTAAGTCATGCACTATCCTGCTTCTTGGTCTATGTACAGGTTCCACATGAGCACAATTAAGTCTTTTGGAATTCCCAATCTTCTCAAGGCTATCCATAATTTGTTAGTCCACATTATTGAAGCCTTTGCATAGTCAATGAAACACAAGTAAACATCTTTCTGTTCTTCTCTGCTTCCAATCAAGAGCCATATGATGTTAGCAATGATATCACTTGTTCCATGTCCTATTCTCAATATTGCCTAAATTTCTGGCAACTCTCTGTCAATGGACTGTTGCAACTATTGTTTAATGATTTTCATCAAAATATTACTTGCATGTGACATCCTCTTTGATCTTTTTTTCTTTCCTGTCTTTAAAATGGCCTTTTGCTTTCTTCATATGTGATGTTCTTGATTTCATCCTATAGCTTTCAGATTTTCTGCTATTAATGTTCAATATGTCAAATTTGTTTTTGAGATGTTCTTGAAAATTCACTTGGGATATATTCAAGATCATCTTTTGATGTTCATGGACTTGTTTTAATTCTGGTCAATTTCAATCTGAACCTAACTTATGAGCCACTAATGGTCTGTTCCACAGTTAGCCAATGGCCTCTTTCTTGCTCTAATATTGAGCTTCTTCGTCATCTCTTCCTACAGACGTAGTCCGTTCGAATTTTGTGTATTACATCTAGAGAAATCCAAGGGTACAGTCACCTATTGTGTTGTTGAAAAGGGGTATTTTTGATGAAGAAGTCATTGATCTTACAACATATTAACATGGGATCTCCAGCTTCATTTCTATCACCCAGGTCATATTTTCTAATTACTATTCCTTCCTTTTTGTTTCCAACTTTTTCATTTCAATTGCCAATAATCATCAATGAATGTTGATTGCATGTTTGATCAATTTCAGACTCAACACATTGGTAGAATTCTTCAATTCCTTCAACACTAGCTTTGGTGGTTTGTGCATAAATTTGAAAAGAGTTGGATTGGTTGGATTTCCTTATATGAGTATTAATATTTCTTATCACAGACACCATTGTACTTCAAGGTAGATTTTCAAATGTCCTTTTTGCTGAACGATGTGATACCATTCCTTTTGATTATGTATTTCCCAGCATAGTAAACAATATGACTTCCTGCATTATATGGTCAATAACAGTCCATTTCTGCTTGCTCACACATAGAATATCAAGATTTATGTGTTTCACGTCAGTTTTTGACTTTTAATTTTTTTAGATTTATACTTTGCACATTCTAATTATTAATAGATGTTTCCAGCTATTTATTCTAATTTTGAGTCATGCTTTATCAGCAAATGAAGGTCCCAAAAGCTTTAATAGGAAAGGTTTGTTCCATCTTTGTCTTTATGGATGACTCTATTTTGAGAAGACAGATGATTCTCAGTCACATGTTGAGTGCCTCCTAACCTGAGGGGCTCATCTTCTTGCACTATCTCTAACAATGTTCAAAGGCTGGTCCTTGACAAAAGTCAGAAACAGAATAAATGGGAAAGAGATCTACTTTTAAACAAGTAGTGGTGGTAAAATGTAATGTCCATTTGCATAAAAAAGAAACAGGGACCTATTTTAAATGACATGCATAAAAATTTCAAAGATAGATCAAAGATAGATATAGCGCCTAGAAAGATAATCAACAAAAAATTCTAGGACAGATGTAGAACTCCTAATACCTAGCATAAGTACAATATCAAACATATCTAAACATGCACAAACAACAAACAAATGACTGGTGACTCCTAAAAAGAATACAAATATAAGTATCAGAAAATTCCACCAAAAAGAGTAAAGTGAGTACCCACAGACTTGACTTGACAAAACATGGTTATGATATATCAGATAAATAATTAATCTTTACAATTTATAGAAGATTTCAACAGTTGAACACCAACAAAAACAAAAATCAATTCAATTAACAAATGTGGAAAGTATACGAACAACCTCTTCTCCAAAGAAGGCATTCAGGCATCTAATAAAATATGACTAACTGCTGTTTTCATTATTCTATTGAGAAATAAAAATCTCAATAAAATGTTCTAAAACTGAACATGGTGACTAGTGTATGAATCTTCATGATGTGCTTGAAGTTGTGTGTGTGTATGTGTGTGTGTGTGATTGAGTTGTATGGTATGTGAATTATATTCCAATAAAACTATTTAAAAAAGAAATGTGATCACTTCACCCAAGTATTAATAGTAAAGTAAAAAAATGAGAACAAATGTTGGTGATGTTGTAGAGAGGGTGAAACCCTGATACACAGCTAGTGGTACTGGGAAATGGTGCAACCATGGTGGAATATATTATGTGACTTCCTTCAAAAGTTAGAAATAGAAATGATTTATGATTCTGTTATCCCATTACTAGGTATTTATCTAGAGATAGTCATGACATTAACAGATATGTGCATCACTATTCACAATAGCTAAGATATGGAAATTATCTAAATGCCCATCAAGAGAAGAATGGATAAACAAACTATGATACAACACTCGATGAATACTGCACAATAATAAAGACTAACAATTTATCCTGGAAACACCTCACAATATGGATTAACTTGGACAATTGTCAAACACACAAAAATATATTGTGAGAAAACTATTACAAAAAGAGATATTTTTTATGGTTAACAGTGGTGAGAGAGGAAGGGAGGATAAATCACTTATGAAAGGGTAGACTCATTAACAGGTAAAGGGAAAGGTAATATATAATGAGGGAGGTCTGCAAAAAATAAAATAAAATGATGTAGAGAAAAGAAGATACTTAGAGGACTATAAGTTAAAGGCAATAGGGGTAAATACACAATTCTGCAGGAACAATAAACTACCATTAGATGCAAAAAACTGAAGAAGTGCGGGAAGTAAAACTGGACTATACCAATGATTATATATATATATATAAATAATGTGTGGCTATATTTTTATATGTAATAGAGGATCTTTCTATATATGTATTTATCTATGCTGCAAATATACAGGAACCAAATTATGAAAACATATCAGCTATTATCAAAGCCCTTGAAGAATGAGTCACTGGGCCTGGAGGTTCAGTACCACAGTCTAGAATACATAAACACCATAAACACGATGTTCTATATCCTATTTTGATGAGTATCTATGTGGGTCTTGTGAGTCAAGTGATTTTTTGCCAATTAGAAACTCCTGGCCAGGGGTAGAGTCAACCTGTCAATCCGAGTCTGATGCTGTGTCCCTGTGTGTGTAGCCTTCTTATAAGTGGGGACCATGGGCCCCACCATTTTTCTCTCTTCCCCTTCACCTTCCTGTTTGCTAGCCTCCTTGAGAGCTGCTAGAGCCCTGTCATGTTTTCACGGACCTTGGATCCACAGGACTCTGCACTCTCTGGCTTGTGTTCTTCCTGTATTTTTCATCATTGCATGTGGCTGCATACATCTGAAGAGGGTATTATGGACTAGTATTGGACTTATGACTTGAGTTGGACTGGGC
>NW_022111319.1:2194859-2236917 GCF_000313985.2 Echinops telfairi
TGAACATTAAAGAGAGCCTGTGGGCAGCCTGAAATACTCATTAGGTGACCACTTGGATCCACTTATTGAGTGGAAATGAGGGAAATGCAGCAATGTAGAGATGGGCTGAATCTGGTCACCTACCCTCGTGGACCTGGTTCACAGGGACTATAGAAGAGATGAGAGCCAACTGGTTGGTCTGAACTTTAAAGAGATGTGCAGAATTTGAATCTATGGCATAATGTGGCCCAAAGTAACTAAGGTTGTTGGTAATTTGTGAAAGGGCTCATGGTTGAGAGATAAGGTGACCAATTGGCATTCTGGTGAGGCTAAGCAAGGAGGCCCATTTTGAGTTGGCCAGGACAGTTAGATGAAGATACGATTTTTGAGCCTCTGAATTAATGCATATTGTTGCTGACTTGATGAATAAATGACCTGGTCTCATTTGACTTGGCTTATCGATGCAGACTCACAAGGTTCCAAATGGAATAAAGATTTTTCCCATCAAATAACAGATGTGTTCTTCTTAGAGCACTGGACTGATAAAAAAAGGCAGTGTAGAAATTCGAAAGCTAAAACGAGGAGAGATAAAGATATGATCTAGCTACCTTACAAACTTTCATAGGTAAGGGGAGATATTGATAAGATTATAGGATTAAGGTGTAGCTATTCACAGAGCTGCAATTGTTAGGCATAGAATATTTTTGTTTTGTTAATTTATAGAATGAAGGTTTAAATGGAGATGGTGATTTTCCATTGTACATGTGTTCGTTTTATCCTGTTAGACTCAAAAATGATTTTACTATTGCTTTTTGTTTAAAATGTATGGATGGCTAAAGAGTTGTGAAAGAGTATCACGTTTTTAAGGGTTGATCTGTAGTAATCAGATGATTTTATGTCTAGATACTCCTGGCTAGGGGTGGAGGTGAACTTCTTCAATCAGGTCACAGCCTGCTGCTTTTCCCTTTGGGTTGTGGCCTTATAAAAGGTAGAGACACTGGGGCCCACCCAATCTTTCTCTACCTTCATCTTCCTGCTTTCTAGCCACCCCGAGAGCCTCTGGATCCCTGCCATGTTTCCACCGACCTTAGACCCACAGGATTGTGCACCCACTGGCCTGTGATCTTCCTGTATTCTCCATCATCGCAGTGGTTGTGTGAGTCTGAAGATGGTCTTATGGACTAGTATCAGACTTATGGATTTGAGTGGGACTAGGCTACAATGTTATATATATTATATATATGTATGTAGTGCCCATTGGCTACCTTATCTCTCAACCATAGATAGATAGATAGATAGATAGATAGATAGATAGATAGATAGATAGATAGATAAAGTTAAATTGTGATATAAAGCCCTTTTACTCATATGGATATATATATCTATGTCCCTGGATTTGTTTCTATAGTCAACCAGCCGAATACAGGTCTTACAAACTTGTGAACAGTTATGTAAGATGCAACTATTAGTCTCTCCCTGTCAAAAGCAAAGAAGAGTGAAGAAAATCAAAGACACATAGAAATAATTCTTCCATTGGACTAATGGAGTATGAGAATCTCTGCTTGAATGATCCTAAAACTGAAGTAGTATGATACTACCTGACTACCATTAGTGACCACCCTGCTATGCATCACATTAGAAGGTCCTGGCTAGTGTGTGAGAAAAATGTAGAACAAAACCCCAAACCATATAAAACAATCAGGCTTACTGGTCAGATTCAATCTGGTAGAAGCCCAAGATATGACTATTACTGTTAAAGTCTGGAACTGCTCTCTCAGTGGCTCAATTTACAGCTGAACAATTGACACGTTTTAAGGTGAACAATAACACTAGGTAGGTACCATCTCCATAAAAAAATCAACCACTTGATATCCAAAGCGCAACATGTGTCGAAAGACAAAGGGCAGAGGTAAGAGCTGTTCCTAAAGAAAGAATAATGGAAAGTGGAAACAACACAAGGAAGAAATGGGGTAAGTAATGCTACATTGTAGAAATTTTTAATCAATGACATGAAACAAAATGTGCATGAATTGTAGAGTGGAAACTGATTTGCTCTGTATACCTCAGCAAATATTATTTACATTAATAAATTTTATCAGCTTATAGAGTCCAATATTGCATTTGTGTATGCTCACAAAATATTCAAACACCTAGGAAAAATAAAGTTTTTGTGTAATGCAAAATGAAATACATTAAGTTTAACTTGAAGAGACAATGTTGGATTTTCTTATATATGGGAGGGGAAACGTGCTCATAAATATCTCAAACAAAATTAAATGCTAGCCCGTCCTTCATACTATACCTAAGACCTCATTTGATGTAATTGTCTTTTAATGTAATTCTAGATAACAAAATTTAGGCCTCTATTTGATAATGATGTTAAAGACAAGGATGACTGGCATATTTGTAAATTCACTAGTTCCCAAGGAATTCTCCAAAGCTACTTCTATTTCATAGATTTTGGCAATAGAAAAAAACACACAAGAATTACTGCTACAGACTATGAAAATGTTTAATAGTGTGACTATTTTAATAGCATTTGAGATTAACAAATAGATTTTATATGTTCGCAATTAAGTAGCATATATATTTGTCTACAATCATTATTTCCAACAGATATAGTGCTAATTAGGCCAAAGTGACACGTTTCATCCCACGATGAAGCAGTGACCATCACAACTATAAACTTTTCCATACCCACGATCTGCATCATAACCCCAGGCACCATGAGCAAACATGGTGAGGCAGAGCAGGGAGCATGAATGCAAATAAATTCAATGCATAGGGCCTATTGCAAGCATGTTTCATTCACAAAAGGATGGAGACACACATGCTCTTTGAAAAGGAAAACATTCTAGACTATTTATAAACAATAATTCAATAATGATGAATATTTAGGAAGTTCAGAATGTGGTATCTGTTACATGGAAGAGACTGTTGCTTAGTTTCGATAATTCAAGTCATCTTGCAATTTCTCATTACATGGCTTTTGCACATGTAAAATCCCTTTAGCATATTTCTATTGATCATCCAAAAATTAAATATCAGTATATTTTAAACCACACTTCTTTTATAATGTATTTTAGTAAATGGTTAATAGGATCTTTTGTGTCCCTGGCAGACAAAGGCTAAATTTTCTCTATCCTATAAACTTTCAGATTTGTGGAAACATAGGAAATTATAACTGACTGATTCTGTGGTAGCTTAAAAATTACGATTGAATGCCTTATAAAAACCATGGATTCAATTGTAATTAATCATTAGACATATGTTGTTTAAAGGTGAGGACTGATGGTTTTACTTCTTTTGGAAATTCCAGAGTGACTAGAATAGTTGTTATTATTATTATTGTTTTTATAAGGTATCACTGAGTCAGTTTTGACTCATAGCAATTCTATAAACACCAGAACGAAAAACCAATGAGTACTGTACCATCCTCATAATTATTTCCAGGTTTGAGCCCATTATTGAAGCCATTGCATCAATCCATTTTATTGAGTTCTCCCTCCTTTTCATTAATTTACTTAACCTAGCACAGTGTTCTTCTCCATAGACTGGTCCATCAGGATAATGTGTTAAAACAGACAAGATGAAGTCTTGCCATGCTCATTTCCAAGGAGCATCATATCTCTACTTTTTAAAAGTCAGATTTGTTTGCTTTGCTGGAAGTTCATGGTATATTTAATATTCTTTCTCCCATAAAGATAGATAGATGGATATATGGGTGGGTAAATGGGTGCATGGATGGGTGTATGGTAGAATAAATTAATCTTCTATTAAGTCTGGGCCTCTGATCTCTGCTTCACCCATGGTTTTAAAATGATGGTCATACATATCCTCTGATAACTTGTTTTACTGTGTCCCATTGGTTTGAGTGTGTTCTGTTATCATTCTCATTTGTTTCCAGAGACTCTTAATTTCATCTCTAATTTGGGCTAACACCCAGTCTTGTGTAAGTAGTGTGCTCTTGATTCTCCATGTGTTTGCCTTTATGTTCTTGTCCTTTTATTGTTGATTTCCCGCTTTATAGCATTGTGGTCTGAGAAGATGGGGTATGTGATCTCTATGTGTGTGAATTTGTAAAGGCTTACTTTATGAAAGAGCATGTAGTCTACTTTAGAATATGTACCATGTGTTCTGTAGAAGAATGTGTATATATATATTTTTGTTGTCAGTTGAAATACAATGTATCAATTTAGGGACTCGAGCACTTTGATTCTGTTGTTCAGGTCTTCTGTTCCTTTATTGAGTTAATATCCTTGAGAGTGGGGTATTGAAGATTCTTACTATTAGTATTGGTTTGATGATGTCTCTTTTCTTCTCTTTGAGGATTTCAAGGGTCACTCGTTGGCGTGTATATGTTTATTATGACTATACTTTACTGATTCTTTGATCATTCTGTGGTGTTCATTTTCATCTCTCATGTCATTTATTTTGAAGATTCCTTTTTTGGAGATTAATATTGACAATCTTGCGTGTTTTAATTTCCATTGGTTTGGTAGATTTTTCACCATTCTTTGACTCTTAGTCTGATTTTTTTTGTAAGTTAGAAGTGTGTCTCTTGAAGGCAGTGTATTGATGAGTCTTGTTTCCTAATCCAGAAATTCAGTGCTATTATTTTTCAAATGTGCATTAGTTTCTGTCATTTAATATTATTTGTGCTTGATACTTCTTTTTGGGGGCTGGGGCATTTACTTGTAACTTTGTTCCACTGTAGATCTGCATTGTTTTGAGTGATGTTTTCTGGGTGGTGTTCTCAAATTTTTGTGTTGTTGTGTGTCAAGTTTCTGACCAAAGAGATTTGGTACATATTTTTGTAATGCTGGTGTTGTTTTCACAAAGTCTTTAAGTTATTCCTTGCTTGTAAATATATTTCTCCTTCATATTTGATGGAAAACTTAGCTGGATATCGGATGCTTTTTACTGTTTCCCTTTTGTTTGTGAAATATTACACATATGAAGAAAACCACACTATGTGTCATGTGTCATTGCACAGCCCATCTCATCAAGAAAGTGATAGTGTTCCAGCAAACACCACCTCAGCTCACCTCTGGGTATGTGGTTCTTTATTCTACTTCTACTTGTTGTAATAAATAATTTTATTGGGACAAAATATAGTTTAATTACACCAATAAGTATTGTACAATTATTACCACAATCAGTTTTAGAATATTATCCCTTTTTCTTATACTCCTTGTTATTAGCGTTCCATTTCCCCACAACCTCTCCTGCTGTACCCACAAGGAACCATTACTGTCTCTTTAAATTAACCTATCCTGGATTACATATACTTAAAAAGCATATAAAGATACAAAACAAAGAGTACAAAAGGCTAATAACAGTAACAAAATAAAATAGAGGAAATCCTCAGTCGGAAAGAAAATAGAAAGTATTAAAAACTAGAAAAACTTTTAAATGGGTCAAACGGGAGATAAAATGATAAGATGTTGGATTTTAACCTAGTTATACACTCCACTTTCCAATGCATTCTGTATGGGAGCTAGGCTATTTCCATCTCTGGTCTATGATCAGAGGGGATTCACTGGAGGCTTCATCCACATGTATTTCCCCTTCACTTTTTGTTGTTACAATTCTAGAACTTTTAGATGTGTCGATAGTGTTATCAAATCAGATGTTACAGTTTCTAACCACTCAAATCAAATGTTTCATTTTAATATACTATAATGGGCTCTACAATACTCTCTGCTAGACAAACTATAATGAGAGGGACGCCTTTGGTGCTTTAATTTATGTGTAGATCCTGAAAATGGATTTTGGGCTTCCCCCGTCATCCATAGCTTTCTGCAAATCAGGTTTTCACAATTTAAGCTCTGATACCATTTCCCTCTTTTGAATTTGGATTATATTATTTACAATTCTTGGCTCACACAGGCTGCTGTGCTTCTTCCATGAAGACTTAGTTGATGCCTCACTTACATTGCCTCTTGTTTGAATACAAGCCATTAAGACCCTAGATGCTATTCTTTCTGAGAGTCAGGCACCATCTAGTTTCTTCAACACATTTTGTTTAGCATCCATATCTTCAGTGATATCTTCATAAGGGCGCATATCAAGCAAGGCCATATCATAAGAACTAATTGTTCTTAGATTGAGGCTGCAATAAAGTGCAAACCCCCAAACCATTTATATATCTGTTGTTTATACATGCTTCTGATTCAGCTTGGAGGCATCATTTTCATTTTACATTAGAGAACATCATTAATCATCTTCCTGGAGTATAAATTCATTCTGTTGATGGTATCAGTAATTTATCTAATGATAAAGAATTTAAAATACAGTTGAGAAAAAATTATTCAAGTGGAGGCTGGTTATTAACTGCACTACATGAATTATTGACTTGTACAGATTAAATCCTTAAGTAACTGGACACTACATAAGTAATAGGGATTAGTGGTAAAGTAAAACTTTCCATAATATTCATTGATAGTGGCAGAATCAGGCCTATCAGATTAATATATATGTTAATAAAGCAAGAAAGGCATTGAGGTAGTAAGTACATTGTAGTCTTACAATTGCCAGTTCTATAACATCGGTATTCTGTATTCTTTTTTTTTTTTCTCAAAGCATGTAGTTTCGGCCTTAATTCCAAGGGCTACAGATGAGTTTGAGGTAGATCCCAGTTCACTTAAGGGAGTTTCCACATTAATTTGTTCCGTGTGGCCTATGAAGGAAGCTGTTCACCTAAAAAAGCAGGGTCTAAAGTCGCATCAATCTGTAACACATCTCTTGGGTCATCACATATAATGTGCCCAATTAGGAACATAGTATGGGGCATATTTTCCCCTTGGGTTCCATATAAGTAGTGTTTAGCTTTTTTTTTTTTCTCGTTGGGAGGTTAGTCCTTCCCATTTTTGTACCAACAGAAATAAACTTGCCTTCTCTGAGACGTGCATGCTTTCCTACCCCCATGTTGACTTGACACAGAATCGCTAATCATTCTGCTAGGAGTGTCTGTTGGTTTGGGGTGACCTTAGCACAATTTTGTATGGCAACAACTAAATGATAATCTCCCTCTCCTCCAATGTTGAAAAGCTGACCCCAGCTGAAGTGAGATCTTTTCTGTAAAAGTGGTTTTTAAGATGCTTAAAAGAGGGTGTTGGGCAAGTTCTTTACTGCATGGTTAGGTAGACTGGTTTAGTGCATTGCATGACCTGCAAGCAGGACTGTGCCTTCAACCTGGTGTTTATCTTTATAGTAGTGTACCTACTATACAGTATTTGTCCTTTTGTGATTTACTAATTTCACTCAGCATAATGGTTTGCAGACCCCCTCCATGTCATGAAATGTTTCATGGTTTCATAGCTGTTTTTTTAAAGATACCTAATATTCCATTTTGTGTGTATGCTTGAAAGTCTTTTTTTAATAATCCATTCACCTACTGATGGGCTTTTGGAATGTTGGCAGCTTCTTGCTATTGTGAACTGTGCTGCAGTGAACATGGGAAAGCATATATCTGCTGGCGATCTGTCTCTTATTTCTTTGGAATACTGTATATGCTCAGCACTAGTATTGGTGGGTTGTATGATACTTCTATTTCTAGTGGGCTCTCATTTTGCTCTTTTGATAAAATATTTTTATGTACACATGTGTTTTATTTTTAATAGGTTCCGGTCACCTATTTTGTCTTCCACTGTTTATGAATCCCTTTTTTATATTTGGTAGTCATGGCCTACAGTAAGGCCCTCAAGCTTGTCCCAATTTTCTCATAGATGAGCCTGATAACTTTGAGGTTTACATAAATGTCTCTGATCCATCTTGAGTGTGTTTTGTGCATGAGGTGAGGTATGGTTCCTTTTTAATTCTTCTGCCATTGGATTTCCTTTTTTTTCCCCCCCAGCACCATTGGTTGAAGATGATATATCCTTACCATTTGATGTTTTTTGGTCCTTTGTCGAACATCAGTTGTCTGTTTTGGAGTATATTTTGAATTAAGACCTTAGAGATTAAAAAAAAAATCCTTATCTCCTTGTCCAAGGCCACTCTCTCGGTTTGCTTTTGGATTTTTTTTTCCTCAGAAGCAAGACTTGGTGCCTTATTGTGCTCTCAGCAAAAAGAAATGTGATAGCAGTGTCTGGCCCGCCTACCCCTGTCCAGAAGAGGGTCAGAGCCATATTTTTGTGTGGGAGAGAGTTTCAATCTGGAAGGGGGACAGGTTGTATCATGTCCATAGCATGTCCATAGCAAGGTTGTATCAGTCATATCTCAGATTGTTAATTAAGCCTTCCTCTGATCCTGATGCCACAATCTTTTTCATATAAGCCAGATTTTCTATTTATTTGCTCAGTCTACAGATTAATTAAATATGGTGATAGGATACAACCCTGAGGCACAACTTTCCTGACTTTAAGCCATGAAATATGTCGTTGTTCCTTTCACACAATTGCCACTTGATCCATGTAAAAGTTCTGCATGAGCACAATGAAGTGTTCTGGTATTCCATTCTTCTTGAGTTTACCCATAATTTGTTATGATCCACACAGTCAAATGCCTTGGCATAGTTAATAAAACACAAGTAAAAATGTTTCAGTTATTCTCCTATTTGAGCCAAGTTCTATCTGACATCAGTAATGATATCCCTTGTTCCATGTCCTCTTCTGAATCTGGCCTGAACATCTGACAGCTCCCTGTTCAATGTACTATTGCAACCATTTATGGATGATCTTCAGGAAAAAAATGTGCTGGTATGTGGCATCCGTGATCTGGTTCTATTGTTTGAGCATTCTGTTGGATCACTTTCCTTTGAAATGGGTACAAATACGGACCTCTTCCGGTCAGTTGACCAAGTAGCTCTCCTCCAAATTCCTTGGCATAGACAAGTAAATTCTTTGAGTACTTCATCAGCTTGTTGAAACATGTCAATGGCTATATCATCAATTCCTGAAGCCTTGTTTTTAGCTAATGCTTTCAGTGAAGCTTGCACTTCCATCTTCAGCATCATAGGCTCCTGCTCATATGCTACCTGCTGAAAGGTTGGAACTAGTTATTTTTAATACAGTGATTCTGTGTATTCTTTCCATCGTCTTTCTAGATCATAGTAACTACAAAAAAGGGAGTGCGATCACTTGGGATTTGTTGTAACCCAAATCGAGAGATCATTTCCTTAAAAAAGTTTTGCACACCTCTACTGTACTACTTTTTCTATCCTCATGGAAAACGCCTCTGCCCATCGGATAATGTATCTACAAATACTAGCAGGTACCTATACCTTTTCTACCTGGAGAATAACAGTAAAGTCCACCTGATAATCCTTCCAGAGATAAGAGTCTTTGTTCTCGATGGACTTTAGCAAAGCGAGGGATAGATATTAGGTAGTTCTGGGGCTTGTTATACAAGCAGATCTCACCCCCTGCATTACTTGTTTGACAAGATTTTCAGGGTGGTATACTATTTTCTTTAATAGTCACCATGCCTTCCTTGCCTAAGTGAGTATCTTGAGGGTGGACCCTCACCATCTTCCAAGCCTCTTTAGCAAGATGGTGAGGGCCTCCTCTCCCATTCATTTCAAACACTATTCCCTCTGCTAAGTCCCTGTCCTTTAGATCATAGCAAGGGACTGCAAGCTCTTCTGTTGGCATGAAGGGTTACATTTTATGGACATTCTCTTACTTAGTGACTACTTTTGCTGCTATATATGCTCTATTATTTCCTTTATTAATGTGTATATTATTCCTTTGGTATTTCTTGCAATATATCACTATTCCTTTAGCTGGTAAATTCATGGACACTTTTACTCCATTATTTTATCGGGGAATTTTTCACAGTAAATATTTCCTTTTCTAGCCAGATAGAGCTATAAGAATATGAAATATATATTTAGGGTCAGTTAAAATATTGAATAGTTTTCCATTTCCTAAATCCAAGACCCTGAGCAGCACAACCAACTCAGCTCTGTGAGCAGAGGTGCCGATGGGTAAAGGAGCTGTCTCCATTGTGTCCAACAAATGGACTACAGCATGTTTTCCCCTTTTTCTATGAAACTGCCACCCTCCATAAACTATTACTTATCTGCGTTTGGCAGGGGCTGATCTGAAAATTCCCTATAGAACAAGAAAACGTTATTTATGACTTCAATACATTAATAGATCCTCATCCCTTTCAGGCAGTGGTAACAATGTGACTGGGTTTTAAGTATGACAGTTGCTGTAGGTGTTATTAAGGAAAAGAGTCTAGGAGAGGAGAGTCTGGTATTGTGCTATTCTTCCTCCTGTCATCCACCTGTGTCCTTTGGCTTCTAGGACTACTTGAACTTGGTATGGTGTATGTGGTTTAGTCAATTAACCTAATGCCAGTCTAGATGACTTTTTTACTAACAAGGGCTGTGGCTGCTAACGTACACAATCATACTGGCCATCCTCTAGCTATCACTTCTAACTCTTTGGATAGGTAAGCCAATGAGAGGAGCACGGGTTTGAACCTTTGTTCCAGCACTCGTCTAGTTAGTGTTTTTCTCTCTTCCATATATAGTTAAAGAAGGTTCTCTAAGTCTAGAAGGCCAAGTGCTGGAGAGGGGAGGGGGGAATGTAATGTCTTCTCTTAGGTAACCAAAGGATCTTTCAAACTCTGTTGTCCGCTTAAGGTTATTGTCTCCCTTAAGGGTATCATTTAATGGTTTTGCTATTATTTCTTGGGATCCAGATGCTCCAAAACCTAGGACTCCTAAGAACACTTGGATCTGTTTCCAGGTCCTTGCAGTGGGGATTGCCTGGATGGTTTAGCATTGGTTTTTTTTTTCCAAACTAATGAGGAATCCCAGATAATTAACCTGTCTCTGTATAATCTAGGCTTTCTTAGGGGTTAATTTATACTCACTCATTTGTCCAGGAACTTAAGAAGGGTAAGTTTCTTGGAGGAATATCTCCTGGATGGGGTTGTCCATCAGGAGATCATCTACATAATAGTTATGCTAATTATTTCCCCAGAGAATCTCCAAATAGGGGGAATCTCAGAATCCTCATGGGACCCAAGTCAAGCAAAACTGGGTACTATTCTTGGTTTTGGGGTCCCGCCATTCAAAAGCAAAAAAATATAAAGGGTCTTAATGTAAGAGGAAGGAATCCTGTTGACATAGTGGTTATATGTCAGGATGCTAACTGTAAGGTGATCAGTTTGAAACTACCAGCCACTCTGTAGAAGAAAGATGGGCTGTTCTCCACCCATAAAAAGTGACAGTGTCTCACAGTCTGATTCCTGAGAAGGGCAGTTCTAGCCTATCCTATATGGTCACTGTGAGTCAGCATCAACACAATGGCAATGAGTTTGGTTTGGATTGGTTAATGTAAAGGGATGCAGAAGAATGCATCCTTCAAATCTAACACTGAAAAATACTGACGTTCCAGGAATCTAGAATAAGAGTTTGTAAAGATTTGGTACTACGGGGTGGGTGGGAACAATAGCCTTATTAATTTCCTGCAAATATTAGGTGAATCTGTAACAGCTATCAGATTTTTTTTGACCAGAAGAATGGGTTGGGCTTCAGGACCCTGTGAGTTATATAATGTTCTATCAGAGGCATGATTCCTTCAGTAGTCTCTAATTATACAGGGTGTTGTTTCTTCTAAGGGAAAGGGGTCCCTGGCAGTAATTTCATGTTTATCAGAGAGATATTGGTAGCTATGAAGGGGGTATTTTTTATCCCATATTTTAGTCTGAACTTGTTCAATTAATGGGGGGTGGTCTTTCCCTCCATTTCCTGGTGTGGAAGCTTCCATTAGTGTATCTAAAGATTTAAATTCTTGCTGGCTTTCCCCACATTATCCTAGTCTACAGTGAATTCTGCGTGTCTCATCCTGAAAAAGTGTTAGACGTTCAGGAACAACCAGGAAGGGGTGAATTACATGCCAATCTCCCACCTGGCACCTGAGATGGATAGTGAATTTGTTTAGGTGGGAGCTTTCCTCTGACTCTCACAACTGAGCTGTTTTTCAAGGAAAAGGACCCAAGTCAAAAACAAAGAACAGAGGAGGTTGGCCCCTTGTGAAGAAGAAAATTAATTTCCTTATCTTCTATGTTGATTGAAATTGGAGTTTCCATATGGGAAATACAGTCACAAGAGTGGGAAGTTTCTCTGGACATCTTCAGCACTTTTCTGGTTGTTCCAGTGCCATCAAGGGGGTCAAGGGAATTCCTCCTTGCAGTACATGTACTGATTCAGTCCCAGGGAAGGACAAATGTCTCTCACTTTTCATGTCCCCTGTCCTCTTGCTTGCCTTTTCCACATGGAATCTTGCTGGTTACCAGGGTCAACATTTTTACTTGTTAATCAGCACAGGTTTGTTTCTTCCTTCTCTTATTTTGATGGGTCTCTTTCTCTACTCATTTCCCCTTCTTCACCTTCTTGATGTTGTTGAAAACCTGTTAAGCCCTCATATATCAACTGTAAGATTGGGGTACTTAGGACCCGTCTCCAACTTTTGCAACTTTTTTCTAATACCTGGAGCTAGCTGAAGGATGCAGGTTAAAGCTAACATTACTTTTCCCTTGTATCTTTCACAGTCTATTTGGGTGTGCTTTCAGAAAGCCTTTGTTAATAATCAATAAACTATGCTGGGTTTTCCTCCAACCATTGCATTGCATTTCTTCTTTAATTTTACTATAGTTACAGGATTTGAAATTTCTACTTACAGGCCTTGTATTACACAAGTGACCACATAGCAGGCTTGATTCCTCCACTCTTTAGTGTTAGAATCTCAGGTTTGTTCCTAGTCAAGGATGGCTTCTGTTCCTGGTGGCTGATACCACACATCAGCGTGGTGTAGTTCATGGGCTTCTTCCCTTGTCTTATGAAAGATTCTTTTACCCTCTTCATCATTACAGGCATTGGTTAACAACACCATAACATTTTTTTCATGTTATAGCAAAATTTGTACTAATTTTAACAAATGTATCCCTTAACTTCTGGGTATATTTAGAGTAAGATCCTAGTCTCTCTTTATGTTGAGTTGGATCTTCTATAAAAAAAGGACTATTGCCTGAGCTCTTCCCTTATCCCTGTCAGGGGCTTCTCTCAGTGGGCACACTTGTGGTTTAGGTATGTCTAGTTTGGGAAAGCTAGGATAGTTTACTCCTTTATTGGAGTCTCATGAGGGAATGTTCATATGGGGTTGGTATTGATGCATTTCCTTCTTCAGGTACATGGTTCCTCCCGATGTGGAGGCCTAGGCAAATTCCCTACCGATTCCCCCAACTTGCGTTTGTTAATGGTATGGGGAATGGGGGAATCTTTGTCTTCCTGGGCCTGCCCTTGTGATATCATTATGCTAGAGAGGCATGTATATAGATAGATAGATAGATAGATAGATAGATAGATAGATTTCTCAGGCTGCATAGCTTCCTGAGTCTCATGGCTTACTGCAGTCAGGAAAACCTGCATGTAGAGGATCTAATTATATTTCCCTTCATATTGGCAGAAACACTTCAACTACATAATAGTACTAAAGACCGGTGTTCCTAAGGCAGGATACTTTTTCTTGTTCCCTAGTGACTATTGGTGCCATTCTTTTGCATGATGCTTAACACGTTTATTTTTCTTAAGCCCCTCTGAGGCAAAATGGACCCAGTTTTCAAGAAAGCAAGCCAGGACAGCCACACTAGGAATACTCGGAGTGTTCTACCTTTCAGTAAATGAAGGAGGGAGGGAGCGCTCAAGGGCCTGAGGCCCTTGACACAAGCAGTGGAAAAAGGAAACTGCTTTATTGATTCCACCTGGCTTCCTGGAAAAACTGGTATTACCTTTACAATATTTTATTAAAAAAATTTTTTTATATATTTTAAGTTACTTGTAGAGATCTTGACTCTATACACCTAATTTTAAGTTACTTGTAGAGATCTTGACTCTCACGATAGTATTTCTATAAAAATTTGCCCCCCAAAAAACATTCCAGTAATTCTTTGTAATATTAAACAATTTTATTCATAAATGCACGCACACTATTACATCAAAAATGAATTCTTTGGTAAAGGAGAACAAATAGTTCATCTAATTAATAATATCATTCAGATGTAAAAATTCTATAAAGGTTTCGCTTTAGAAAATCCTCATTATATGAATCAAAAATAGTTTATCACAGTGTATGCTTTAAAGGGATGGTTTAATTAAAATTTACAAAAGAGCAGTTTATGAAAGGAAGAAACCAGAATGAAACTTGAATAGAATGCTCCTGAGGTTAGAAAAAAAAATCCTCAAAATGAATGCTCATCTACCCTCCTGGCTGACCCAAGCACGGCTCTCATCTAGGTGGTGCCATTTTGGTTGAAACCATTTTGGGTACAAGTCCAACACTGGGTTTCAGATATGAACAGGCCTTAAGGTCACTGTTAAAAAGATTAACATTTGCACAATATTTTCAAGACAGGAAAAAAGAACAGAAATAAATACAATTCAAGAGAGGTACAAGGAAACAGAAATCCAGTTTTCAAGAATGAGAGGGAGATCGGGACAAAGGAGACAGCCAACGACAAAGACACAAAATTAATCTCAAGAAGCATGCACACAATGGATTTGCACCAGGGCTTGCCAATCAGCCTGTATCCTTCCTGGAACTAACAGAGGCCTGTCTCCAGGGTAGGGATGTTGCATCTTCTAACCCCTTTCTCCCAAGCCAGCATTTACAAAGGGGCTGCCCTTTCCCCAGGGTAGTTGAAGCTAAAAAGCACAAACTGAGGTGATTAGCTCTGAGTCCCAGAAAACTAAGTAATTTTAATCATCCCCATCATCTTCCAGATGGTTGGGGACACCCTGCCCCTCACTGGGCCTTATAAAGGCTTTAAATTAAGTCTCTAGAAATCTGAGTCCTCTAAATTTCCTCTGTCATCCCAGTGGGAGAGGACCCTCTGAACCTCATGAGGCCTTATGGAGTCTCTTAATTAGGTACAACACAAGAAAATAAGAACAGAAGGCAGCTGAGAAAGCGATACACATACACATACAATACACATACACACACAGTGAGGTTTTCGCACATCTGAGATATGCCAGCAACGCACTGATGGCAGGAGACATAGAATTAAAGCAAATTCTGGTGGCTACCTGCCTGCCTGCCAGGGCCAAGGCTCTGGTCCGGTCATGTTTTGGAAAACAACGCTCATTTCCCTATCATCACCTCTTTTGTCCTGTGCAGTCACTAAAATCTGTTACTGGGATCTAGTTCTTGTCTTTTAACAAGGGAAAGAATGCCTATGGTCAGTTACAGAGGTAGTGCTGGAGAGATTTATTAGAGGCTTTGTAGGGAAACCATGACCTGAAGGTGAGGTTAGAAAGAGATCTTCCCCAAACACTCATTGTTTCAGACTATTAATGGTTCTCACTGGGTATGAGGGTTTCAAACGATCTTGTATAAGTATCACACCACAAAGACTCATAGTAGTTTAGTGATTAAGCGTGGAGTTGCTAATTCTAAGATCTACATCAACACTAATAGCTGCTCTGCAGGAGAAAGATGAGGCTTTTTACTCCAGTAAAGAAAAGCACAGGAAAGTTTTACCGTTTTCTAAAAGGTTGTTTTAAATCATAATCAATTCAAAGTAATGCGTTTGAGTAACTTATCCTAACCTGGATCTAATTCAAGCCAAAGTATTTTCAATGGCCTCCCTTGCATGTGAAAGTTGGACATTGAATAAGGAAGACTAAAGAAGCATCTATGCATGTGAATTATGGTGCTGGTCAAGAATATCGAAAGTTACATGACTGAAAAAAGAAAGAAAGTAAATAACATGGACTGAAAAAAGAACAAACACAAATGTCACTAGGAAGAAGTGCAGCCAAACAGCTTCTTTGAAGCGAGGATGCCAAGACTGTCTTATGTACTTCGGACATATTTTCAGGAAAGAACAGACAATGGAAAAGAACATCATCCTTGGTAAAGTGGAAGGGCAGTGAAAGGGGTCAGACTCTCCATAAGATCAATTGACACAGTGGCTACAACAATGGGCTCAATCAAACAATTTTGAGCACAGGGTGGGACCAGGCAGAGTTTCATTTTGTTGTACATAGGCTTGCTATGAGTTAGAAGTGGCTCTACGGTAGCTAACAACAGCAAGAGAAGATCACAAGTGACAGCTACTGCTCTCAAGCAAGTGATCATCCCAGGGCTATAGTCTAATTGCCTAGAAAATATTCTATTGTTTTTCTCATGGTTCCTAGTAGTTCTCTGAATATCCCAAATGGACGCCTTGCATCTCCTAAAAATCAAATTTCAGAGGCTAGGCTTGCTTTGGCCTGAAAGTCTTGAGGCAGGAACTTTCATGAGGCTAGTCTTGAGCTCTTCAAAGGCCTGTTCACATTAGGATGTGCACACATAAGGGTCAATGTGTGCTCCTCAGTTGGCCTCACAGAAAGGTTTCGATATTAGTCCCAAGTTAGGAAACCAAATTCTATAAAATTCAGCCATCCCCAAGAAGCCTTTCAAGTGTTTCCTAATGGTCGGGATTCATGTTTGGCAGATAGCCTCTTTATTTATAGGCGTAATTATTATTTGTCCTTCGTGATGCCAGGACACAAGGTATAGGAATGTCTGCTCTTGTTTTAGCCAAAGACAGAGCCAAGGTTTATTGGCTAAACTATAAATTGATTCTTAAAATAAACTATAAATGTATTTTTTCCTTCTGTTTCACAGAAGGAAACGGTGGGTTTGGTACCTCCAAACTTCTTTAAGTATTCAGTGAAAATTAAACAGATTATAAACCCCAGAATATGTGGCGGGTTATATAAGGAAATTAATAACAGGTTTTGCAACAGGAAATAATTAATAAGTTTTACAGTGATCAAGACCCTAAAAAATGTGAGCAGGCGTCACAATAAAACAACCTAAATTTTCCAGGGAATTATCAAACTATCAATTGATATCTGCTTTTCTTCACGGGCTTTCAGGCCTGAACTTGCTCCATTCCCTATTAAAACGGCAATGCTTGCCGCCAGATTTAGAACATCCTTAGTGATTAAGTTTAAAATGCATTTTTACAACAAGGGAGGGATGGGTTACATTTTGGATTTTTAACAAGTTGAATCTGAAACTATGTTATATTTCTAGTATCTTGATGAAAAGCAGGCTAGCTAGTTCATCTCCTCTATCACTTTTTCAGTAAAAGTTACAAGCACTTAATTTTTCATTCAGACATTTGAGCATTTTCTTTTGAGATTTTGTACCCAACAGCTGGTAAGTAAATCAAAATAGTTATGAAGTTGTTATCTGAGGCCTCTTTGTTAGAGCAAGCTATTACACAGTTATCTACATACTGCAAGAGAATTCTCTTTTCTAATTATAGGTCTTCCTCCAACACTTCCTTGTACAGAGTCATACTATTTTTTAGCCCATATGGTAACACAGACAAAGTAAGTTGGGATTTTTACCCATGTCTGTCTTCCCATTCAAAGACAAACACTTCTAGAGAAAGCTGTATAGTGCAAAGCACCTTTAAAGTCTAAGACTAAACCAGTAGCTTCATCCCAGGACCAAAGACAATAGGGTATAAGGGTTAGGCACTACAGGATGGAGGTCACTTGCAGTAAGGTTGATGGCTCTCAGATCTTATATTAACATTTACTTTCCATCGGGCTTCTTCATTATGTGAACTGGGATGTTATACAGTGATTGACATGCCAAGAATAGTCCAAAAACCTGGAATTGCACTGGGAAGAGTGGAGCTTTCGTAGTATGGACTTTTCCTGATACGCAAGCGCCCAGTATCTCGCTCTGAGTTAGTGCACCCTGTGGCGTCACCTGGGAAGGATCTCTCTGGCCACAGTGAATTTTTTCCATAAAAGCAGTTTCACTCAAATCTGTTGGTGTGTGTGTGTGTGTGTGTGTGTGTGATGGCCCATTTAAGAGAACAACTTATGGCTGTGAGATTTTGTCTCCTGCTTAGGAAAAATACTGGGGGAAAATGTGATTTTGAATACAGCTTACAAGGACAGCACTATGGGAAAAACTCTAGTGTATGAATGATTTTTTTAGTTCAAAAGAGGTGAAATATAAATTTATGACAAACTTCATTCTGGACATCCATCAGTTTCCTGAGCGGATTGCAATGTCAACTCGTAGTGTATTTGGTGTTCACTCCACCAGATCAACTTATTAATCAAGCTTTCTTTTAGAGGATCTGAAAAGATTTTGCAACAGCGTGCAACAAAAAAGGCTTGATTTTTTGCAGGCGGGGGACTAGTTTTTCCACCATGACAATGCATCTGCTCATGCAGCGATCTCAGTGTGCCAGTTTTTTGTAAACAACAGCATGACTCTCTTGCCCCAGGAACCTTCCTCACTTGACCTCACTGTCCCCAATATCTTTTTGTTTCCACCAATGAAGAGGGACATGAAAGGAAAGCAATTTGACAATGTAGAAGAGGTGAAGCAAAAAAGCAAGGGAGATGCTGTCAGCCATCCAAACAGATGACTTTGAAAAATGTTTCCAAGAATGGAATCGCAGATTTGACAAGTGTATTAAGTGTAATGGAGAGTACTTTAAGGTGATAAGGTTTTTTGTAATAAATAAATAAATAATCAAATACATTGCTTTGGAAAACAAAACTCCAGTTTGGGGGGTACCTCCTCATATATCCAGAAAACATTCCAGTGTAGTCCAACCCAAGTCCGTAAGTCTGACACTAGTCCATAAGTCACTCTTCAGAATCACATAGTGACATGTGATAATGTAGAGTGCAGGAAGATCACAGGCCAGTGGGTATAAAGTCATGTGGATCCAATAATAGTGGTAACATCCCAAGGCTCTGGCAGCAATGAAGGTCAGCCAGAAGGAAAATTAAGGCAGAGAGAGAAAGGGGAGGTTCTCAGGGCCCTCCTTGTGAGAAGGTCACGCCAAGAAGGATGCACCATCAGGCTTTGACCTGATTGACAGGTTGAATGCCACCTCTATATTTTTATATATTTTCAAGTTGACATGAAATTATGTAAATACCATAGACCACTCATGGCAACTTGACACCTTTACATAACTCTTTAGCTATATATAATTTTAAAAGCAAAGAAAATTGTGAAATCATATTTGTGCCTAAGGGAATAGAACTAAAATACATACAAGTCAAAATATGCCAGCCTTATTTAAGCATGATATTCTGTAAGTAAACCAAACAAAAATATTCTATTCCTAACAACTGTAGTTATGTGAATACCTATATTTTAATCATGTAAACTTATCCACATATCACCACCACCCCCATTGAAAGTTTGTAAGCCAGCCACTTCATGTCTTTATTCCCTACCCACCCACACCCATTTTTGGTATCCAATTTCTATACTGCACATTTATATCAACTCAGTATTCTGAGGAAACAAGCTTGTTCTTTGATGTGAAGAATCTTCATTACAGTTGGAACCTTGTGAGTCTGCATCCATAAGCAAAGTCAAATCAGGAAAGGTCATCCATAAAGCCAGAAACAATATGCACCAACTCACAGGCTCAACAATCTTATCTTCATCTGGCTGGGTTCTGGTCAACTCCATGTGAGCTCCTCGTTTAGCCTCACCAGGGTGCCTATTGGTCACATTATCTTTCAACAATGGCCCCCTTTACAAATTCTCAACCAACCTGGCTTCCTTGGGCTAGGTCTTGCCATGGGCTTAGCTTCTGTTCAGCTCTTCAAATATCAGAGGAGCCATCCTGCTCATGCATCATCTCTAGACCTTTTGAACCATGTTCACAAGTGTCAGTAGCCAGACTCAACCTGCCTCTCTTTTGCTGCGTTTCTCCTACTTTCACTGAACAAGTGGATCCAGGTAGTCAGCTAGGGAGCATTTTGGGCTGCCTGCAGGCTCCCTTTAACGTTCGTTCAGTCCTAGACAGGAAATTTTCTTTGTGGCTCCAGATTTTTCCAGCTTGAGGGGGCAAACACTCAATTAAAAATAGCTAAATAGTTCTTTTTTTAAAACACAAATATCCTGATCACTCAAGGCACTCAAGGTTTTCTAAACCTTCTTTGATGGCATTTCCTATTAACCCATTTAACAGCTCCAATATAATGGCTGAAGGCAGGGGGCTACAAACACTCTCTATTAATACTGCCCAATAATCATATTGTGGTATTTACATAAGCTGGTGTTAATTTGAGGATTAAGAGTGAAAGGGTGGAGTCTAGCCTGTCAATCAGGATATAGCCAATGAGGCCTCTGTGCAGACATGGCCTCCTCCTGAGGATTCTGGGAACTCCTGTAATTCTTCCTTGGAGGGGAGAGACACATTCTCTCAGCTCACTCCCTGTGAGACATCCCTGTGGAAGAGACACATAGGGAGAAGGTGATGGAGCCAGACCTCTAGAGCCAGAGAAGCCACATGGAGAGCTCTGCCAGTGCTGAGATGCTTACAGTGCCACTGGATCCACAAGACTTCCCACCCACTGGCCTGTGATCTTCCTGCATTTAGCGTCATTTTATGTGTTTTGTGAGTCGTAAGAGGACTGTATAGAATGGTATCAGATGTATGGGCTAATATCAGATTTATGGACTTGATCTGGATTGGGCTGGGAGGTTTTCTCAATATTCAACTGCTCTTGGATATAAAGCACTTTCTTATACATATATCAGTGTCCATATATTTTTTCCAGTCAACCCCCACTGATACATAGCTATCATATATTAATAACAATATGAATAAGTAATCAGTACAATCCTAGTACATCCAGATCCTAAACACAATTCTTAAAATAGTCAAATCCAATCTTTTCTTATCTAAACTAGCCTATTCATATACAATTTGACCTTAGGCCTCTGACTGTATCACACCATGCCCAGGCCTTCTGTAAGCCATTTTGACTAAGCAGCATGGCCTCAGAGAAATTCAAGACATACAAGACATTCATTTTCACCACTTCCATTAGGAATGACCAAAGACAATATCTAGGAATCAAAACTTTCATTTCCCATATCCTTTCCAGAAAACAATTGAGTAAACAGTGTGGCTCTATCTGACCTCCATATAGCCAAAGAACAGAAAATACTATAAGGCAGAGGTCCGACAAGCATCCACTCTCATCTTCATGATTTGTTTCTCTAGTACCTCACTCCCAGGTACCATAAAGTTTTAAGCCAGGTTGACTAGAGAAACAAATCCAGTGACACTTATATATGTATAAGAGAGAACTTTACATAAAGAAGTAATTATATGTAGAGAAGGTAACCCAGCCTAGTCTAACTCAAGTCTTTAAGTCTGATGTTAGTCCCTAAGTCCCTCTTCAGACTCACACAGCTACATGCAGTGATTCAGACTGCAGGAAGATCATAGGCCGTTAGGTGCAAACATGTGGATCCAATGGTGGTGGTATGATCTTAGGGCTCTGATAACATCCACAGTCAGCCAGTAGGAAATTGAAGGCAGATAGAGAAGAGGAGGTTCCCAGGGCCCTCGTTATGAGGAGGACATACTCACAAGGAGGCCCATCAGGCTGTGACCTGATTGACAGTTTGAATATCAGCTCTACACTTTTGTATATCTTCAAGTTGACTGAAATTATGCAACTACCACACTAACCATGTGTTAGTCATTGTGCTGTCTTAGCCCTCTTAAAGCAAAGAGGGGAAACTCTGGCAGACTATGGGTCATCTTGGAAAGGATCAAACTGCAATTAGATGGCACTTCCCTCTCCCTACGGGTATGCCCTTCCCTTAGCCCTGCCATCTTTCTCCATGTAAATACCTCAAAGCAGCGATTCTCAACCTGTGGATCACGTCCCCTTTGGGGGTCGAATGACCCTTTTACAGGGGTCTTCCGATTCCTCACAGCAGCAAAATTACAGTTATGAAGTAGCAATGAAAATAATTTTATGGTTGGGGGGGGGGTGTCACCACAACAGGAGGAACTGTATTAAAGGGTCACGGCATTAGGAAGGTTGAGAACCGCTACCTCAAAGGACATTATTATCAATGCCTACATTGAGATGTTAGGGGGAGTTTATTCCAGCAACTAAGCCTTAAGAACTCTTCCACAGAAGCTCCAGAATTGTAGCTCTTCACAGATAGGAGAAGCTACTTTGAAAAAGGCCTTTAATGGTTGCCTTAACCCAACTCACAATTTTGTACAGGCAGCAGGATTTTCCACAGGGACTAGCACAGATAGCAGAGATAATAATAAATATTGAACCACTAAAATAACACAGCAAAAGAAAGGCACCATTTGGACAGATTTGAAGCACTATCTCTCTATGTTGCATGCACAGGTTACCATCTTGTTAGAGAGAAACATTGTAATTACTAGTAACAAAGACATCAAATATGAACTCAAAATACAAAAACAAAATTGGAATCAGTCCTATTCCCAGCTGAGGTCATAGTAGCCACTGCCCAGGAAATCAAAGGGGTTTTGAGAGAAGCCCATAGCAACAACATGGCAAACCAAGAAGGCAGACAGAGACTGATTGTGCCTCTCATGAGGCAGCCCATATATGGTCTCTCATCTTTAATGCTCCATTTGAGGTCCTTGCTACGAGTCCAAATCAATTCAATGACAGGGAGCTTAAGTTTAAACTATATACAATCCTGAAAATGAAAAGTGATGGATAGAGTGGGGGTTGACCCTAAAAGGACTGTTGTGTAAACACCCATATTGTAAGATCTATATGCCATAGTCAGTATTATGGTCAGTACTTACAACCTTCCATGAGGGTTCACTTTTACAAGTGAATGCCATTTGAAACTGAGCATGGCTTATCACGATTGGACCCTAAATTCCCTGTGTCATTTGATACATTATCTAGTGTTTCCATGTTTGTTCCCGAAATACCCCCAGGCATGCCTGCCTACTCTCTGTCCCTGGAATTCCATATATATGGAGAACATTGAAAGTAGACTTTACTGCTTTGCTTCTGGAAGTGAGAAGTCTAAAGAATTTAATAGAAAGATTATATATATTTTCACCAACTGGGTAGAAACCTTTTCCAGCAAAACTGAAAAAGCCAAAGAAGTAGTTAAAATACCTCTAAAAAAAAAAACAGAAGCAAACTCATTGCTATTAAGTTAATGCTGACTCAGTGACTCTATAGGAAAATGAAATGGTTCTCCATCTTCCTAATGCCGCAGCCCTTGAATACAGTTCCTCATGTTGTGGTGACCCCCCAACCATAAAATTATTTTTGTTGCTACTTCATAACTGTAATTTTGCTACTGTTATGAATCGGTTGACCCCTATGAAAGGGCTGTTCGACCCCAAAAGGGGACATGACCCATAGGTTGAGAACCATTGTATAATATAGGACAAGGTGACCCTGTGAGTTTCCAAGACCAGAAGTCTTTATGGAAATATAAAATTGTTCTCCCTCAGAGCAGGTGGTGGTTTTGAAGTTCTAACCTTGCAGTTACCAGCCCAATGTGTAACCACTGTACCAACACTTCTATCCAGTCAGACAATGGACAAGGCTTCACGGCTGAAATGACTCAAGACATCTCTGCTGCTCTGGGAGTCTAAAGGAAACTTCATTCTGCATGGAGATCCTGATTCTCAGGCAACATAGAAAAGATGAACCAATTTTTAAAGAAGATTTGCAAAGCTATGCAAAATACTTGCTGTTTCTGTATTATGGCTTCCCCTCTGGCAATCCTCAGGATATTAGTGGCTTCTAGAAGTAGGCTTAAATAAGGCCCATATGGAATGATATATAGTAGACACTTTCTCCAACAGGCAGAGTGGCACTCCCAATTACAATATAAGAACTATTTGAGACAGAATTTAAAGTATTTACAGGCTGTTAACATGTCCATGGGCTAGTATGCCAAAGATAATCTCTCTTTTTCAACAAACGTAGTCCTCCATTCTCCCCCACCAGGCGATTTGGTATTATTAAAACACTGGAAAATCAACGGAGGCTTCCAATAAACCTGAATGGGCCGATGCTATGTTTTATTAACCACATATTCTTCTCCCAAGTTAAAAAGAATAAAATCTTGAGTTCACTATAGCAGAGTCAAGAAGGCCCCATCTTGAGACCAACCTATAGACACACCTTTAGATGACTCAGACCAACCAACCACTATGAACACTTGGTAGTGTTTACCACTTGAAGATCTCCAATTCCTGCTCAAAAGCAGCTCGAACACTGTTTATGTAAACCTCATTTAATAGAGGATTAAGTGTTCTATTATTCTCAATTTTTTTCCATTTTGGATTACTTTGATGTTGTTTTCCGGTCTAGTCATTATGTATGAAGTGTCATTTGTTTCCTTAGAAGTGTTAATCAGCCTCCCCGCCCCTTGCTTTAAAGACTAGTGTAATCCATTAATCAAAAATCTACTGAGCCCTGTACATGAGATATTGTTCTATAATAAAGGAATCTATATACTTACATATGTGCAGAAGACATAACTTTGCTTGCTGAAATTGAGGAGGATTTGAAGAACTTGTTGATGAAGATTAAGGACTTCAGCCTTCGTTATGGGTTATGAGTCAATGTAAAGAATACCAAAATCCTCACAATTATACCAGCATCATGATAAATGGAGAAAAGATTGAAATTGTCAAGGATTTTGTCTTGTTTGGATCCACAAATCAATGTTCATGTAAGCAGCAGTCAAGAGAAAAAAAAATGAGTTTCTTTAAGTAAATCCTGTGCAAAATATTTTAGAGTGATGAAATCACTTTGTGAACTAAGGTGCACCTGACCCAAGCTATGGTATTTTCATTCACCTTATAGGCATGTGATAGTTGGCTATTACATAAGGAAGACCTTGGAAGAATAAATGCATTTGAACTGTGGTCGTGGTGAAGGATACTGAAAGTACCATGGACTACTAAAAGGACAACCCAATCTGTCTTGGAAGAAGTACAGTCTGAGTGCTCCTTAGAGACAAGGGTGGTGTTTTAGGCCAGGTTGACTAGAGAAACAAATCCAGGAACACTCATTTATGTATAATACATATCTTTGTATCAAGGAATAATTTTAAATCAAACAAGAACCCAGCCTGGTCCAGATTAACTCCCATAAGTCCAATACAAGTCCATAAGCCCTATACTTGTTCATACATAAATCCCTCTTCAGACTCAGAAATCCACACGCAATGATGCAGAATGCAGGAACATCACTGGCCAGTGGGTGAAGAGTCCCATGGATCCCATGGTGGTGACTCTTGGAATTCTCCAAGGGACTAGATAGCAGGAGGGTGATGACAAAGAGAGAGAGGAAGTTCCCAGGATCCTCCTATGAGAAGGCCATGCCTACCAGAAGGTACCATCAGACTGTGACCTAATTGACAGGCTAAAGTTTTATATCTTCAAGTTGACGTGAAATTATGTAACTACCACAGGTGGCAAGGCTTTATCTTACATACTTTGAACATATTGTCAGGAGAGACTAATCCACAGAGCAGGACATCATGCTTGTTAAAATAGATGGGGCAGGAAAAAGAGGAAGGCCCTCAAAGAGACAGATTGACACCATGGCTGTCACAATGGGCTCAACCTTAGGAAAAATTCTGAAGATGGCACATGACCAGGCAGTGTTCCATTCTGTTGTGCATAGGGTTGATATGGGTAGGAAAGGGAACATATCAAGAAGAAAGATATGCTTAAGTTTATAGTGTAGATATACATTCTTCTTCACTCCCTTATTAATTGCTAATTCCTGTCTTTTACATTAGTTCCTTGCTTTTTAAATGTTCTTTAAAATGTTGTTTCTTCTAGATTATGAAATACTGCTTTGAGATGGTGACAGCCAAAAATTTCAATTCATTTTCTGAGAAGAAGCTAGACAGAGGTTCCGCGAAAATACCTAACGTCCTCTTTCAACTTGAAGAAGATATAAGGATGAAATCCCTATCACTTTTATCTTTTTTTTATTTAATTTTTTTACTAACCCTAACCCTAACCCTAACCCTACACTTTTATCTTTTAAGAATAAAAGGAAACGAAATTTAGAGGAGGAATTGAAACCTTTAGAGTCTAAAGTATTCCTTTTTAAAATACTGCATCTTCCCCCCAGTTTGGTAGCCTGTGAGCCACCTTCTCTAATCCAATCTTTCGTTTTGAGCAGGATTCCATCTAAAAGGCCATTTACAAAAATAGTCCCAGGGTCCTCTCTGTTGGAACTAGGACATAGATCATGCACTGTAAATACATCAGTATCCTTCAATTCACCTCAGACACCCCAGATGGGATCATATTATCTAACATAATGTTCTACCTGAGTCAACTTCTCAACTAAGAGACCCATCTATATTAAATTACATTTTATATAAGTCAAAACATACAAGTATCATCATACCTATAAAGCTAAATCCCTATGCTAATTTACTTTTTGAACCTTCTAAAATACTCTCAGAAAAAGCTGCTATTCTTACACAATTATAATAATTTGAATAGCCTAGTTTTTATGCATGTACTACAAGCAGCTGTTGTTTATACTGCCTACATATATATGCAGTATATATATACTGACCTTGTCAAATTTTTTGGTTTTTTTAGCTAGTATTTGTAGTATTTGTTGTTTGTGAGGTGTAGCGACTTATGCATTGGATTCCTAATCAATAGGTTAGCAGTTGGAACACACCTGGAAAATAAAAAGTGGGCAGTTCTACCCTGTTGTATAGGGTCAGTATGCATTGACATTGACTCACAGTAATAGTAATTATAGTTTTGGTTTGAATTTTTGAACTATAACAATAACAATTTTATATGAAGATCTATATAAATAACAATTGTGTGAACAAATTTCTGAATTAAAGGGACAGAAGGGCAATATTTTAATGGCTCTTACTCAGTTACGTATAATGTTATAACAAATAATGTTGTAATTCAATGTGGAAAATTTACAAAATAATTTTTTCACGTTAGTATTCCTATAATCTAGGAAATAATATATTTAAGCCAGTTGCAACTAAACTTATGATATGATTCTATAATTAAAATGGAAAATAACCACTATTAATGATCCTCTAGGGTGGTGTGACATTATGAGTTGCACTGGGTGACCCCAAACCAAGTGATTTCATTACCTTTCCTTATGTCAATTGTTTTTAAACATAGTGTATATATGAAACTATCTTATGGTGGGAGCATACAGAGGTAAAAAAAACTTACTACATATGTGTAATTTTTATTAAAATACGGCAATGAATAAAAGGTGTTTTGATCTTTAAATACTATAACTGACTGTTTTTAATCCATGTACTCTTCTTTGGAAATTAGGAACATTGGTTACTAAACTAGCCCATATCTCTCAATAGAAATTCAGCTCAAATATCAAGCCTTCTTCAGATTTCTCAAGATCCACCTGCCTATAACTGATGTGCCCTTCCTCTGAAACCTACAGGACTTCCCTTTTGCCTTTGCATGACAGAATGTTGACATGAAGCTATCTGTTCCCTTGATTATATTTCCAATAATACATTGCATCAATGAGGGCAATCATCGTGCCTCACTCGTGTTTCTATACCCACCTGCCAGAATGTACTCCAGTTCTAGCACAGGAATTGCCATTCCAGGTTTCATTAAAGGTAATACTAGCCAACATTTATTAATGTTATATTAGTTAATAATTACTAAAAATGGGGCATAAAGAACCCTTTAATAAAAAACACTGAATTTTCTTAATCACTGATCTGTGGATTGACTGTAGTAGCTTTATTTTTGGCTGTAAAAGTTAGCTGGATCATTTCAAGGCATCTGGTCCCTTTATATTCTGCTCCATGTTTCATTCAGGAGGCTGATTTGAAGATGCAATAATGGATACCACCCTGAAGATACCTTTCTCATCAAGATAATGGCATGTGCAAGGGGTCCAACAGAAACATGGGCTATCTTATGAAGTGCTAGCTAGAAAGTAACAGTATGTCAATCTTGTCCATTTCTCAGTAGACTTACAAAGCCACCTGACCACAGCCAGCTGTGGTAGAGAAGAGAAATAAAAATGCAGAATCACATGACAAATGGGAATGAAGAACTGGAAACAAAAATAAAATCACCAGTACTTACTATTTTCCATGAATTGATGTTAATTCTTGTAATCATCTTATGAGATGGGTAATATTAAGCACATTTTACACATAACAAACCTGAAACCCAGAAAAAATATTTCCTTTAATAAGCGTGCAGCTACTCAATGTTGTTAGGTGCAATTAAGTTGATTCCAGATTCATACCAACCTTTCTTTTTATTTATTTATTTTATTTTTTTGCTTTTTTGGGGTTTTTTGGGGTTTTTTTGCGCTTTCTTTTTTTATTTTTTTACTTTTTTATTTTTAAACATTTTATTAGGGGCTCATACAACTGTTATCCCAATCCATACACACATCAATTGTGTAAAGCGCGTTTGTACATCATTCTCAAAACATTTTCTCTCCACTTAAACCCCCGACATTAGGTCTTCATTTTTCCTCATACCAACTTTTCTTACAACTGAACAAAACACTGTCCTGTCCTGTGTTATCTTCACAATTATTCTCATGCTTACACCCATTAGTTCAGTCACTGTGTCAATCTCATGGAAAGTCTTCCTTCTTTCACGGACTCTCAGAACAACACTTGTCTGTCAATTTGTCTCATAAGTTGCTGGGATGCTGAAAACTATATCACTGATATTTCAAACATGAGCAGGGTCACTCAAGGTTAATATGTCTCAGTGGAGCTTCCAAATAAGAACAGACTGTAAAGAAGGAATAAGCTGTGAACTTCTGAGGAATTAAATATTAAAAACCTTATGCATCACAGCAGACATTGCAGAATGTATGCAGCATGAATCTAGAAAATTGCAAAGTCATTAGAAAATTGCAAAGTCATCAAAAAATGAAAAGGAACACATAAAGATCAAGCATACAGGCATCAGTGAGCTGAAATATTACTCGTTTGTGTCAGGCACACTTTTATCCTCAAAGCAGCGCTCTTGCTTTTCGATACGCTAAATAGGTATGGTACAGCAGAAACACCCAAACGCAATGCATCTTTTGATCTTTTGCCTGCTGTTTTCATGTGCAGTGATGGTGGACCCAAGCAAGACAAAATCTTTGACAACTTCAATGTTTTCTCATTTATAATGAGAAACTGGTCCAGTTGTGAGGACTTTGGTCTTTCCATTGAGTTACTGAAGACTGCAATCGTTGATGGTGATCAGCAAGTGCTGTAAATCCTGCTCACTTTCAGCAAGCAAAGTTGAGTCATCTGCATATTACAGATTGTTAATAAGCCTTCCTCCAATCCTGATGCCACAGTCTTCGTCATGTAATTCAGATTCTCTGATGATTTGCTCAGACAGAATACAAATAGTGAGAGGATAGAACCCTAATGCACACCTTTCATGATTTTAAACCGTGTAGTATTCCCTTGTTCTGTTTGCACAACTGCCTCTTGATCCATGTGCTTGTTCTGCATGAACACAATGAAATGTTCTGGAGCTCCCATTCTTCTCAAGGCTATCCACAATTTGTTTTTATTCAGACAGTCAAATGCCTTGGCATGGTCAGTAAGACACAGGTTAACCTTTTTCTTGTCTTCTCTGCTTTGAGCCAAGATCCATCTGACATCAGCAATTATATCCTTTGTTACAAATTCTCTTCTGAACCCAACCTCAACCTCCGGCAGTCAAGTAGCTATCTCCCAAATATCCTGGCATAGAAAAGTCAGTGCTTCCAGTGGTTCATTAGCCAGTTGAAGCATTCCAATTAGTATTTCATCAATTCCTGGAGCCTTATTTTTGTCTCTTGCTTTCAGCACCATTGGCTCTTGCTCATATGCTACCTCCTGAAATGGTTGGATGTGGACTAGTTCTTTTTGGTAAAGTGACTCTGCCTATTCTTTCCATATTTGGGGGGTGCTTCCTGCATTGTTCAGTATTTTTCCCATAGCCTATTTCAATATTTCCACTCCAGGATCATATTTTCCTTGACTTTTTTTTTCAGCTGAAGCTATTCTGAGCATGTTCTTATTAGTTTTCTAACTCTAGGTCTTTCCACATTTAATTTTAATATTTAACTTTGTCATCTCATGCTACCCTTTGAAAATTTTTATTCAGCTCTTTGACCATATACAGTAATTTCTTCCATTTGCCCTAGCCACTCTATGATTAAAAGCAAGTTTCAGAGCCTCTCCTGGCATTCACTTTTATCTTTTCTTTCTTTCCTGTCTTTTTAATGACCTTTTGTTTTCTTCATGAATGATGTTCTTGATATCCTACCACAGCTCATCAAGTATTCTTTCATTCATGTTCTAAGTGTCTAATCTGTTCTTGAGATGTACTAGACATTCAGGCGGGGTGGACTCAAGGTTGTATTTGGACTTCCATGGACTTTAACGGAATTTCTTGAGCTTCAACATGAACTTACATATAAGCAATTGATGGTCTGTTCCGCAGTCAGTCCCTGACCTGGTTTTAACTGCTGATATTGAGCTTCTTCATTGTCTCTTACCACACTTGTATTCAATTTGATTTCTGTGTATTCCATCTGGAAAGTCTATGTGTATGGTGACCTTTTGTGTTTTTGAAAAGAGGTGTTTGGTGTGAAATAGTCAATGGTCTTGCAGTACTCTTTTTTTTTTTTTTTTGCAGTACTCTTTCAGGCAACCTCAAGCTTCATTTCTAACACCAAACCATATTGTCCAACTACTGTTCCTTACTTTTTGTTTCCAACTTTTGCATTCCAAGTGCCAATAATCATCAATTCACCTCGATTGTATGCTTGATGTTGGTAAAGTTATTCCATTTCTTCACCACTACCTATGTTGGTTGGTGCATAAATATGAATAAAAGTTGTATTAAATGCATTTCTTTGAAGACAGAGAGTTATAATTTTAAAACAGACAGCATTTTACTTCATATAAATCTTGACATGTCTTCTTTGATAATGAATGCCATGCCATTCCTCTTGATTGTGTCATTCCCTCAATAATATAGCATCTGTTTTTCTGATGGAAAATGGCCAAATACCAGCCCATTTCAGTTCACTAATGCTTAGTATGTCAATCTTTATGTGTCCCGTCATTTTTGATTACTTCCAGTTTTCCTAGACTCATACTTTGTACATTCCAAGGTGTTATTAGTAGACTTTTCCTCACAGCTGTTTCTTCTCACATTGAGTTGGCCCCATCGGTAAATGAAGATCCTGAAGACTCCACCTCCACAGGGTTTAATCATTTCAATTCACTGTTTTCAACTCAATTTGAGAAAAGCATGTGTCTCCAGTCACGTTTTGAGTGCCTTCCAACCCAGAGGCCCATCTTCCACCACTCTCACCAACATTGTTAGGTCTTCGTTCAATATCTGACAATGTTTCCCTGATATTCATTGGTTTCGGTAGCTACTTCCTCCAAAGTGGGCAGGAGCTTCCTTCTTCATAGTATGCTCTTAGTCTGGTAGCTAATGTGAAACCTTTTCACTTTGGTTGACCCTTTTGATATTTGAAATACGAATAGCATAACTCCCATCATCACAGCAACACCCAAGGCACCAAAAATGCAACCAACTGCCAGATATGTGGTAGCTCACAGAATATTTAGGGTTGAAGAAAGCCTTTCCTTCTCCCTTGGAGCAGTTGAGGGTTTCAAATTGATGACCTTTGAGTTAATAGCCCAGAATTTAACAAGCAAACCACCAGGGTCCCACCGCTTACTCCAGAATTGACTTGGTGGCAGTGAGTAAGTAAGTAAGCCAGAGCAATGAACAGATCTATCTTGGAAGAAGCATCACTTCTTTAAAGCAAGACTGGGAAAACGTCATCTTATGGATTCGGACATGTCCTTAGGAGGGACTGAACACTGGCTAAGGACACGTTTCTTGGTAAACCAGAGGGTCAGTGACCGAGAGGAAGGCACTGCACAGGATGAACTGATAAGTGGACCCAAATTATATAATGCTAAAACATAACAAAAAGATGGAAACAAAGCGTAATTTTACTGAGGATAATTTAATCAGAAAGCTCTTGTGTAGAGGACTAGACAAAGACATTCTGGTACATACACACAATGGAATACTATGCATCCTTAAAAAGTGAAGACCGTCAAACAACTCATGATATGAACAAAATTGGAAGACATTAGAAGGGGACTTCAGCACCAATATAGGATAGCCTGCACGAAGAGCTTGCTGGGTAATCGCCAGATTTATGGGTGAGGAGGCTGAGTTGGGGGACTGGGATGCAAAGCCAGGTTTCACAGCACCCCTGGGTTATTTTGTCAGTTTTTCCACAGAGAGCACAGTGGTGTTCGTCATGCATGTGTCCCCTTGTCACAGCACCCACCCACCACTTGCATCCCTTGTTGGTGGGTCAGCAGATCCTGGCCTCTTCCCCCTCCCCCCACCCCACGTTCAGCAGCTTGCCAGTGTGAGGAGTGGCGTCGGACAGTCTATCCTTTGGGGCATCCCGGGGACACATGTGTTGACTCCTGGAGGCCCTGGGCACTGGAACTCACAGCAGCCTGCAGAGTAGATTTCCATAGGGGATAATCTCTAGCGGAGGCCCAGATCACCCCCTGCTGGTAGGGGCATTACAGGGCTCTTCAGACATGGCTCTTCAGATAGATAGCCCCAGCTAATTGGAGAGGGATCCAGCACTGGCACCAGGGAGACAGTGGCAAGGCTGCAACCCACAGTACAGCGGGCTCAAAGAGGTTGCTCCTGGAAAAATTCCTATTTTCTTTTGAGAAAGGAAGCACAAAACTCCTTACCTTGCAACAGGAAATGGAACCTGACTTTTCCAGGTTTCTCGACAGCTTTCCCACTGCTGGCTAGGTAACCTGCAGAACTGGGTCCAGACCTTTGCTAGATTGCCCTCTCATCAGAAGCTTCTGTTCCCTGGGGTATCTGCTGTAATAGCCCATTTCCATCCAAGGATCACATCTAAAGCATTGATAGTTATGAGTTTTGCAAGAATCCACTGTTATAAGCACAATAACGGAAGGACTGCACTCTCCCTACAAAATATCCAGGGTGTATGGCAGATTCAATATATCCCTCAATAATGCCAACAACAAAACCTCTGGACACTGTTCCCTTCACCTCAATAACACACACTCTCCTTTCACTTACCCTATAAAATTGAAATCTCCCATAACCCTCTTCTCCAACTCATTAAAATGTCTATACTTAACAGCAAGGCTTCCTATGATTAATACCACCACTTAAAACATACTCCC
Organism: Echinops telfairi; assembly: GCF_000313985.2. Classification (NCBI taxonomy): domain Eukaryota; kingdom Metazoa; phylum Chordata; class Mammalia; order Afrosoricida; family Tenrecidae; genus Echinops; species Echinops telfairi. The sequence continues at coordinate 2,227,907 of NW_022111319.1, forward strand.
AAGCACCTATGCCCTAATCCTTCTACTCACCCAACTAATACTCCCTTCTCATCTACATACAATATATTTGGCAGCACGGATCTGATCCTCCCCTAACCTAAAGAGCTAGCCCCTACCCCCTATACTAACTAGAAGACCACATACCGCCTTCAGCTAAACCAAGAAGTGATGAAAACAACAGCCAAGACTGGCAGCTACTATAAAAAATCTAGGGAAACAAAGATTCTTGAAATTCGTCACCCAAATCCTCAAAGAGATGAAAAGAAAAACCACTGGATAAACAATTATAGTAGGCGATTTTAATGCACTGTCCTCAAAGAAATATAGATCAACAGGTAAGAAACTCAATAAAGAAACTGAAGAGCTAAATAATACAATTGAATAGCTCAACCTACTAAACATTTTTAAAGCTCTCCAATAGCAAAAAAAAAAAAATTCTTCTCCAATGCACATGGCTTATATTCGAAAGTAGACCACATCCTGAGACACAAAGCAAGTTAGAGAAAATTCAAACACATCCAGGTCTTTCAAACATATCCAGGTCTGACCACAGCCCCATAAAGCTGGAAATCAACAATAGAAAGAATAATACAAAAACCAAGACAAACACTTGGAGATTCAAAGATACACTACTCAAAAAAGAATGGATTATATCCCAAATTAGAGAGGAAATTAGGCAGTACCTAGAAACCAATGAAAATGCCTATACAACATACCAAAACCTATGGGATCCAGCAAAGGCCGTTATCAGAGGTCACTTTATTGAAATAAATGCACACATAAATAAAAAAAAGAGGAGTATGGTCAGCACCTTAGCACAGTACCTCCAGCAGTTACACCAGAGACAAAGAATATTCCTTCCAACAGCAAAAGAAAATAAATCATAAGAATTCGAGTGCAGAGAAATTATCTGGAAAACAGAACAATGGAAAATATCACCAAAGCGAAAAATTGGTTCTTTAAATGCATCAACAAAATTGACAAACCAGTAGCAAATTAACAAAAGAAAGGAAGAAGTGGACGTCAGTATCTAGAGTTAGAGATGAAACAGACCCTAATGAAACAAAAAAAATAATTACGCAGTACTACAAAAGACTATTCCAACAAATTCAATAGTTTGGAGTACATGGACAAATGCCTGGAACATCACTTTCTCCCCAAATTAGTGCATACGGACATTAAGAACTTGAACAGACCCATAGCAAAAGAAGAAATAGTTAAGGTCACCATGAAACTCCCACCTAAATAAAGCCCCACTCAAGATGGAGAAGCAGAAGAATTCTACTAAGCATTCAGAGAAGAAAATATTACACATCTCTAAAAAGCAGTGATGAAACACAATGAAACACGTCAAGATTTGGATGGATCTAGATGACATTATGCTGAGTGAAATTAATCAGGCACAAAAGGACAAATACTGTAGGAGTGAATAGGAACAAGCACAAGTTCAAGCTTGTAAGCTATCCAGTCTTCTGGCTGGCGACCAGTGCCAATGAACCACACTTCATCCCTCCAGGTAAGTATAGGGTATGTCATTTAGCTTGAGGGAGTTTCACAGGAGCCATGATCAAAAGGTGGGCCGAGAGAAGGGGAATGTTGTCTGCTGAGTGGTTGCCATGTGGATCTGGGGTGTGGTTCCCAGAGGGAGGCGACTCTGTCAGAGGGATGAGGCTTATTGACAGAAGGGGCAGGGCAGTTCAAGAGAGGGAAGAGGGAACAGTCACATTTGGGGGAACAGCGATGTATGTCTGCTGAGGGAAGTGGTGGTGGTGGGGGCTGTCCTCCAGGTTGGGGGGAGGAGAGACTGAGGATGCTTTAGGGAACATTAAGTGGGGAGTGTCTTTAGCAGCATACAGTCGGTGGGCAAAATTGAACTAGGGCATCTAGAGTTGTGCTGGGAACACAGGCCAGGTGCCTCTGTGTGCTGGGAAACTGAATCCTGGATCGTCAAGGCACATGGCATAATCCAGAGGCTGCAGTGGTGAGACTCCATGCAGGAACTACACTGGATAAACTGGATTCTACCTCAAACACACTTGCAACCTGAGGACTTAAGTTACAAATTTCATGGTGTGTGAGGAAGCCGAGGAGTGCTGTATCAAGAGTGGTGTGCTGGTGGTGGACAAACAAGGTCTTGCTACATCAGTGCCCTGGATGCTGTATTATGATTCTTGTTACTCCGCCTATCATGTGATGGTCATTCTGTTATATTTTGTTTATATTTGTGCATATTAGGGTGTAGCTCATAGGTGTGTCACCATTGCGGGTCACCCCTCTTGAAGCTGTGTTACTTCTTTCCCTGTTTCTCAGTAAATGAATCCCAGGGACGTTGAGCTTATAGCTTAAGCAAATATAACAAGGGTTTTGGGAGGAGGTGGGTGTAAATGAGTGGGGGAAATAAGAGGGAGATAATGTCAAGGAGTCCAGGAAGAAAAAGTATGTTTGGAGACTGACTATGAAAGCAATTGTATAATTCTGTTTGGCATGATTAAACTATAGAATGATTGGACATATGTATTAAATCCCAAGTTGCAGCAATTTAAAAGGAAAAAAGGGGTGGGGAGCATAGAGCTAGGAATGGGTTTGGGGCTCGCATAAAATCCTAGCTCCAGCTTAAGAGCAATAAGTTCTTACATCATGGCTATGCTCAATACTCGCCCTCAGGAAGGGACCCTAGAAGATACAGGTGCTATAACGAAATGTGGTGAAGGATTTAGATGGTGCCGAGCTATCAGATAAAATAGCTCTTGGGGCCTTAAAGGCTTGTCTCTTAACAAGCAGCCCTCTAAGTGAGATGTCAACTAAGACCACATGGAAGATGCACACCATTATCAGTCACCGAAGACTTGGAATCCATATAATCCACAGTTGAAGGAGGGATCAGTATCAGAGTCTAAATTGTGAGAATCCAGTGTGCAGAAAGAAGGTGATGGATGACAGTTGGAGCCCAAGTTTCATTGGTGGAACTACCTAGGAAATAAGCTTCTGGAGAACGCCTGCTATCTAAAGTTGAGGAGGAAAGTGATTACTAAACAGAGTGGTTGGTTTGTATTATTTTCTTCTACTTTGTTCATATTAGAGTGTATCTCAGAGGTGTCATGTCAGTGGAGGTCACCCTCTTGGAGCTGTGTTATATGCTTTTCCATTTTCTGGTATATGAAACCCAGAATTGATGAACCTATAGGGATGGACAGCAAGTCCAATAAGGGGTTTGGGGGTACAGTGGTGATTGTGAGGTAAACGTGAGATGTTGTCAAGGAGTCCAGGTAGAAAAATACTGTTGGGAAACTGATTGTGGTAACAATTGTAGAATTCTACTTGACGTGATTGAAATATGGAATGATAAAAAATCTTGGAAGAGCTCATGCTCATGAAGTTAATTATTCTCATAAAAAATAAATACTTTGACTTCATTATTATAAAGTAAGAAATAATAATATAAATGATAGTCACACTGAAAAAAATACTTTAAAACGATGATGAAGTAGAGTTGTTAGGGATGGGGGAAAAAAGGAGCATTAGGAGCAAGGATGAGTGAGTGGGAAAATAAAATAAAGAAGAGAAATGAACCATGTAGGAGGGAGGGGTAATGTGACATACAAACTAGTTTCAAACAAACAAAGAAAATTTAAGTCTCAATTTGTCATATTGAAGGATTATATGGGGAAAATATTGAATGATGCAAGGTGTATCAAAAGATGAAAGAAATACACAATCACTGTACCTAAAAGAACTGGTCATCTTTCAAGCATTTCAAGAGTTGACATATAATCAAAAACCAATGGTATTGAAGAAAGAAGCCTAAGCTGAACGAAAGGCATAAGGGAACAGCAAGAGTCCAGGAATAGCAGTTGAAATGTGTCAACAAATTGATGAAGCACTAGATGCACTCACTTGTCAATCCCAAGAAATTTATAAGATTGTTACTTTGCCAATTAGCAAGAGAGGCCTATATTTGTGTCCATTCCAAGGAAAGGTTACCTCACAGAATGTTGAAATTATTGACCAATTTAGTATTACATGCAAGGAAAGTTTGGCTGAAAATAATCCAAAAGCTTTTGCAGCAATACAGTGACAGGAATCTTCCAGAAATTCAGAAAAGGTTGTGGGAAGAAATATGTCATTGCTAATATCAGATAAAAGTTGGTTGTAAACTGAGAATATTAGAAAGACATTTACTTCTTTTTTATGGAATCTGCAAAGGCATTTGACTGTGTGAATAATAAAAACAACAACAACAGAAAACCATGGATTCTTCTCAATCAAGTCTGTCTTAGGAGTACAGCTAAAATGATACATAGAAGAGAGGATGGCAAGATTTCTCACCTAATTTACTTTTTGTTTTGTTCAGTACCAATATGACTTTATTTATTCATTGTATTCGCCAAGGCAAATACAGAGGAAGGCATAAAGGATTAGTCTGTGTCACAAAAGTATCCAAGGGAAAGGAAGTCACCAATACAGTGAGCTGTAACATTAAGCACACCCCAGTAATGCGTGGGGTCACCAAAGCCCAATGGGGATTGGTTTCTTGCAGTTCAAACATGAGATCCAGAGATCAGGGAATGAAGAGATAGGTATACATTTTCCTGCCTTCAGTCACCATAAATTCAAGATTTCTCACAAAACTGTGCCTTCTAGCTATAAACATGGAGTTACAAACTTGGGATTCGACCTATAAACATGAATTTACCTTCGTTCCTCTCCTATTTTTTACATTTGAAAAACGTTCCTGAGTGACTTAGAAATACATTTACATTCCTTTCTTGTTCCCATTCCCACTTTCTATGCGGAATCCCCGAATTGCTTCTCTTTGCCCTATGAGCCAGTGATTGGAGAGTATGTTTGGTACATCCAAAAACTCGTAAGGGCTAGTTTTGACTCAGAAGTTTGGAAATGAGAAATGAACTGTTTTCAGCTTCTCCAAGTTTCAAAAGAAAAAGTTTGAAATTGTGGAGACACCCCCTTGCCCCACCTCCACCCCGACTAATTTACATGTATATATTATGGATTTAGGTGTAGGGTACTGAGGAGGACGTATACGATGAGTGAAACTTTTAGGACAGATGATGTGGTTGAAAACAGGAAGTAAGGGAAGGAGAACACAAAATGATTGCTTAGACTCCCTAATTTACTTATCTACTTTGGACATGTCATCAGAAGAGACCAGTCCCCAGAAAAGAACATCATACTAGGTAAAGTAGAAGATTAGTGATAAAGAGAAATAATACAGTGACTAAAACAATAAACTCAAACTTGGCAAACTTTGATGATGGCACAGGATCATCAATGTCGCTATGAGAAGGAACCAACTCGAGGGCACCAAACAACAACTCTACACCAAGCATGACGTCCTTCCCCAAGACTAGTCCTCCTTGATACCTTGTCAAAAGTATGTAAGATGAGAGGGATAGGGATCATATGGCCACAAGGTAACAAGTACAGGAAGATCCCCTCAGCAAATATCAGAGAAGCCCCACCAGGAAGGAATCCTCTGCTCTCTGGAAGCCAAAAAAACAACGCAAAAGCTAAGTACACCACATTTCTTAAGTGAGGAAATCAGTAATGATTATAAACTATTTTTCACTACCCTACACCACTGACCAGTGACCCAAGCTGTCAGTGCACTATACCTCCCCTGAACAAGTTAACCACATTCTAGCCCCATTTAACGCACCCAGTCAAACCTCTTGCTTCAAGGCCTCTGGGAAATCTGTGTAGATAGCAAAACATGTGAGTAGCTAGGTGCAGACATCCTCACTATCCAACCAAGGTGCTTTTTTGCCACGTTTTCCCTTTCATATATCCTCCTTCTTTCCTTCTTATCTCTTCCTTCTTTCCCTCCCACGCACTCCCTCCCTTGAGCTGCTGTTTTGAGCACATACTAACCCTACCAAATAATTAGCAATCTCTACCCAAATGGAGGGTTTATTTTTTACTTTTCGGTTTTCATTTTATTTCATTTTCATTTTTCACTCTCCCTTCCACTTTCGATGTGGCCCTACCAATCTGTAGATACCATCTCTTAGACAGACACAGGCCAACCATACCCAAGCAAATTAAGTTGTTGTTTAAGCCAGGATCCTACCCCCTTGTTTTCTGAGTACAGAGACCTGCTCGTGTTTATACTGCCATAACAACAAAATGCCATATCCACATTCAGTTCAAGCTCCTGTGTGTTTTTTATTCCTCTATTCTCTGCACAAATAAATGTTTTCCACTTTGTTGTCATTCTTCTTTTGTCTTCATCCCTTCTCGCATTTTCCTTCCATCTCACTTCTTTCTTTTCTCTTTGCTTCTTTAATTAACTTTTTTTCTATATAATATATACACAATTGCTCGTCTTCTAGTTTGATTATTTGATTACACTTTTTCTGCCCCACTCTGTATCCCTTTCTGCCCTCTCTTCCTTTCCCTAGTGAAGTATACTTTTACTTCACCTATTAAGTCTTTTTACCTCTCTTGAACTAAATTTTCACATATTTCTTTTTCAATTTTTGTATCTATTCAGATAGCTCTTTCTTTATAATTATTACTACTACTTTTGTTTTATCCTCTCTTCTCCTACCCCATTTACCCTTCCTCACTTATCTATATCTCTCCTTCTATACATTTTCCCACATTATGTGTATTCTTTTTACTACTATTAGCTCTCTTCACCATAACTCGACAGAGTCAACTATAGCTGTGCAAAGCAGCAACCTAGACACCACTAATAGCTGCACCAAAATTCCATGGCACAATAATAAACCACAGTGCACTTAAAAATAAAGAAACACAAGTTGAAACAACTGAAAATCTCCCAAATCTGTGAAAGAAACTCTGGAACTACCAGAAATTAATTTTAAAGTAATTATGTTTAGGTGTCTTCAAAAGATGTGGGAAATGCTTTTGAGTATAACCAAAAAATGAAATATAAAAACTTGAAACAATCAACAAAAAGAACACCAGACTATAAATAATAAGCCAACAGAATCAGACAGCAAGGTCAAATACCTAAGAAATTGAAATGAAGAAAAATAAAGTTGAATCGGTGAATTGGAAGAAAATTACTCAGACTACAATTGATGAGAGAAACAATCAACCAAAAAATCAAATGAATCCAAAGAAATCCTAATAATGATTGGGGGACACTATCCAGAGAAACGATTAGCACCTCATCAAGATCCTGGAGCAAGAAGAAACAAATGAACAAAAAAAACTATAAAGAAATAAGTACTAGAATTCATGGAAGAAAACTTTAGCAACATCACAAAGGTGAAGAAAATAACTATTCAAGAAGCTGAGAGAATTTCAAACAGATAAAGTCCAAAAGAAAATCATAATGACATGTGCCAAACCCATCAATCTCAAGGAAATGGAGAGAATCCTGAGTGCAGCTAGCAAAAATGTATAGCCATCTAAAAAGTAAAGCCCACAAGGAAAAGCACAGAGTTATCAGCAGAAGCTATGCAGACAAGAAGACAATGGTGTGGCATACACAACATTATGAAAGAAAAACTGCCAATTAAGAATTCTATGTCTAGTAAAATTATGCCTCAAATATGAGGGAAAATTGAAGGTATTTCCAGACTCTCCCCCCAAAATTGGAGTCACAAAACAAGATACACACACACACTCACACACATACAAGATCCCTGTGGACCGAGATTCCACAATAAGAGCAGACAAACCTGAGACAACATATAGAACATCACATCATATAGACCACACAACATATAGAACATCACACCAGAAACCAATTCAATGAAAGAAACACTCAAAACAACACAGAAGAAGAGGAGGCACTAAACACCAATAAAATCACAGAAAAAGGAAAAGAAACCAATAGTCTAACACAAATACAGCAAAATGACAGCAACAAACCTGCCTGTAACAATAAAGACATTGAGTGTAAATGAAATAAATGCACCAATCCAAAGGCACAGAATAGTAGACTGGATTAGAAAACAAGACTCATCTATATGCTGCCTACAAGAGACATACGTAAATTCAAAGATGAAAATGGACTAAAAATCAAAGGATTGAAAAAAATCTATCGAGTCAATGGGAACCATAAAAAAGCAGGAGTGGTAACATAGATCTCTAATAAAATAGAATTCAAGGCAAATAGAAGAATGAGAGACAAGACTGGACCCTACATAATGATTGAAAGAATCATAAATGAATAAAATATAACCATAATGAATACTCCCAATGAAAGACCCTCAAAATCTATCAATCAATCTTCATAGAGTTGGAAAGAAAAATAGTTCAACAATAATAGTATGAAACTTCAGTACATTACTCTCAAGATAAGACAGATGATCAGGAAAGAAATCCAATGGAGAAACAGAGCTAAACAATGCAATCAAGCAGCTTGAATTCTTAGACACATATAGAACACATTGCCTGACAACATAACAATACACATTCTTCTCCTGCACATATTTTGTATAACCTAGAATATACTACATGTTAAGTCACAAAAAAACCTTAATAAATTAAAAAACATTGAGATCCTACAATCCATTTTCTCAGAACACAATTCTATAAAACTTGAAGTCAACAATGGAACGAACAAGAACACAGACAAATGGACACTGAACAACATACTACTTAAAAACGATCAAGTAAGGAATAAATTAAGAGATCCCTTGAAACAAACAAGAATGATAACACACTATACCAAAACTTTTGTAACAAAAGTTACAAAACAAAATCAGTTTTCAGCAGGCAATTTATAACAATCAAAGCACATGAAAAAGGAGGAGAAATCCCAAATCAATACCTTAACACAACACCTCCACCAGCTAGAACAAGGGCAATAACATAAATACTCCAACAATAGAAGAAAAGAAATAATAAAATTAAGAGCATATATAAACTGGAAAACAAAAACAATGGGAAAAAAGTCAACAAGACAAGAAGTTATTTGAAAAGATAAATAAAATTGACACACAACTGGAAAATTAACAAAGGTAAACCAACAACCAAATTCATTGAGTTAATGCTTTCTCATAGTTTCCCCC